>NC_086450.1:513578446-513898446 GCF_028390025.1 Pseudophryne corroboree | reverse complement strand
AGAGAGAGAGAGAGAGATGGGAATATGCCCCTGAGAGAGTGACAGGAATGTGACCATGAGAGTGAGAGAGAGAGATAGAGAGAGAGAGATATGCCCCTGAGAGAGATGGGAATATGCCCCAGAGAGAGTGACGGGAATGTGACTGAGAGAGAGAGAGACGAGAGTATGCCCCTGAGAGAGAGTGATTGGAATGTGACCCAGAGAGAGTGACGGGAATGTGACTGAGAGAGAGAAGAGACGAGAGTATGCCCCTGAGAGAGAGTGATGGGAATGTGACCCTGAGCGAGTGACGGGAATGTGACTGAGACAGAGAAGAGACGAGAGTATGCCCCTGAGAGAGAGTGATGGGAATGTGACCCTGAGCGAGTGACGGGAATGTGACTAAGAGAGAGAGTAATGAGACTATGCCCCTGAGAGAGTGACGGGAATGTGACTCTGAGAGAGAGAGACGGGAATATGCCCCTGAGAGAGAGAGACGGGAATATGCCCCTGAGAGAGAGTGACGGGAATGTGACCCTGAGAGAGTGACAGGAATGTGACCCTGAGAGAGAGAGAGAGAGAGAGAGAGGAATATGCCCCTCAGGGAGAGAGACGGGAATGTGACCCTGAGAGAGTGATGGGAATGTGACCCTGAGAGAGAGAGACGGGAATATGCCCCTCAGAGAGAGTGACGGGAATGTGACCCTGAGAGAGTGACAGGAATATGACCCTGAGAGAGAGAGAGAGAGAGAGAGAGAGAGAGAGAGGGAGAGAGGAATATGCCCCTCAGGGAGAGAGACGGGAATGTGACCCTGAGAAAGTGATGGGAATGTGACCCTGAGAGAGAGAGACGGAAATATGCCCCAGAGAGAGAGAGTGATGGCAATGTGACTGAGAGAGAGAGACGGGAATATGCCCCCAAGAGTGTGATGGGAATGTGACCCTGAGAGAGAGAGACGGGAATATGCCCCTGAGAGAATAAAATGGGAATATGCCCCTGAGAGACAGGAATATGCCCCTGAGAGACGGGACTATGCCTCTGAGAGAGAGATGGGAAAATGCCCCTGAGAGAGTGACAGGAATGTGACTCTGAGTGAGAGAGACAGGAATATGCCCCTGAGAGTGATGGGAATATGCCCCCAGAGAGTGATGGGAATGTGACCCTGAGAGAGAGTGACGGGAATATGCCCTTGAGAGACGGGAATAAGCCCCTGAGAGAGTGACGGGAATATGCCCCTGAGAGAGAGTGATGGAAATATACCCCTGAGAGAGAGTGACGGGAATATGCCCCTGAGAGAGAGTAATGGGAATATACCCCTGAGAGAGTGATATGAATATGCCCCTGAGAGAGAGTGACGGGAATATACCCCTGAAAGTGATGGGAATATGCCCCTGAGAGAGTGTGATGGGAATATACCCCTGAGACAGCAATGGGAATATGCCCCTTCGAGTTATGGGAATATGCCCCTGAAAGTGATGGGAATATGCCCCTGAGAGAGTTACAGGAATATGCCCCTAACAGTGACGGGAATATGCCCCTGAGAGTGATGGGAATATACCCCTGAGAGTGATGGGAATATGCCCCGGATAGAGAGATGGGATGATGCCAATGAGAGAGTGACAGGAATGTGACTCTGAGAGAGAGAGAGAGAGAGACGGGAATATGCCCCCAAGACAGTGATGGGAATGTGACCCTGAGAGAGAGAGTGACTGGAATATGCCCCTGAGAGAGTGATGGGAATGTGACCCTGAGAGAGATAGTGACAGAAATATACCCCTAATAGAGCAATGGGAATATGTCCCTGAGAGAGTGATGAGAATATGCCCCTGAGAGAGTGTGATGGTAATATACCCCTGAGAGTGACGGGAATATGCCCCTTCGAGTTATGGGAGTATGCCCCTGAAAGAGTTACGGGAATATGACCCCGAGAGTGATGGGAATACGCCCCTGAGAGTGATGGTAATATGCCCCTGAGAGAGTGATGGGAATATGCCCCTGAGAGAGTGATAGGATTATGCCCCTGAGTGACGGATGGGAATATGCCCCTGAGAGAGTGATAGGAATATGCCCCTGAGAGAGGGATGGGAATATACCCCTGACAGAGTGATGGAAATATGCCCCTGAGAGTGATGGGAATATGCCCATGAGAGTGATGGTAATATGCCCCTGAGAGAGTGACTGGAATATGCCCCTGAGAGAGTGATGGGAATGTGACCCTGAGAGAGATAGTGACAGAAATATACCCCTAATAGAGCAATGGGAATATGTCCCTGAGAGAGTGATGAGAAGAATATGCCCCTGAGAGAGTGTGATGGGAATATACCCCTGAGAGAGTGATGTGAATATGCCCCTGAGAGAGTGTGATGGTAATATACCCCTGAGAGTGACGGGAATATGCCCCTTCGAGTTATGGGAGTATGCCCCTGAAAGAGTTACGGGAATATGACCCCGAGAGTGATGGGAATACGCCCCTGAGAGTGATGGTAATATGCCCCTGAGAGAGTGATGGGAATATGCCCCTGAGAGAGTGATAGGATTATGCCCCTGAGTGACGGATGGGAATATGCCCCTGAGAGAGTGATAGGAATATGCCCCTGAGAGAGGGATGGGAATATACCCCTGACAGAGTGATGGAAATATGCCCCTGAGAGTGATGGGAATATGCCCATGAGAGTGATGGTAATATGCCCCTGAGAGAGTGATGGGAATATGCCCCTGAGAGAGTGATGGGAATATGCCCCTGAGAGAGGGATGGGAATATACCCCTGACAGAGTGATGGAAATATGCCCCTGAGAGTGATGGGAATATGCCCATGAGAGTGATGGTAATATGCCCCTGAGAGTGATGGGAATATGCCGCTGAGAGTGATAGGAATATGCCCCTGAGAGAGTGATGGGAATATGCCCCTGAGAGAGTGATAGAAATATGCCCCTGAGAGAGTGATGGGAATATGCCCCTGAGAGAGTGATGGGAATATGCCCCTGAGAGAGTGTGATGGGAATATACCCCTGAGAGTGACTGGAATATACCCCTGAGAGAGGAATGGGAATATACCCCTGACCGTGTGATGGGAATATACCCCTGAGAGTGACGGGAATATACCCCTGAGACAGCAATGGGAATATGCCCCTTCGAGTTATGGGAATATGCCCCTGAAAGTGATGGGAATATGCCCCTGAGAGAGTTACAGGAATATGCCCCTAACAGTGACGGGAATATGCCCCTGAGAGTGATGGGAATATGCCCCTGAAAGTGATGGGAATATGCCCCGGATAGAGAGATGGGATGATGCCCCTGAGAGAGTGACAGGAATGTGACTCTGAGAGAGAGAGAGAGACGGGAATATGCCCCTGAGAGCAATGGGAATATGCCCCCAAGACAGTGATGGGAATGTGACCCTGAGAGAAAGTGACTGGAATATGCCCCTGAGAGAGTGATGGAATATGCCCCTGAAAGAGTGATGGGAATGTGACCCTGAGAGAGATAGTGACAGAAATATACCCCTAATAGAGCAATGGGAATATGTCCCTGAGAGAGTGATGAGAATATGCCCCTGAGAGAGTGTGATGGGAATATACCCCTGACAGAGTGATGGAAATATGCCCCTGAGAGTGATGGAAATATGCCCCTGAGAGTGATGGGAATATGCCCCCGAGAGTGATGGTAATATGCCCCTGAGAGAGTGATGGGAATATGCCGCTGAGAGAGTGATAGGAATATGCCCCTGAGAGAGTGATGGGAATATGCCCCTGAGAGAGTGATAGGAATATGCCCCTGAGAGAGTGATGGGAATATGCCCCCAAGAGTGATGGGAATATACCCCTGAGAGAGTGTGATGGGAATATACCCCTGAGAGTGACAGGAATATACCCCTGAGAGAGCAATGGGAATATGCCCCTTTGAGTTATGGGAATATGCCCCTGAGTGAGTTACAGGAATATGCCCCTAAAAGTGACGAGAATATGCCCCTGAGAGTGATGGGAATATACCCCTGAGAGAGTGATGGAAATATGCCCCTGAGAGAGTGATGGGAATATGCCCCTGAGAGAGTGATGGGAATATACCCCTGAGAGAGTGATAAAAATATGCCTCTGAGAGAGTGATGGGAATATGCCGCTGAGAGAGTGATAGGAATATGCCCCTGAGAGAGTGATAGGAATGTGCCCCTGAGAGAGTGATGGGAATATGCCCCCAAAAGTGATAGGAATATACCCCTGAGAGAGTGTGATGGGAATATACCCCTGAGAGTGACGGGAATATACCCCTGAGAGAGCAATGGGAATATGCCCCTTTGAGTTATGGGAATATGTCCCTGAGAGAGTTACAGGAATATGCCCCTAAAAGTGACGAGAATATGCCCCTGAGAGTGATGGGAATATACCCCTGAGAGAGTGATGGAAATATGCCCCTGAGAGAGTGATGGGAATATGCCCCTGAGAGAGTGATGGGAATATACCCCTGAGAGAGTGATGGAAATATGCCCCTGAAAGAGTGATGGGAATATGCCCCTGAGAGAGTGATAGGAATATGCCCCTGAGAGAGTGATAGGAATATGCTCCTGAGAGAGTGATGGGAATATGCCCCTGAGAGAGTGATGGGAATATGCCCCTGGGAGAGTGATAGGAATATGCTCCTGAGAGAGTGATAGGAATATGCCCCTGAGAGAGTGATAGGAATATACCCCTGAGAGAGTGATAGGAATATGCTCCTGAAAGTGATGGGAATATACTCCTGAGAGTTATGGGAATATGCCCCTTAAAGTGATGGGAATATGCCCCTGAGAGAGACGGGAATATGCCCCTGAGAGAGACTGGAATATGCCCCTGAAAGTGATGGGAATATACCACTGAGAGAGTGATGGGAATATACCCCTGAGAGAGTGATAGGAATATGCCCCTGAGAGAGTGATAGGAATATGCCCGAGAGAGTGATATGAATATGCCCATGAGAGAGTGATGAGAGAGTGATAGGAATATGCTCCTGAGAGTGATAGGAATACGCCCCTGAGAGAGTGATGGGAATATGCCCCTGGGAGAGTGATAGGAATATGCTCCTGAGAGAGTGATAGGAATATGCCCCTGAGAGAGTGATAGGAATATACCCCTGAGAGAGTGATAGGAATATGCTCCTGAAAGTGATGGGAATATACTCCTGAGAGTTATGGGAATATGCCCCTAAAAGATATACCCCTGAGAGAGTGATGGAAATATGCCCCTGAGAGAGTGATGGGAATATGCCCCTGAGAGAGTGATAGGAATATGCTCCTGAGAGAGTGATAGGAATATGCTCCTGAGAGAGTGATGGGAATATGCCCCTGAGAGAGTGATAGGAATTTGCCCCTGAGAGAGTGATAGGAATATGCTCCTGAGAGAGTGATAGGAATACGCCCCTGAGAGAGTGATGGGAATATGTCCCTGAGAGAGTGATAGGAATATGCTCCTGAGAGAGTGATGGGAATATGCCCCTGAGAGAGTGATAGGAATATACCCCTGAGAGAGTGATAGGAATATGCTCCTGAAAGTGATGGGAATATACTCCTGAGAGTTATGGGAATATGCCCCTTAAAGTGATGGGAATATGCCCCTGAGAGAGACGGAAATATGCCCCTGAAAGTGATGGGAATATACCACTGAGAGAGTGATGGGAATATACCCCTGAGAGAGTGATAGGAATATGCCCCTGAGAGAGTGATAGGAATATGCCCGAGAGAGTGATAGGAATATGCCCCTGAGAGAGTGATAGGAATATGCTCCTGAAAGTGATGGGAATATACTCCTGAGAGTTATGGGAATATGCCCCTAAAAGTGACGGGAATATGCCCCTGAGAGTGATGGGAATATGCCCCTGAAAGTGATGGGAATATACCACTGAGAGAGTGGTGGGAATATACCACTGAGAGAGTGATGGGAATATACCCCTGAGAGAGTGATGGGGATATGCCCCTGAGAGAGTGATGGGAATATGCCCCTGCGAGAGTGATGGGAATATACCACTGAGAGAGTGATGGGAATATACCCCTGAGAGAGTGATGGGAATATACCACTGAGAGAGTGATGGGAATATACCCCTGAGAGAGTGATGAGAATATGCCCCTGAAAGTGATGGGAATATACCACTGAGAGAGTGATGGGAATATGCCCCTGAGAGAGTGATGGGAATATACCACTGGGAGAGTGATGGGAACATACCCGAGAGAGTGATGAGAATATGACCCTGAAAGTGATGGGAATATACCACTGAGAGAGTGATGGGAATATACCCCTGAGAGAGTGATGGGGATATGCCCCTGAGAGAGTGATGGGAATATACCCCTGAGAGAGTGATGGGGATATGCCCCTGAGAGAGTGATGAGAATATGCCTCTGAGAGAGAGGAAGTGATGGGAATGTGACCCTGAGACAGTGATGGTAAAATACCCCTGAGAGAGTGATGGGAATATGCCCCTGAGAGAGAGAGTGATGGGAATATGCCCCTGAGAGAGAGAGTGATGGGAATATACCCCTGAGAGAGAGTGGCAGTTATATGCCCCTTAGAGAGTGACGGGAATATACCCCTGAGAGAGTGATGGGAATATAGCACTGAGGCAGTGACTATGTTCTTTTGGAGAGTATCCTACAGTATGTTCCTCTGTACCCTATGTTCCTCTGGGGACTATCCTATGTACCTCTGCGGACTATGGGCCTAATTCAGACCTGATCGCAGCAGCAAATTTGTGAGCAGATGGGCAAAACCATGTGCACTGCAGGGGTGGTGGTGGTGGGGGGGGGGGGGGGGGGCAGATGTAACCTGTGCAGAGAGAGTTAGATTTCGGTGGGTTATTTTGTTTCTGTGCAAGGTAAATACTGGCTCCTTTATTTTTACACTGCAATTTTAGATTTCAGTTTGAACACACCCCACCCAAATCTCACTCTCTCTGCACGTTACATCTGCCCCTCTGCACTGCACATGGGGGGTAATTCCGAGTTGATCGCAGCATCAAATTTGTTAGCAGTTGGGTAAAACCATGTGCACTGCAGGGGGGGCAGATATAACATTTGCAGAGAGAGTTAGATTTGGGTGGGTTATTTTGTTTCTGTGCAGGGTAAATACTGGCTGCAGTTTAGATTTCAGTTTGAACACACCCCACCCGAATCTAACTCTCTCTGCACATGTTATATCTGCCGCACCTGCAGTGCAAATGGTTTTGCCCAACTACTAACAAATTTGCTGCTGCAATCAACTCGTAATTACCCCCATGGTTTTGCCCAATAGCTAACAAATTTGCTGCTGCAATCAGGTCTGAATTAGGCCCTATAATACTGTGGACTATACTATGTTCTTCTGAGTAATATTCTCTGTTCCTATGGGGACTATCCTACAGTATGTTCACTTGGGGACAACAACACTGGGGACCACCTTTTGTTCCTCTGGGAACTATCCTGTGTTTCCCTGAGGACTATCATGTGTTCCACTGTGGATTATACTATCTACCTCTGCGGACTATAATACTGGGGACTATCCTGTGTTCCTCTGTGGACTATACTATGTTCTTCTGAAGACTATTTTTGTTCCTCTGGGGACTATTTTATATTCCTTTGGGGACTATAACACTGGGGACCAGCCCATGTTCCTCTGAAGACGGTTGTATGTTCCTTTGTGGACTACTATATCTCCTGCTGTGTGGAATATGTTACTGTACATTTCCCTGGGGGACATCCTATATTCTTTTGGAAACTATAACGCTGGGGACCATCCAATGTTCTTCTTGGGACTGTCCTATGTTCATCTGGGGACTATAATACTGAAGACTATCCTACATTTCTCTGGGAACTATCCTATGTTCCTCTGGGGACTATCCTATGGTCATCTGGGGACTATCCTACATTTCTCTGGGGACTATCCTATGTTCCTCTGGGGACTATCCCATGTTCCTCTGGGGACTAAACTATGTTCATCTGGGGACTATCCTATGTTCCTCTGGGGACTATCCTATGTTCCGCTGGGGACTATCCCATGTTCCGCTGGGGACTATCCTATGTTCCTCTGGGGACTATCCTATGTTCATCTGGGGACTATCCTATGTTCCTCTGGGGACTATCCTATGTTCCTCTGGGGAGTATCCTATGTTTCTCTGGGGACTATCATATGTTCCTCTGGGGACTAGCCTATGTTCCTCTGTGGAATACTGTATCTTCTGCTGTGTCGATCATATGACATTCCTGTAGGGAATATACTCTGGAGTTGGTGATGCCCCAAGTCATCCCCGCCATGCTGCATGTTCCCATGACAGCCCACCCTTTTCTCTGGGTAGAACTAAATTCACAGACCCCATAGTACAATGTTGTACTGCTCATGGCAGGGATGGGTCCCGATAGCGCCCCCTTGCTCCTATAATAGTGCCGCCTTCGCCTTTACGGACAGGTCATCCCTATTCTGTGCTAGTCTTCAGCTCTGTGGATTGGTGACAAGAGATCAGTGAGCACTTCCTCCTCCTTACCCGGACAATATCTTCAGAAGCATCGTGTGATCGCAGGAGAGCGCTGAGACCAGGTGGAAATAAATGGAGTCCATGGTAAATATAAATTGTTTATGTAACTGCAAAAGGACATTTAGTCTCCACTCACACTCCGCAGCGTCACTCACTTACAGCCGCTCCATTCTATTGCGCCGCACAATCAGACTGTAAATATCTGGCCGACCATCCATGCACTCCACACTCATTCATTCTGGAGTTTCCAGCAGCGCCTCCCGGATCAGATTATCAGCCTGGGACAATCAGTCCTCACCCAAGTCCATCAGTTATACGGAGGAGGCTGCAGGAGATATCTGACCAGTCCTCCTGGGTTTGGGTACAGTCATCTTAGGCCCGAATCCAGGTGTACATCATGGCTGTGAGCAGGCTGTATCCCACCGGAAATAAGGCCAATAAATAAGCAGGCTCTGCGTATAATATGGGGAGAGATCCACCAATCACAGTACAGCTTCCCAAGAGACGTTAGACCACGATGAGGTTTGTCATCATGAGACAGGAATGACTGGACACCTTCATGCCTCAAATTTCTGGTAAATGGATTCCACGTAGAGAAGAACTTTCTGCCAATCTGGGCCCTGTGTCTGGAGCATGTGGTCCGGGGTCTGCATGGAGGATGGAAGCATCAGAATCATGGATAGGGAAGAAGAAGGAAAGCAGAGGGGTAGACCTTAATTGGAGAGGGGCTTACCAGCAGCGGGGGTATTCCAACGCTCTCGGCAACATGGAACGCCAGCTGCAGATTCTTCCTCTGAAAGACAGACACCATGCTCGCTGAATGGCCAGGAATGATCTAGACCCTGCTTGGGGTGTGACCATGTGAGGTTACTGTGTAATGACAGCACTATGCAGAATACACCTACCTTCTCCAGAGGGCGGAGCTGCGAATACGGGATCATCTGTGGGAGGTAGGAGTGCAGGAGGGCACAAAGAGCCATGCCATCTACCCAGGATGTACTGAAATTTGTAATGACCACGTGCTGCAAAAACATTGGGGCATTACATGGGGTTACACGGCACTTTCCAGGTGAGACATACAGCCCTTATGCAGTTTTCACTTTATTATGTTATGTCTGTGATTAAATCGTTCAGCTACACTCTCACACACCGTACAATCACCAAATTGTGTTATGGCACAATTTACTGTGCTCAGTGTGACATTCTCCCGGTAGGCCTAGGTAGTGTCTATCATATGACGCGGCAGCACCACAAGGAACCATTCTATAATCTGCAAAACAGGGCAAAATGGACACCTCCCCTAGTGCAATCATTGTAAACATACTGTGTATGAGCTCCGGAATAAACTCCAGTGATTGGTCCGTACCAGAATTATTAAGTGAACCAGCCCGGTGATAGAGACAACCGCTCCCACTGTACCTCCTTCTCTCTCAGTGATATGTTATGTGCACCAGCCCGGTGATAGGGACGACCGCTCCCACTGTACCTCCTTCTCTCTCAGTGATATGTTATGTGCACCAGCCTGGTGATAGGGACTACCACTCAAACTGTACCTCCTTCTCTCTCAGTGATATGTTATGTGCACCAGCCCGGTGATAGGGGCTACCGCTCCCACTGTACCTCCTTCTCTCTCAGTGATATGTTATGTGCACCAGCCTGGTGATAGGGACTACCGCTCCCACTGTACCTCCTTCTCTCTCAGTGATTTGTTATGTGAACCAGCCTGGTGATAGGGACGACTGCTCCCACTGTACCTCCTTCTCTCTCAGTGATCTGCTTATCTGCACCAGCCTGGTGATAGGGACTACCGCTCCCACTGTACCTCCTTCTCTCTCAGTAATCTGCTTATCTGCACCAGCCCGGTGATAGGGACGACCGCTCCCACTGTACCTCCTTCTCTCTCAGTGATCTGCTTATCTGCACCAGCCCGGTGATAGGGACGACCGCTCCCACTGTACCTCCTTCTCTCTCAGTGATCTGCTTATCTGCACCAGCCCGGTGATAGGGACGACCGCTCCCACTGTACCTCCTTCTCTCTCAGTGATATGTTATGTGCACCAGCCTGGTGATAGGGACTACCACTCCCACTGTACCTCCCTCTCTCTCAGTGATATGTTATGTGCACCAGCCCGGTGATAGGGACTACCGCTCCCACTGTACCTCTCTCTCAGTGATATGTTATGTGCACCAGCCTGGTGATAGGGACGACCGCTCCCACTGTACCTCCTTCTCTCTCAGTGATTTGTTATGTGCACCAGCCTGGTGATAGGGACGACCGCTCCCACTGTACCTCCTCTCTCAGTGATATGTTATGTGCACCAGCCCGGTGATAGGAACTACCACTCCCACTGTACCTCCTTCTCGCTCAGTGATATGTTATGTGCACCAGCCTAGTGATAGGGACTACCGCTCCCACTGTACCTCCTTCTCTCTCAGTGATATGTTATGTGCACCAGCCCGGTGATAGGGACTACCGCTCCCACTGTACCTCCTTCTCTCTCAGTGATTTGTTATGTGCACCAGCCCGGTGATAGGGACTACTGCTCCAACTGTACCTCCCTCTCTCTCTCTCAGTGATATGTTATGTACACCAGCCTGGTGATAGGGACTACCACTCCCACTGTACCTCCTTCTCTCTCAGTGATCTGTTATGTGCACCATACCGGTGATAGGGACTACCGCTCCCACTGTACCTCCCTCTCTCTCAGTGATCTGCTTATCTGCACCAGCCCGGTGATAGGGACTACCGTTCCCACTGTACCTCTCTCTCAGTGATATGTTATGTGCACCAGCCTGGTGATAGGGACGACCGCTCCCACTGTACCTCCTTCTCTCTCAGTGATATGTTATGTGCACCAGCCCGGTGATAGGGACTACCGCTCCCACTGTATCTCTTTCTCTCTCAGTGATTTCTTATGTGCACCAGCCCGGTGATAGGAACTACCGCTCCCACTGTACCTCCTTCTCTCTCAGTGATATGTTATGTGCACCAGCCCGGTGATAGGGACTACCGCTCCCACTGTACCTCTTTCTCTCTCAGTGATTTCTTATGTGCACCAGCCCGGTGATAGGAACTACCGCTCCCACTGTACCTCCTTCTCTCTCAGTGATATGTTATGTGCACCAGCCCGGTGATAGGGACTACCGCTCCCACTGTACCTCCTTCTCTCTCAGTGATATGTTATGTGCACCAGCCTGGTGATAGGGACTACCACTCCCACTGTACCTCCTTCTCTCTCAGTGATCTGTTATGTGCACCATACCGGTGATAGGGACTACCGCTCCCACTGTACCTCCCTCTCTCTCAGTGATCTGCTTATCTGCACCAGCCCGGTGATAGGGACTACCGCTCCCACTGTACCTCTCTCTCAGTGATATGTTATGTGCACCAGCCTGGTGATAGGGACGACCGCTCCCACTGTACCTCCTTCTCTCTCAGTGATATGTTATGTGCACCAGCCCGGTGATAGGGACTACCGCTCCCACTGTACCTCTTTCTCTCTCAGTGATTTCTTATGTGCACCAGCCCGGTGATAGGAACTACCGCTCCCACTGTACCTCCTTCTCTCTCAGTGATATGTTATGTGCACCAGCCCGGTGATAGGGACTACCGCTCCCACTGTACCTCTTTCTCTCTCAGTGATTTCTTATGTGCACCAGCCCGGTGATAGGAACTACCGCTCCCACTGTACCTCCTTCTCTCTCAGTGATATGTTATGTGCACCAGCCCGGTGATAGGGACTACCGCTCCCACTGTACCTCCTTCTCTCTCAGTGATATGTTATGTGCACCAGCCCGGTGATAGGGACTACCGCTCCCACTGTACCTCCTTCTCTCTCAGTGATATGTTATGTGCACCAGCGTGATGATAGGAACTACCGCTCCCACTGCACCTCCTTCTCTCTCAGTGATTTGTTATGTGCACCAGCCCGGTGATAGGAACTACCGCTCCCACTGTACCTCTCTCTCAGTGATATGTTATGTGCACCAGCCCGGTGATAGGAACTATCGCTCCCGCTGTACCCCCTTCTCTCTCAGTGATATGTTATGTGCACCAGCTTGGTGATGGGAACTACCGCTCCCACTGTACCTCTTTCTCTCTCAGTGATTTGTTATGTGCACCAGCCTGGTGATAGGGACTACCGCTCCCACTGTACCTCCTTCTCTCTCAGTGATTTGTTATGTGCACCAGCCTGGTGATAGGGACTACCGCTCCCACTGTACCTCTCTCTCAGTGATATGTTATGTGCACCAGCCCGGTGATAGGGACTACCGCTCCCACTGTACCTCCTTCTCTCTCAGTGATTTGTTATGTGCACCAGCCTGGTGATAGGGATGACCGCTCCCACTGTACCTCCTCTCTCAGTGATATGTTATGTGCACCAGCCCGGTGATAGGAACTACCGCTCCCACTGTACCTCCTTCTCGCTCAGTGATATGTTATGTGCACCAGCCTGGTGATAGGGACTACCGCTCCCACTGTACCTCCTTCTCTCTCAGTGATATGTTATGTGCACCAGCCCGGTGATAGGGACTACCGCTCCCACTGTACCTCCTTCTTCTCTCTCAGTGATTTGTTATGTGCACCAGCCCGGTGATAGGGACTACTGCTCCAACTGTACCTCCCTCTCTCTCTCAGTGATATGTTATGTACACCAGCCTGGTGATAGGGACTACCACTCCCACTGTACCTCCTTCTCTCTCAGTGATCTGTTATGTGCACCATACCGGTGATAGGGACTACCGCTCCCACTGTACCTCCCTCTCTCTCAGTGATCTGTTTATCTGCACCAGCCCGGTGATAGGGACTACCGCTCCCACTGTACCTCTCTCTCAGTGATATGTTATGTGCACCAGCCTGGTGATAGGGACGACCGCTCCCACTGTACCTCCTTCTCTCTCAGTGATATGTTATGTGCACCAGCCCGGTGATAGGGACTACCGCTTCCACTGTACCTCTTTCTCTCTCAGTGATTTCTTATGTGCACCAGCCCGGTGATAGGAACTACCGCTCCCACTGTACCTCCTTCTCTCTCAGTGATATGTTATGTGCACCAGCCCGGTGATAGGGACTACCGCTCCCACTGTACCTCTTTCTCTCTCAGTGATTTCTTATGTGCACCAGCCCGGTGATAGGAACTACCGCTCCCACTGTACCTCCTTCTCTCTCAGTGATATGTTATGTGCACCAGCCCGGTGATAGGGACTACCGCTCCCACTGTACCTCCTTCTCTCTCAGTGATATGTTATGTGCACCAGCCCGGCGATAGGGACTACCGCTCCCACTGTACCTCTTTCTCTCTCAGTGATTTCTTATGTGCACCAGCCCGGTGATAGGAACTACCGCTCCCACTGTACCTCCTTCTCTCTCAGTGATATGTTATGTGCACCAGCCCGGTGATAGGGACTACCGCTCCCACTGTACCTCCTTCTCTCTCAGTGATATGTTATGTGCACCAGCCCGGTGATAGGGACTACCGCTCCCACTGTACCTCCTTCTCTCTCAGTGATATGTTATGTGCACCAGCCTGGTGATAGGGACAACCACTCCCACTGTACCTCCTTCTCTCTCAGTGATCTGTTATGTGCACCATACCGGTGATAGGGACTACCGCTCCCACTGTACCTCCCTCTCTCTCAGTGATCTGCTTATCTGCACCAGCCCGGTGATAGGGACTACCGCTCCCACTGTACCTCTCTCTCAGTGATATGTTATGTGCACCAGCCTGGTGATAGGGACGACCGCTCCCACTGTACCTCCTTCTCTCTCAGTGATATGTTATGTGCACCAGCCTGGTGATAGGGACTACCGCTCCCACTGTACCTCTTTCTCTCTCAGTGATTTCTTATGTGCACCAGCCCGGTGATAGGAACTACCGCTCCCACTGTACCTTCTTCTCTCTCAGTGATATGTTATGTGCACCAGCCCGGTGATAGGGACTACCGCTCCCACTGTACCTCTTTCTCTCTCAGTGATTTCTTATGTGCACCAGCCCGGTGATAGGAACTACCGCTCCCACTGTACCTCCTTCTCTCTCAGTGATATGTTATGTGCACCAGCCCGGTGATAGGGACTACCGCTCCCACTGTACCTCCTTCTCTCTCAGTGATATGTTATGTGCACCAGCCCGGTGATAGGGACTACCGCTCCCACTGTACCTCCTTCTCTCTCAGTGATATGTTATGTGCACCAGCGTGATGATAGGAACTACCGCTCCCACTGCACCTCCTTCTCTCTCAGTGATTTGTTATGTGCACCAGCCTGGTGATAGGAACTACCGCTCCCACTGTACCTCTCTCTCAGTGATTTGTTATGTGCACCAGCCCGGTGATAGGAACTACCGCTCCCACTGTACCTCTCTCTCAGTGATATGTTAAATGCACCAGCCCGGTGATAGGAACTATCGCTCCCGCTGTACCCCCTTCTCTCTCAGTGATATGTTATGTGCACCAGCTTGGTGATGGGAACTACCGCTCCCACTGTACCTCTTTCTCTCTCAGTGATTTGTTATGTGCACCAGCCTGGTGATAGGGACTACCGCTCCCACTGTACCTCCTTCTCTCTCAGTGATTTGTTATGTGCACCAGCCTGGTGATAGGGACTACCGCTCCCACTGTACCTCTCTCTCAGTGATATGTTATGTGCACCAGCCCGGTGATAGGGACTACCGCTCCCACTGTACCTCCTTCTCTCTCAGTGATTTGTTATGTGCACCAGCCTGGTGATAGGGATGACCGCTCCCACTGTACCTCCTCTCTCAGTGATATGTTATGTGCACCAGCCCGGTGATAGGAACTACCGCTCCCACTGTACCTCCTTCTCGCTCAGTGATATGTTATGTGCACCAGCCTGGTGATAGGGACTACCGCTCCCACTGTACCTCCTTCTCTCTCAGTGATATGTTATGTGCACCAGCCCGGTGATAGGGACTACCGCTCCCACTGTACCTCCTTCTCTCTCAGTGATTTGTTATGTGCACCAGCCCGGTGATAGGGACTACTGCTCCAACTGTACCTCCCTCTCTCTCTCAGTGATATGTTATGTACACCAGCCTGGTGATAGGGACTACCACTCCCACTGTACCTCCTTCTCTCTCAGTGATCTGTTATGTGCACCATACCGGTGATAGGGACTACCGCTCCCACTGTACCTCCCTCTCTCTCAGTGATCTGCTTATCTGCACCAGCCCGGTGATAGGGACTACCGCTCCCACTGTACCTCTTTCTCTCTCAGTGATTTCTTATGTGCACCAGCCCGGTGATAGGAACTACCGCTCCCACTGTACCTCCTTCTCTCTCAGTGATATGTTATGTGCACCAGCCCGGTGATAGGGACTACCGCTCCCACTGTACCTCTTTCTCTCTCAGTGATTTCTTATGTGCACCAGCCCGGTGATAGGAACTACCGCTCCCACTGTACCTCCTTCTCTCTCAGTGATATGTTATGTGCACCAGCCCGGTGATAGGGACTACCGCTCCCACTGTACCTCCTTCTCTCTCAGTGATATGTTATGTGCACCAGCCCGGTGATAGGGACTACCGCTCCCACTGTACCTCCTTCTCTCTCAGTGATATGTTATGTGCACCAGCCTGGTGATAGGGACTACCACTCCCACTGTACCTCCTTCTCTCTCAGTGATCTGTTATGTGCACCATACCGGTGATAGGGACTACCGCTCCCACTGTACCTCCCTCTCTGTCAGTGATCTGCTTATCTGCACCAGCCCGGTGATAGGGACTACCGCTCCCACTGTACCTCTCTCTCAGTGATATGTTATGTGCACCAGCCTGGTGATAGGGACGACCGCTCCCACTGTACCTCCTTCTCTCTCAGTGATATGTTATGTGCACCAGCCCGGTGATAGGGACTACCGCTCCCACTGTACCTCTTTCTCTCTCAGTGATTTCTTATGTGCACCAGCCCGGTGATAGGAACTACCGCTCCCACTGTACCTCCTTCTCTCTCAGTGATATGTTATGTGCACCAGCCCGGTGATAGGGACTACCGCTCCCACTGTACCTCTTTCTCTCTCAGTGATTTCTTATGTGCACCAGCCCGGTGATAGGAACTACCGCTCCCACTGTACCTCCTTCTCTCTCAGTGATATGTTATGTGCACCAGCCCGGTGATAGGGACTACCGCTCCCACTGTACCTCCTTCTCTCTCAGTGATATGTTATGTGCACCAGCCCGGTGATAGGGACTACCGCTCCCACTGTACCTCCTTCTCTCTCAGTGATATGTTATGTGCACCAGCCTGGTGATAGGAACTACCGCTCCCACTGTACCTCCTTCTCTCTCAGTGATATGTTATGTGCACCAGCGTGATGATAGGAACTACCGCTCCCACTGTACCTCCTTCTCTCTCAGTGATTTGTTATGTGCACCAGCCCGGTGATAGGAACTACCGCTCCCACTGTACCTCCCTCTCTCTCAGTGCTGAGAAGTTCTCAGGGAGAATCTATCTACAGCCATAGTATAGTGTGCCTACACATATATAACGTTCTATTAGAAAGAGTCACACGTACAATAATAACATTTATTCAAGTCTTCACTAAAGCAGCTGCTTCATACAGGATGGTATCAGTCAGTACCCGATCAGGATCCCATTGCGTTTTGTTGAGTTACCACCAATAAACCACCCTGACTTCCTCACAGAGTAATTACTAGGTGGTGTCATGACAAAAAAAAATTTTTTTATTGTACATGTGATTCTTTTAATAATACTTAATATGAGCGTATGTATCTTCAGAGTGGGAGTCCCTATTACCTGGCTGGTACGGATAACACGGCTGGTGTGGGATGAATCACGGGAGATTAATATAATCATACATACACAGATGTGTGCTCATACACCTATCCTCAGTACACCACACGGCACAGGATTGCAGGAGCTTCTGCCTCTTCCCAATGGTACAGCGTGCTGTCTGTTTCTTTACATTCTGCATCCTGTGCGCATTACAAGCGCAGCGGTCAGCCCGCACAGCGTACTACAAGCGCAGGAAAAGCAGCGGCATCGTACACAGACGCACACAGATGTCGTACATGAAATGGATCCGTGTAATCCAGCAAATATCGTCTTTTCGTTTCCAGTTGTTTTATTTGTGCTAATACAAATTCCACACATTTTGAGAGAAAGAAGATATTGGGCGTGGCCAGGCAGTCACGGATATGGCGCCGAGAGGGCCTGTGTGCGGCGTGACTGAGCCACGGTGTATGAGGCCACGTCTGTATGTGCTGATAACATATTACATAGCACTGGACATGAGGGTAAATATGGCAGTGTGCACAATACTCTCATCTCTCACCTTATACCCGCAGGTACGATCCTGGGCCCAGCGCAGAAAGACTCCTCTCTTCGAACCCCCATAGCGGCGGAAGAAAGACCCAGAATCCTCAGTCAGATTCTCACTTTACCAAAGAGAATGAAGAGACATTCAGTAACATGATAGATAGATAGATAGATAGATAGATAGATAGATAGATAGATAGATAGATACACACACACACTAGATATACAGCCTGGGAAGGACTACAGAGACCGTCCATCGAGTCAGTGTAATGAGAGACCGTCCCCAGTGTCGGTGTAATGAGAGACCGTCCTCAGAGTCGTGTAATGAGAGACCGTCCCCAGTGTCGGTGTAATGAGAGACCGTCCTCAGTGTCGGTGTAATGAGAGACCGTCCTCAGAGTCGGTGTAATGAGAGACCGTCCTCAGTGTCGGTGTAATGAGAGACCGTCCTCAGAGTCGTGTAATGAGAGACCGTCCCCAGTGTCGGTGTAATGAGAGACCGTCCTCAGAGTCGGTGTAATGAGAGACCGTCCCCAGTGTCGGTGTAATGAGAGACCGTCCTCAGTGTCAGTGTAATGAGAGACCGTCCTCAGTGTCGGTGTAATGAGAGACCGTCCTTAGTGTCAGTGTAATGAGAGACTGTCCTCAGTGTCGGTGTAATGAGAGACCGTCCTCAGTGTCGGTGTAATGAGAGACCGTCCTCAGTGTCGGTGTAATGAGAGACCGTCCTCAGTGTCATGTAATGAGAGACCATCCTCAGTGTCGGTGTAATGAGAGACCGTCCTCAGTGTCGGTGTAATGAGAGACCGTCCTCAGTGTCGGTGTAATGAGAGACCGTCCTCAGTGTCGGTGTAATGAGAGACCGTCCTCAGTGTCGGTGTAATGAGAGACCGTCCTCAGTGTCGTGTAATGAGAGACCGTCCTCAGTGTCAGTGTAATGAGAAACCGTCCTCAGTGTCGTGTAATGAGAGACCATCCTCAGTGTCGTGTAATGAGAGACCATCCTCAGTGTCGGTGTAATGAGAAACCGTCCTCAGTGTCGTGTAATGAGAGACCATCCTCAGTGTCGTGTAATGAGAGACCATCCTCAGTGTCGGTGTAATGAGAAACCGTCCTCAGTGTCGTGTAATGAGAGACCGTCCTCAGTGTCGGTGTAATGAGAGACCGTCCTCAGTGTCGTGTAATGAGAGACCGTCCTCAGTGTCGGTGTAATGAGAGACCGTCCTCAGTGTCGGTGTAATGAGAGACCGTCCTCAGTGTCGTGTAATGAGAGACCGTCCTCAGTGTCAGTGTAATGAGAAACCGTCCTCAGTGTCGTGTAATGAGAGACCATCCTCAGTGTCGTGTAATGAGAGACCATCCTCAGTGTCGGTGTAATGAGAAACCGTCCTCAGTGTCGTGTAATGAGAGACCATCCTCAGTGTCGTGTAATGAGAGACCATCCTCAGTGTCGGTGTAATGAGAAACCGTCCTCAGTGTCGTGTAATGAGAGACCGTCCTCAGTGTCGGTGTAATGAGAGACCGTCCTCAGTGTCGTGTAATGAGAGACCGTCCTCAGTGTCGGTGTAATGAGAGACCGTCCTCAGTGTCGGTGTAATGAGAGACCGTCCTCAGTGTCGGTGTAATGAGAGACCGTCCTCAGTGTCGGTGTAATGAGAGACCGTCCTCAGTGTCGGTGTAATGAGAAACCGTCCTCAGTGTCGTGTAATGAGAGACCATCCTCAGTGTCGTGTAATGAGAGACCATCCTCAGTGTCGGTGTAATGAGAAACCGTCCTCAGTGTCGGTGTAATGAGAGACCGTCCTCAGTGTCAGTGTAATGAGAGACCGTCCTCAGTGTCAGTGTAATGAGAGACCGTCCTCAGTGTCAGTGTAATGAGAGACCGTCCTCAGTGTCGGTGTAATGAGAGACCGTCCTCGGAGTGGGAGTAATGAGAGACCGTCCTCAGAGACAGCACAGATTAGACAGGCAGGGATGTGACGCACGTGGCTTTAGACTCATTGAGTAGCGTCTCCAGACTCCCCCTCCTCTCCCTGCGCGATGATGATGATGATGAAGCAGCGCCTGATGAAGGAAGGACAGAGACACGTATGTATATGACACAATCATCAGACCACATGTATAATATGGGATGCGTTTGGCATCCCGGCAGTCATCTGACCGACACTGCAAAACCAACACCCCACAGGGGACCGACGCCGGGACACCGACAGCCCACATCCCACAGCTCAGTATTAGAGTATGGGTCACGGCTAGGGCCTGTGTGTGCGTGTGTGTGTGTGGGGGGGGGGGGGTTTTAGGGCCTGTGTGTGTGGGGGGGTTAGGATTAGGCACTGACACCCCTGGAGGGTTAGGGTTTGGGGAGGGGTAAGTGGTAAAATACTAACAATATGTATAATACCTTCCCCTGTCCGGTGTCGGGTTGCCGCGGTCAGTCATGTGATCATCGGCATCCGATGGAAACAATTTGCCCCTTAGTATATATTAAGTTAGGGGCAGGGGCAGATTTAGGGGTGAGGGCACCCTAGGCAGAATAGTAACGCCCCCCCTCCCCCACCTCTTCATTTTATTATTTACACTGACTAGTTATAAGCCCCCATTCCATCACAGCCAATTTATATATACATATTTACTAAGCAGGACAGATTGCAGGGGCGGTATGTGCGTGTCCTGCCCAGTTACCCTCCATTCAAGGTGGCATATGGCGCAGTGGGAATATTAGAGGCTGGCAGTACCAACACAAGCATCCAAGTGCCGTCACCCCAAACAAGCAAGAGAAGAGGGCTGTGAGAACTGAAGGGCGGAGGGCCCTGCTCTAAGGAGCTTACAATCTAGGGGTGGGGGGAGACAGACAGGTGAAATGCGGTGCGAGCTGGTGGTAGGTGGCCTGGTGTCAGGAAGTAAGCGAGGCAGAGATGGCCGAGGCATCAGGATGGGAGAGCGGCCTCGAGACAGGGTTATGCGGAAGGGTAGGCTGTGATAGACAGGTGGGTTCTCAGTGCCCGGCGTGAAGCTTTGCAGGGTCGGGGAGAGTCTGATAGAGCGAGGGAGCGTGTTCCAGTGAAGGGGACAGCACAGGTGAAATCTTGGATTTGCGCATGAGATGTAGTGACTAGAGTAGAGGAGAGGTGATGGCTGACCGGACTGGGCGGGCGGGGGTATGAGTGGGCGGGCGGGAGTATAGCTAGTGTGTGCCACACCCGAGTCCCCACATACTGTAAACATCACTTGCGGAACTGTTGTTGAATAGTTAGGTATTCTGCAAGGGGTGAGGGGGCTGTGCTTGGCACATGTAGACTCTATCTCTGCGTCTCGCTCTGGTAAGGGCCTCATTCCTCAGACTTTGTGTCTCCATAGTCTTTGTTTTGTCAAAACCCAATTAATTACCCCACGTGCACTAAGTTGTGGAGGCTCCTCCTGAAGGTGGTCACTGGTGAGATAGCCACACGGGGCTGGGACCCAGCCACTCATACAGCTATCAGTAGATGTGCTCACACAAAACCCAACAACCTTCTGCCAAACCTGCACCATAGTCCTCTGTAATCCATGTACTGTAAGTCATTTCATGCCATCTGACGATACGTATTCAGAACCAATACTTTCCCTGGAACGTTTCTGAAGACACTTTCCTGACATGAAAGTCAGTAAGACCAAGCATAGACAACGCCCTGATGTCAGATCACACGGATGTCCCTGTATCACCGCTCAGCCTCCATATTACCAATGTGTCTTCTTTTCTAATGCTATAACTGGGAGAATGGCTCCATCTCTCTCACCTGAATTCTGGGCTGGAGAACTTGTAGGTGGTACACTCATCAGACTGCTGGACTTCAGAATGGGCTCCTACAACAGAAAAGGAGGAGTGAGAAAAGGGGAAGGTCAGGGCAGGTAGGCAGATGGAGACCATATACTCACCCGCATTGCAGATAGGATAACTCCCCGGGGAAGGCTCCGATAACCATGCAGAGACCCATTCACAGTAGAACTCTTTGCCCAATCCACACTGTCCGACCTGTGCAAATTAGGATTCCAACACTCAGCTATATAATCAATAAGTAGCAGCTCCCTACATAATCACTGTGGTGCACTACCCGCCATCACCTATCATTCTATAGTGCACCACCTACTACATATCCCACTGTGGTGCACTACCCGCCATCACCTATCATTCTATAGTGCACCACCTACTACATATCCCACTGTGGTGCACTACCCGCCATCACCTATCATTCTATAGTGCACCACCTACTACATATCCCACTGTAGTACAGTACCCGCCATCACCTACATCCCTGCTCACTGACCTAACCTGGAATGGTTCCCTATCTATCATTCTATAGTGCACCACCTACTACATATCCCACTGTGGTACACTACTCGCCATCACCTACATCCCCGCTGACTGACCTAACCCGCCATCACCTACATCCCCGCTCACTAACCCGCCATCACCTACATCCCCGCTCACTGACCTAACCCGGAATGGTTCCCCATCTATCATTCTATAGTGCACCACCCACTACATATCCCACTGTGGTGCACTACCCGCCATCACCTACCATTCTATAGTGCACCACCTACTACATATCCCACTGTGGTACACTACCCGCCATCACCTACATCCCCGCTGACTGACCTAACCCGCCATCACCTACATCCCCGCTCACTAACTCGCCATCACCTACATCCCTGCTCACTGACCTAACCCGGAATGGTTCCCCATCTATCATTCTATACTGCACCACTCACTACATATCCCACTGTGCTGCACTACCCGCTTACCTACATCCCCTCTCATTAACCTAACCTGGAATGGTTCTCCATCTATCATTCTATAGTGCACTACTCACTACATATCCCACTGTGGTACACTACCCACCATCACCTACATCCCTGCTCAATGACGTAACCTGGAATGGTTCCCCATCTATCATTCTGTATTACACCACTTACTACATATCCCACTGTGGTGCACTAACCGCCATCACCTACATCCCCACTCACTGACCTAACCTGGAATGGTTCTCCATCTATCATTCTATAGTGCACCACCCACTACATATCCCACTGTGGCGCACTACCCGCCATCACCTACATCCCCGCTGACTGACCTAACCCGCCATCACCTACATCCCCGCTCACTAACCCGCCATCACCTACTTCCCCGCTGACTGACCTAACCTGGAATGGTTCCCCAGCTATCATTCTATAGTGCACCACCCACTACATATCTCACTGTAGTGCACTACCCACCATCACATACATCCCCGCTCACTGACCTAACCCGGAATGGTTTCCCATCTATCATTCTATAGTGCACCACTCACTACATATCCCACTGTGGTGCACTACCCGCCATCACCTATCATTCTATAGTACACCACCTACTACATATCCCACTGTAGTTCACTACCCGCCATCACCTACATCCCCGCTGACTGACCTAACCTGCCATCACCTACATCTCCGCTCACTGACCTAACCCGGAATGGTTCTCCATCTATCACTCTATAGTGCACCACTCACTACATATCTCACTGTGGTACACTACCCACCATCACCTACAGCCCTGCTCACTTACCTAACCCGGAATGGTTCCCCGTCTATCATTCTATAGTTCACCACTCATTACATATCCCACTGTGGTGCACTACCCAGCATCACCTACATCCCCGCTCGCTGACCTAACCCGGAATGGTTCCCCATCTATCACTCTATAGTGCACCACTCACTACATATCCCACTGTGGTGCACTACCCGCCATCTCCTACATCCCTGCTCACTGACGTAACCTGGAATGGTTCCCCATCTATCATTCTATAGTGCACCACCCACTACATATCCCTCTGTGGTACACTACCCACCATCACCTACAGCCCTGCTCACTTACCTAACCCGGAATGGTTCCCCATCTATCATTCTGTATTACACCACTTACTACATATCCCACTGTGGTGCACTAACCGCCATCACCTACATCCCCGCTCACTTACCTAACCCGGAATGGTTCCCCATCTATCACTCTGTATTACACCACTTACTACATATCCCACTGTGGTGCACTAACCGCCATCACCTACATCCCCGCTCACTTACCTAACCTGGAATGGTTCCCCATCTATCATTCTATAGTGCACCACCCACTACATATCCCACTGTGGTGCACTACCCGCCATCACCTACATCCCCGCTCACTAACCCGCCATCACCTACATCCCCGCTCACTGACCTAACCCGGAATGGTTCTCCATCTATCATTCTATAGGGCACTACTCACTACATATTCCACTGTGGTGCACTACCCGCCATCACCTACATCCCCGCTCACTGACCTAACCCGCCATCACCTACATCCCCGCGCACTAACCCGCCATCACCTACATCCCCGCTCACTGACCTAACCCGGAATGGTTCCCCATCTATCATTCTATAGTGCACCACCCACTACATATCTCACTGTAGTGCACTACCCGCCATCACATACATCCCCGCTCACTGACCTAACCCGCCATCACCTACAGCCCCGCTCACTGATCTAACCCGCCATCACATACATCCCCACTGACTGACCTAACCCGCCATCACCTACATCCCCGCTCACTGACCTAACCGGGAATGGTTCTCCATCTATCATTCTATAGTGCACCACCCACTACATATCCCACTGTGGCGCACTACCCGCCATCACCTACATTCCCGCTGACTGACCTAACCCGCCATCACCTACATCCCCGCTCACTAACCCGCCATCACCTACATCCCCGCTCACTGACCTAACCCGGAATGGTTCCCCATCTATCATTCTATAGTGCACCACCCACTACATATCTCACTGTAGTGCACTACCCGCCATCACCTACATCCCCGTTCACTAACCCGCCATCACCTACATCCCCGCTCACTGACCTAACCCGGAATGGTTCCCCATCTATCATTCTATAGTGCACCACCCACTACATATCTCACTGTAGTGCACTACCCGCCATCACATACATCCCCGCTGACTGACCTAACCCGCCATCACCTACAGCCCCGCTCACTGACCTAACCCGCCATCACCTACATCCCCGCTGACTGATCTAACCCGGAATGGTTCCCCATCTATCATTCTATAGTGCACCACTCACTACATATCCCACTGTGGTACACTACCCACCATCACCTACATCCCCGCTCACTGACCTAACCCGGAATGGTTCCCCATCTATCATTCTATAGTGCACCACCCACTACATATCTCACTGTAGTGCACTACCCGCCATCACCTACAGCCCCGCTCACTGACCTAACCCGCATTCACCTACATCCCCGCTGACTGATCTAACCCGGAATGGTTCCCCATCTATCATTCTATAGGGCACCACCCACTACATATCCCACTGTGGTGCACTACCCGCCATCACATACATCCCCGCTGACTGACCTAACCCGCCATCACCTACAGCCCCGCTCACTGACCTAACCCGCCATCACCTACATCACCGCTGACTGATCTAACCCGGAATGGTTCCCCATCTATCATTCTATAGTGCACCACTCACTACATATCCCACTGTGGTACACTACCCACCATCACCTACATCCCCGCTCACTGACCTAACCCGGAATGGTTCCCCATCTATCATTCTATAGTGCACCACCCACTACATATCTCACTGTAGTGCACTACCCGCCATCACCTACAGCCCCGCTCACTGACCTAACCCGCCATCACATACATCCCCGCTGACTGATCTAACCCGGAATGGTTCCCCATCTATCATTCTATAGGGCACCACCCACTACATATCCCACTGTGGTGCACTACCCGCCATCACCTACATCCCCGCTCACTGACCTAGCCCGGAATGGCTCCCCGTCTATCATTAAGAATGGGTCATTACCTGCCCTTACTCCGCACTCCTCCACCAATGAGATCCCTCCCTCACCGTTACTTACCAGATCCCCCCACACGCCGCTGTAGCTTACCCCATTCCACACAGTCTCTGGTTTTCCCGCTCACACCTCTCCAGCTTCTCCTGCGCCTCCTCGCGGAACCTCTCAGCTACAGAGACAGCAATGCGGAGGTCTGCCTGCAGCAGGGTCAGGTCCTGAACCTCGCCCTATGGGGTGACATAGAGAGAGTTCTGCAGAATGAAAGGTGAGCCGTGGTGGTGGAGATGGGATGCACCAGTCTACTGTATATAGAGGGCTGCAGTAGGGATAGCGGGGGGGGGGGGGGGGGGGGGAGTTGTATAGTGAGAGAGGTGGAGCTGTATAGTGAGGGAGGTGGAGCTACATAGTGAGGGAGTAGGGGCTGTATAGTGAGGGAGGTGGAGCTACATAGTGAGGGAGTAGGGGCTGTATAGTGAGGGAAAGAGAGCTACATAGAGAGGGAGGAGGGTCTGTACAGTGAGAGAGGAGGAGGGGCTGTATAGTCAGGGAGGAGGCGCTGTATAGTGAGGGAGGAGGTGGGGCTGTATAGTGAGGGAGAAGCTGTATAGTAAGGAAGGAGGGGCTGTATAGTCAGGGAGGAGGGGCTGTATGGTCAGGGAGGAGGGGCTGTATGGTCAGGGAGGAGGGGCTGTATAGTGAGGGAGAAGCTGTATAGTAAGGAAGGAGCAGCTGTATGGTCAGGGAGGAGGGTCTGTATGGTCAGGGAGGAGGGGCTATATGGTCAGGGAGGAGGGGCTGTATAGTGAGGGAGAAGCTGTATAGTAAGGGAGGAGGGGCTGTATAGTCGGGGAGGAGGGGCTGTATAGTCAGGGAGGAGGGTCTGTATGGTCAGGGAGGAGGGGCTGTATAGTGAGGGAGGAGGGGCTGTATAGTGAGGGAGATGCTGTATAGAAAGGGAGGAGGGGCTGTATAGTAAGGGAGGAGGGGCTGTATAGTCAGGGAGGAGGGGCTGTATGGTCAGGGAGGAGGGGCTGTATAGTCGGGAGGAGGGGCTGTATAGTGAGGGAGAAGCTGTATAATAAGGGAGGAGGGGCTGTATAGTCAGGGAGGAGGGACTGTATAGTGAGGGAGGAGGGGCTGAATAGTCAGGGAGGAGGGGCTACATAGAGAGGGAAGAGGGGCTGTATAGTCAGGGAGGAGGGGCTGTATAGTCAGGGAAAGGGAGCTACATAGAGAGGGAGGAGGGGCTGTACAGTGAGGGAGAGGGATCTGTATAGTGAGAGAGGTGGAGCTGTATAGTGAGGGAGGTGGAGCTACATAGTGAGGGAGTAGGGGCTGTATAGTGAGGGAGGTGGAGCTACATAGTGAGGGAGTAGGGGCTGTATAGTGAGGGAAAGAGAGCTACATAGAGAGGGAGGAGGGTCTGTACAGTGAGAGAGGAGGAGGGGCTGTATAGTCAGGGAGGAGGCGCTGTATAGTGAGGGAGGAGGAGGGGCTGTATAGTGAGGGAGAAGCTGTATAGTAAGGAAGGAGGGGCTGTATAGTCAGGGAGGAGGGGCTGTATGGTCAGGGAGGAGGGGCTGTATGGTCAGGGAGGAGGGGCTGTATAGTGAGAGAGAAGCTGTATAGTAAGGGAGGAGGGGCTGTATAGTCAGGGAGGAGGGGCTGTATGGTCAGGGAGGAGGGGCTGTATGATCAGGGAGGAGGGGCTGTATGGTCAGGGAGGAGGGGCTGTATAGTCGGGAGGAGGGGCTGTATGGTCAGGGAGGAGGGGCTGTATAGTCGGGAGGAGGGGCTGTATAGTGAGGGAGAAGCTGTATAATAAGGGAGGAGGGGCTGTATAGTCAGGGAGGAGGGACTGTATAGTGAGGGAGGAGGGGCTGAATAGTCAGGGAGGAGGGGCTGTATAGTCAGGGAAAGGGAGCTACATAGAGAGGGAGGAGGGGCTGTACAGTGAGGGAGAGGGAGCTGTATAGTGAGAGAGGTGGAGCTGTATAGTGAGGGAGGTGGAGCTACATAGTGAGGGAGTAGGGGCTGTATAGTGAGGGAGGTGGAGCTACATAGTGAGGGAGTAGGGGCTGTATAGTGAGGGAAAGAGAGCTACATAGAGAGGGAGGAGGGTCTGTACAGTGAGAGAGGAGAAGGGGCTGTATAGTCAGGGAGGAGGCGCTGTATAGTGAGGGAGGAGGAGGGGCTGTATAGTGAGGGAGAAGCTGTATAGTAAGGGAGGAGGGGCTGTATAGTCAGGGAGGAGGGGCTGTATAGTCAGGGAGGAGGGTCTGTATGGTCAGGGAGGAGGGGCTGTATAGTGAGGGAGGAGGGGCTGTATAGTGAGGGAGATGCTGTATAGTAAGGGAGGAGGGGCTGTATAGTCAGGGAGGAGGGGCTGTATAGTCAGGGAGGAGGGGCTGTATGGTCAGGGAGGAGGGGCTGTATGGTCAGGGAGGAGGGGCTGTATAGTGAGGGAGAAGCTATATAATAAGGGAGGAGGGGCTGTATAGTCAGGGAGGAGGGACTGTATAGTGAGGGAGGAGGGGCTGAATAGTCAGGGAGGAGGGGCTACATAGAGAGGGAAGAGGGGCTGTATAGTCAGGGAGGAGGGGCTGTATAGTCAGGGAGGAGGGGCTACATAGAGAGGGAGGAGGGGCTGTATAGTCAGGGAGGAAGGGCTGTATAGTCAGGGATGAGGGGCTGTACAGTGAGGACAGTTTTGTTGTCTGACCTGAAGCTCATTTATTTTCTTCTGTAACCTGAGGTTGTCTGCCTCCAGCTGGTAAACACAGTCTGTGAAAGCAATAAAGCAGTACTGAGTATATAAGGCCTACACCACAGATACATAACACACTGTGACTACAGGGTCTCTATATTACCTGCAATCACCGGGATGCAGTTAATTTGCCGGCTGTCGGGATCTTGGCGGTCAGGATACCGATGCCGGAATCCTGACCATCGGTACATTGCATCCGGAAAGTATTCACAGCGCTTCACTTTTTACACATTTTGTTATGTTACAGCCTTATTCCAAAATGGAATAAATTAATTTTTTCCCTCCAAATTCTACACACAAAGGGGGTCATTCCGAGTTGATCGCTAGCTGCCATTGTTCGCAGCACAGCGATGAGGCTAAAAAGTGGCACTACTGCGCATGCACCGCAATGTGCATGCGCGACGTACGAGTACAACGTCCGTTGTGGTATTGCACTGGTTGTAGCAACGTTTACATTTGCACTGGCGGCCGCAAGAAGATTGACAGGAAAGGGGCGTTTCTGGTTGTCAACTGAGCGTTTTCAGGGAGTGCTTAGAAAAACGCAGGCGTGCCAGGTAAAACGTAGGCGTGGCTGGGCGAACGCTGGGCGGGTGTGTGACGTCAAAAGCCAACCCTTCAACATTAGATTCAATGCACAGGGAGAGTAACTACAGGGCTGGTCTTGTTTTGCGCAAAAAGGTTTTGCAGCCGCTCTGCTGCACAAGCGATTGCACTTCTGCAAAGCAAAATATACTCCCCGGTGGGCGGGGGAAATGCGTTTGCAGTGCTGCTAAAAGTAGCTAGCGAGCGACCAACTCGGAATGACCCCCAATGCCCCATAATGACAACGTGCAAAAAGTTGTTTTTTTTTACATTTTTGCAAATTTATGAAAAGTATAAAACTAAGGCGCCACAAAACCCTAATTTGAAAAATGACAGTTACGAGCTGATTGGCTGGTGTGTTATCACCTTCCAATTATCTCTGCTTTATAACTTCTCCAGGCTTAGTACATCTGCCCCAGTGAAATCTCAGCACCTGCCAGCAGGTAGTCTCGGCAACTCTTCCTGAGCTGCAGCTGTCCCAGGTGCCTTCTTCAGGCTGCATGCTTCAGCTCTTTCCATAGAGGTTCCATAGGAAAGTGGAGTCCTCCTGGGTCTTCTTCCACGGAGCATCAGATGGTGTGATCAGACACTGACCTACCCTGACCTTGCAGTTCAGGTTGTAGCTCTTTGGACGTTTCCTCTGCTCTTTTTCTACCATTCTCGCTATCCTTCTGTTTCATCTGGGGTTGATTTTCCACTTGTGGCCGTGGTGAGAGAGATTGGCCACAGTGCCATGGACTTTAAACCTCTTAATGATATTTATAACTGTAGTCACAGGAACATCCAGCTGCTTGGAGACTTCGTTTAACATGCTTGTCTACAATTCTCTTTTTAATCACCTCAGACAACTCTCCGTTGCTTTCACTGGTCCATGCTCAGTGTGGTGCACACGGTGATACCAAACAGCAGAGTGACTACTTTCCTCCATTTATATAGGCTGAATGACTGATT
Organism: Pseudophryne corroboree; assembly: GCF_028390025.1. NCBI lineage: Eukaryota > Metazoa > Chordata > Amphibia > Anura > Myobatrachidae > Pseudophryne > Pseudophryne corroboree. The sequence continues at coordinate 513,868,532 of NC_086450.1, read as the reverse complement.
AGAAAATTGAAGCTGTGTGATGCTAATTCACAAAAGCAACTTGTTTGAAACATCACTATAATCCAATTGTTTATTATCTTTTCTAAGGGGAACCGACAAATCTGTCCAGGCCAGTTTAGAAAACCTTTAGAGAATAAGCAGTTTGTTAAATTTGTTTGCTTTATTCCATGAATTAGCAAAGACATGCAGGTATACATGAGACAGCTGCTTTTACTTTCTTCACTGTTCAGGAAGAATGAAGCATTATTCCAATGAGCTGTAAGGGCACAGGATCTGGGGTAGAGGAGTGCCCTTTCTTCCAGCAGCCCAATAGTGATACACCGGTCCATGGTACTTGGTACAGATAGCCTCAGCTATTTTTACTTGAAGAAAAAGTAAAAATAAACCATAAACATAAATCCCAACCTGTCCAGCTCTGACCATGCATAACTTTACTCTCCCTCTGTCCGACTCACCAACACGGTAATTCAATACAGCACTCTCTGCAAGCCAGCAGCCCGCTTCCCGGGCAATGAGATTTCCTGTCCAGCCTGACAGGCTTTTATCACACCCATGCAGGTGTAAGCACTGATAGGCCTTCTCTGAGGCTAAGGCCCTCAAGCCCGGCCCAGGCCTAACGGATGGGGCCCGCCCTCACTCTCCATCCATAACCCCAAGAACCCTTATCCAGCTTGAGTTACAGCCCATGGTCTCCCTGTAAAAGATCTCCTCTGCCTTCCACGCCCTGTAAGGGAGACTTCCCCAGACCACCAGCTGTACAGCACTAGGGAACATACTGGTGCACTACAAGTAAAGGGATATTGTACAGCATCTTACCTACACCCTCCTTTCTGCAGAGCATTTCAGCTTTACCAACTTAACCACAGGACCCATATTCTCATTCTGCAGAGCATCTCACCTATGACCTCTGTTCTGTAAAGCACCTGAATTACTGCAGAACGTCACACGTATTCCTCATTTCTGCAGAACATCTCGTCTTGAGCATGTTTCCATCTGGGATAAATAATGAATGATGTGATCTCACCTCGCAATCTCCCCATCTCCATACGCTCCTCTTGTTGGGGTCTCCTGGATTCCAGCACCCGTGTGTCAGCAGACTGGTCTTGTGTACATTCCTCGCAGTCTCGCAGGTCTCTGTCACCCTGTCAGTGATCAATCAGAGATGTCACGTCCCTCACAATGACGCTCTGTGCTGACATGAGACGCTTCCATGCTGACAGATATGTATATATATATATATATATATATATAGTGTCGGACGGGGGCATGAAGCGCCCATCGAGGAAGTGTAGCGATAGCAGCCCATGCTTACTGGTGCGGCCATCCACTACAGAGGTTTTGTTATCTATTAGAGACTGCCTGGTCTGGGCCCCTATATATATAGTGAGGGGTATGTAGCAGACGGGACGCACTGGGCCCTGTAGTGAGGAGTAGGTAGCAGACGGGAGGCACTGGGCCCTGTAGTGAGGAGTATGTAGCAGACGGGACACACTGGGCCCTGTAGTGAGGAGTATGTAGCAGACGGGACACACTGGGCCCTGTAGTGAGGGGTATGTAGCAGAGGGGACGCACTGGGCCCTGTAGTGAGGAGTATGTAGCAGACGGGACGCACTGGGCCCTGTAGTGAGGAGTATGTAGCAGACGGGACGCACTGGGCCCTGTAGTGAGGAGTATGTAGCAGACGGGACGCACTGGGCCCTGTAGTGAGGAGTATGTAGCAGATGGGACGCACTGGGCCCTGTAGTGAGGGGTAGGTAGCAGACGGGAGGCACTGGGCCCTGTAGTGAGGAGTATGTAGCAGACGGGACGCACTGGGCCCTGTAGTGAGGAGTATGTAGCAGACGGGACGCACTGGGCCCTGTAGTGAGGAGTATGTAGCAGAAGGGACGCACTGGGCCCTGTAGTGAGGGGTAGGTAGCAGACGGGAGGCACTGGGCCCTGTAGTGAGGAGTATGTAGCAGACGGGACACACTGGGCCCTGTAGTGAGGAGTATGTAGCAGACGGGACACACTGGGCCCTGTAGTGAGGGGTATGTAGCAGAGGGGACGCACTGGGCCCTGTAGTGAGGAGTATGTAGCAGACGGGACGCACTGGGCCCTGTAGTGAGGAGTATGTAGCAGACGGGACGCACTGGGCCCTGTAGTGAGGAGTATGTAGCAGACGGGACGCACTGGGCCCTGTAGTGAGGAGTATGTAGCAGATGGGACGCACTGGGCCCTGTAGTGAGGGGTAGGTAGCAGACGGGAGGCACTGGGCCCTGTAGTGAGGAGTATGTAGCAGACGGGACGCACTGGGCCCTGTAGTGAGGAGTATGTAGCAGACGGGACGCACTGGGCCCTGTAGTGAGGAGTATGTAGCAGAAGGGACGCACTGGGCCCTGTAGTGAGGAGTATGTAGCAGATGGGACTCACTGGGCCCTGTAGTGAGGGGTAGGTAGCAGACGGGAGGCACTGGGCCCTGTAGTGAGGGGTATGTAGCAGAGGGGACGCACTGGGCCCTGTATTGAGGAGTATGTAGCAGACGGGACGCACTGGGCCCTGTAGTGAGGAGTATGTAGCAGACGGGACGCACTGGGCCCTGTAGTGAGGGGTATGTAGCAGAGGGGACGCACTGGGCCCTGTAGTGAGGAGTATGTAGCAGACGGGACGCACTGGGCCCTGTAGTGAGGAGTATGTAGCAGACGGGACGCACTGGGCCCTGTAGTGAGGAGTATGTAGCAGACGGGACGCACTGGGCCCTGTAGTGAGGGGTATGTAGCAGAGGGGACACACTGGGCCCTGTAGTGAGGGGTATGTAGCAGAGGGGACACACTGAGCCCTGTAGTGAGCGGGTATGTAGCAGAGGGGACGCACTGGGCCCTGTAGTGAGGAGTATGTAGCAGACGGGACTCACTGGGCCCTGTAGTGAGGGGTATGTAGCAGAGGGGACGTACTGGACCCTGTAGTGAGGGGTATGTAGCAGAGGGGACACACTGAGCCCTGTAGTGAGGGGTATGTAGCAGAGGGGACACACTGAGCCCTGTAGTGAGGGGTATGTAGCAGAGGGGACACACTGGACCCCGTAGTGAGGGATATGTAGTAGAGGGGACACACTGGGCCCTATAGTGAGGGGTATGTTGCAGAGGGGACGCACTGGGCCCTGTAGTGAGGGGTATGTAGCAGAGGGGACACACTGGACCCTGTAGTGAGGTATATGTAGCAGCGGGGACGCACTGGGCCCTGTAGTGAAGGGTATGTAGCAGAGGGGACACACTGGACCCTGTAGTGAGGGGTATGTAGCAGGAGGGGACACACTGGGCCCTGTAGTGAGGGGGTATGTAGCAGAGGGGACGCACTGGGCCCTGTAGTGAGGGGTATGAAGCAGAGGGGACGCACTGGGCCCTGTAGTGAGGAGTATGTAGCAGAGGGGACACACTGGACCCTGTAGTGAGGGGTATGTAGCAGAGGGGACACACTGGACCCTGTAGTGAGGGATATGTAGCAGAGGGGACACACTGGGCCCTGTAGTGAGGGGTATGAAGCAGAGGAGACGTACTGGGCCCTGTAGTGAGGGGTATGTAGCAGAGGGGACGCACTGGGCCCTGTAGTGAGAGGTATGTAGCAGAGGAGACACACTGGGCCTTGTAGTGAGGGGTATGTAGCAGGAGGGACACACCGGGCCCTGTAGTAAGGGGTATATAGCAGAGAGGATACACTAGGCCCTGTAGTTGGAGGTACTTAGCAGAGGGGACACACTGGGCCCTGTAGTGAGGGGTATATAGCAGAGAGGACACACTGGGCCTTGTAGTTGGAGGTACTTAGCAGAGGGGACACACTGGGCCCTGTAGTGAGGTGTATGTAGCTGAGGGGACGCACTGGGCCCTGTAGTGAGGGGTATGTAGCTGAGGGGACACACCGGGCTCTGTAGTGAGGGGTATGTAGCAGAGGGGACGTATCGGGCCCTGTAGTGAAGGGTATGTAGCAGAGGGGCCAAACTGGGCCCTGTAGTGAGGGGTATGTAGCAGAGGAGACGTACTGGGTCCTGTAGTGAGGGGTATGTAGCTGAGGGGACACACCGGGCTCTGTAGTGAGGGGTATGTAGCAGAGGGGACGTATCGGGCCCTGTAGTGAAGGGTATGTAGCAGAGGGGCCAAACTGGGCCCTGTAGTGAGGGGTATGTAGCAGAGGAGACGCACTGGGCCCTGTAGTGAGGGGGTATGTAGCAGAGGGGACACACTGGGCCCTGTAGTGAGGGGTATGTAGCAGGAGGGGACGCACTGGGCCCTGTAGTGAGGGGTATGTAGCAGAGGAGACGTACTGGGTCCTGTAGTGAGGAGTATGTAGCAGAGGGGACACGCTGGGCCCTGTAGTGAGGGGTATCTAGCAGAGGGGACACAATGAGCCCTATAGTGAGGGGTATGTAGCAGGAGGGGACACAACGGGCCCTGTAGTGAGGGGTATGTATCAGAGGGGACACACCCGGCCCTGTAGTGAGGGTATGTAGCAGAGGGGACACACTGGGCCCTGTAGTGAGGGGTATGTAGCAGAGGGGACACACTGGGCCCTGTAGTGAGGGATATGTAGCAGAGGGGACGCACTGGGCCCTGTAGTGAGGATTATGAAGCAGAGGGGGGACACTGGGCCCTGTAGTGAGGGAAATGTAGCAGAGGGGACACACTGGGCCCTGTAGTGAGGGTTATAAAGCAGAGGGGACACACTGGGCCCTGTAGTGAGGAGTAAGTAGCAGAGGGGACACACTGGGCCCTGTAGTGAGGGTTATAAAGCAGAGGGGACACACTGGGCCCTGTAGTGAGGAGTAAGTAGCAGAGGGGACACACTGGGCCCTGTAGTGAGGAGTAAGTAGCAGAGGGGATACACTGGGCCCTGTAGTGAGGGGTATGTAGCAGAGGGGACACACTGGGCCCTGTAGTGAGGGTTATAAAGCAGAGGGGACACACTGGGCCCTGTAGTGAGGGGTATATAGCAGAGGGGACACACTGGGCCCTGTAGTGAGGGTTATGAAGCAGAGGAGACACACTGGGCCCTCTAGTGAGGGATATGTTGCAGAGGGTACACACTGGGCCCTCTAGTGAGGAGTATGTAGCAGAGGGGACACACTGGGCCCTGTAGTGAGGAGTATGTAGCAGAGGGGACACACTGGGCCCTCTAGTGAGGGATATGTTGCAGAGGGTACACACTGGGCCCTCTAGTGAGGAGTATGTAGCAGAGGGGATACACTGGGCCCTGTAGTGAGGGGTATGTAGCAGAGGGGACACACTGGGCCCTGTAGTGAGGGTTATAAAGCAGAGGGGACACACTGGGCCCTGTAGTGAGGGGTATATAGCAGAGGGGACACACTGGGCCCTGTAGTGATGGGTATATAGCAGAGGGGACACACTGGGCCCTGTAGTGAGGGTTATGAAGCAGAGGGGACACACTGGGCCCTCTAGTGAGGGATATGTTGCAGAGGGTACACACTGGGCCCTCTAGTGAGGAGTATGTAACAGAGGGGACACACTGGGCCCTGTAGTGAGGAGTATGTAGCAGAGGGGACACACTGGGCCCTGTAGTGAGGAGTATGTAGCAGAGGGGACACACTGGGCCCTGTAGTGAGGAGTCTGTAGCAAACTGGGTCAGGTAATGAGAGGAATTTAGCAGAGGGATGTTTTAGGGCCAATAGTGTGTGGTATATAATGTATCACCTGTCCCGTCTTTGTCTGACGGTCTCTAGAGATATCTCACCTCGGTGTCTCTAGAATATGCTGTCTCTGCTCCTGCCAATGTTTTTCCTGAAAGATAGAAATCAGAGAATGCATCTGTTTAGTTACACACGTGAAATCTGGCAGCAAGTGGGAGAGTATTCTGTAGTCTGGGGGTAGGTGCTGGGGGTAGAAGGGAGAGTGTTCTGTAGTCTGGGGGGTAGGTGGGAGGGTGTTCTGTAGTTTGGGGGGTAGGTGGGAGGGTGTTCTGTAGTTTGGGGGGTAGGTGGGAGGGTGTTCTGTAGTTTGGGGGTAGGTGGGAGAGTGTTCTGTAGTCTGGGGGAAGGTGGGAGAGTGTTCTGTAGTCTGGAGGTAGGTGGGAGAGTGTTCTGTAGTCTGGTGTTAGTTGGGAGAGTGTTCTGTAGCCTGGGGGTAGGTGGGAGAGTGTTCTGTAGTCTGGGGTTAGGTGGGAGAGTGTTCTGTAGTCTGGGGGTAGGTGGGAGAGTGTTCTGTAGTCTGGTGGCAGGTGGGAGAGTGTTCTGTAGTCTGGGGAAAGGTGGGAGAGTGTTCTGTAGTCTGGGGAAAGGTGGGAGAGTGTTCTGTAGTCTGGGGGAATGTGGGAGAGTGTTCCGTAGTATGGGGGAAGGTGGAAGAGTGTTCTGTAGTCTGGGGGAAGGTGGGAGAATGTTCTGTAGTCTGGGGGTAGGTGGGAGAGTGTTCTGTAGTCTGAGGGAAGGTGGGAAAGTGTTCTGTAGTCTGGGGGAAGGTGGGAGAGTGTTCTGTAGTCTGGGGGAAGGTGGGAGAGTGTTCTGTAGTCTGGGGGAAGGTGGGAGAGTGTTCTGTAGTCTGGGGAAAGGTAGAAGAGTGTTCTGTAGTCTGGAGGCAGGTGGGAGGGTGTTCTGTAGTCTGGGGGAAGGTGGGAGAGTGTTCTGTAGTCTGGGGGAAGGTGGGAGAGTGTTTTGTAGTCTGGGGGAACGTGGGAGAGTGTTCTGTAGTCTGGGGAAGGTGAGAGAGTCATCTGTAGTCTGGGGTAGGTGGGAGAGTGTTCTGTAGTCTAGGGGGTAGGTGGGAGGGTGTTCTGTAGTTTGGGGGGTAGCTGGGAGGGTGTTCTGTAGTTTGGGGGGTAGGTGGGAGGGTGTTCTGTAGTTTGGAGGTAGGTGGGAGAGTGTTCTGTAGTCTGGGGGAAGGTGGGAGAGTGTTCTGTAGTCTGGAGGTAGGTGGGAGAGTGTTCTGTAGTCTGGTGTTAGGTGGGAGAGTGTTCTGTAGCCTGGGGGTAGGTGGGAGAGTGTTCTGTAGTCTGGGGTTAGGTGGGAGAGTGTTCTGTAGTCTGGGGGTAGGTGGGAGAGTGTTCTGTAGTCTGGTGGCAGGTGGGAGAGTGTTCTGTAGTCTGGGGAAAGGTGGGAGAGTGTTCTGTAGTCTGGGGAAAGGTGGGAAAGTGTTCTGTAGTCTGGGGGAATGTGGGAGAGTGTTCCGTAGTATGGGGGAAGGTGGAAGAGTGTTCTGTAGTCTGGGGGAAGGTGGGAGAGTGTTCTGTAGTCTGAGGGAAGGTGGGAGAATGTTCTGTAGTCTGGGGGTAGGTGGGAGAGTGTTCTGTAGTCTGGGGGAAGGTGGGAAAGTGTTCTGTAGTCTGGGGGAAGGTGGGAGAGTGTTCTGTAGTCTGGGGGAAGGTGGGAGAGTGTTCTGTAGTCTGGGGGAAGGTGGGAGAGTGTTCTGTAGTCTGGGGAAAGGTAGAAGAGTGTTCTGTAGTCTGGAGGCAGGTGGGAGAGTATTCTGTAGTCTGGGGGAAGGTGGGAGAGTGTTCTGTAGTCTGGGGGAAGGTGGGAGAGTGTTTTGTAGTCTGGGGGAACGTGGGAGAGTGTTCTGTAGTCTGGGGAAGGTGAGAGAGTCATCTGTAGTCTGGGGTAGGTGGGAGAGTGTTCTGTAGTCTGGGGTAGGTGGGAGAGTGTTCTGGAGTCTGGGGGAAGGTAGGAGAGTGTTCTGGAGTCTGGGGGAACGTGGGAGAGTGTTCTGTAGTCTTGGGAAGGTGGGAGAGTATTCTGTAGTCTGGGGGTAGGTGAGAGAGTGTTCTTTAGTCTGAGGAAGGTGGGAGAGTATTCTGTAGTCTGGTGGCAGAGTATTCTGTAGTCTGGGGGAAAGTGGGAGAATGTTCTGTAGTCTGGGGTAGGTAGGAGAGTGTTCTGTAGTCTGGGGTAGGTAGGAGAGTGTTCTGTAGTCTGGGGACAGGTGGGAGAGTATTCTGTAGTCTGGGGGAAAGTGGGAGAGTGTTCTGTAGTCTGGGGTAGGTAGGAGAGTGTTCTGTAGTCTGTGGTAGGTGGGAGAGTGTTCTGGAGTCTGGGGGAAGGTAGGAGAGTGTTCTGTAGTCTGGGGGAAGGTGGGAGAGTGTTCTGTAGTCTTGGGAAGGTGGGAGAGTATTCTGTAGTCTGGGGGTAGGTGAGAGAGTGTTCTTTAGTCTGAGGAAGGTGGGAGAGTATTCTGTAGTCTGGTGGCAGAGTATTCTGTAGTCTGGGGGAAAGTGGGAGAGTGTTCTGTAGTCTGGGGTAGGTAGGAGAGTGTTCTGTAGTCTGGGGATAGGTGGGAGAGTGTTCTGTACTCTGTGGGCAAGAGGATGTGTGTTCCATAGTCTGGAGGCCAGTGGGAAAGAGTTCTGGAGAATGGGGTAAAGGTGGGATTGTGTTCTGTAGAATGGGGTGAGGTGGGATTGTGTTCTTTAGAATGGGGTGAGGTGTGATTGTGTTCTGTAGAATGGGGTGAGGTGGGATTGTGTTATGTAGAATGGGGTAAGGTGGGAGAGTGTCTTGTAGTCTGGGGTCAGATGGGACTTCTGTTCAGTAGCCTGGGGCAGTCTGTACCTGTGCTGAGCTCCTCGTACTGTTTCTTCAGGTTACCAAGTTCTTTCAGTCCACCTTTCAAGTCTTCTCTCACTTCTATGAGTCGGCCTTCCCAACCAAGAGCAGAATCGAGTATTCGTGCCCCCTCAGTGCTGTTACCGGAACTTAGAAGCCCCCTCAATTGACTGTGCATCTGATCCAAAGCATAGGATGCTTTTTGAATCTTTTTCATTGCCCGTCCAAAAGGAGCACCCCAACCATCTGCACTCTTCTGCTCCTCAGGGGACGGGCCTGTGTCCATTGGGGTGGGGCTTTGTTCAGGACTAGCCATAGGTGTGTAGAAGATGTCCTGAGTAGGGCAGTGTACAGGGGAGTGGTGAGGCTTGTACAGAGAGGGTGAAACAGGACTCATGGTGGAATCTGTTAAAGACATAACACCCATCACTCATTCAAACCTAGGCTTACCACACTATCCCTTTACACTGGGACACTTATGAATTGTATGGGTTCAGTGGGTGGCTGACTTCGAATCTGCATTTCACTTGGTGGTAATCAGGTAGAGAACCTTGTAATTCATGAGTGTCCTTATTTCACGGGATAATACGGTAAGCCTATTCCAACCCGTAATGCGAAAATTTATATTTTCAACATATTTATTGATAATCTCCCTCAGACATCCGGAACATGAAGATGCCAATATTGTTACACATTAGGCCCCAGTTACAATATTAGTAAGAGTCCTATGTATAGGACATTGGGTCTATATGTATACAAATATGTATGAATAGTATTTTGTTGTGCACAAATATATGCCATATTAATAGGACAATGGGTCTTAACACGTTAAAGATACCAGGAAAGATCAGAGAGGTAATGAATGGTGACTAGAGACAGGATGGAAGAATGAATGGGTTAGAACAGTGTTTTATGAAAGTTTCTGCAAAGAGACAGTGCAAGGTGACAGCTGTCGGCAATTTAAAGAAAGATGACAAATAGTAGAGAGAAAGAGACAGACTAATGACAGAAAGTGACATTTTACCTGATTGAATGTCTGAAGCATTCTTAACACTGTTACCCCCCATCACAGTGCGATAGATGGAGTTCCAGGGACAGAGATGACAAGTCTGGAAGATGGAGTGAAAATCCGCTGAGACTGATATGTAACCTGGAGGAAGGATGGAGATCCTCTGAGACAGGTATGGAGCGTGGAGGAAGGATGGAGGTCGCCTGAGATGGGTATGGAGCCTGGAGGAAGGTTGGAGGTCGCCTGAGACGGCTATGGAGCCTGGAGGAAGGATGGAGGTCACCTGAGTATGGAGACTGGAAGAAGGATAGAGACCCTCAGAAACAGATATGGAGCCTGGAGGAAGGATGGAGGTTGACTGAGATGGCTATGGAGCCTGGAGGAAGGATGGAGGTCACCTGAGACAGATATGGAGCCTGGAGGAAGGATGGAGACCCTCAGAAACAGATATGGAGTCTGGAGGAAGGATGAGAGGTCCTCTGAGACTGATCTGTAGCCTGGGGGAAGGATGGAGGACCTCTGGGGAAAAAATTGGAGTCCTCTTCAGGAAAGATGGAGATTCTGCAAGTCAGTAGATGGTCCTGAGAGTATATATTGCACAGGAGAACAGGCCATAGCTCCAGGAGACTATAGTTATGCCATAGACACAGAAGTGAGACAGGTGCAGAGTCAGTCCTGAGAGACAGGTGCAGTCCTGAGATACAGAGTCAGTCCTGAGAGACAAGTGCAGAGTCAGTCCAGAGAGACAGGTACAGCGTCAGTCCTGAGAGACAGGTGCAGAGTCAGTCCTGAGAGACAGGTACAGCGTCAGTCCTGAGAGACAGGTGCAGAGTCAGTCCTGAGAGTCGGGTGCAGAGTCAGTCCTGAGAGTCAGTCCGCAGAGTCAGGTGCAGTTCATGTCTTAGGAACAGGCCAGTGATGTGCAGTATTTCAGCTTCTCCTTCTCACTCTTCCTCCATCACTTTCTCCCTCACTCTCTGAGTTCCTCCTGTCCCAGCAAACAAAATCCTGTGTGACTGCATTACTGTGCACACCCAAACACACTGCCCTGGCATACACACACACCGTGACACACATGACACAACCTCCACACCCTGCTCAGAGCAACAATGAGCACATTTTAACCACTCCCTGCCACATGTTCTGACCTGCGTGTAACACTGTGTATCCTCCTGATCTGTATGTGTAACCCTGTGTATCGCCCTGATCTCTGCGTGTAACGCTGAGTATCGCCCTGATCTCTGCCCCTGTGTATCGCCCTGATCTCTGCCTGTAACCCTGAGTATCGCCCTGATCTCTGCCTGTAACCCTGAGTATCGCCCTGATCTCTGCCTGTAACCCTGCGCATCGCCCTGATCTCTGCCTGTAACCCTGTGTATCGCCCTGATCTCTGCGTGTAACACTGTGTATCCTCCTGATCTGCATGTGTAACCCTGTGTATCGCCCTGATCTCTGCGTGTAACCCTGTGTATCGCCCTGATCTCTGCGTGTAACCCTGAGTATCGCCCTGATCTCTGCGTGTAACCCTGTGTATCGCCCTGATCTCTGCGTGTAACCCTGTGTATCGCCCTGATCTCTGCGTGTAACCCTGTGTATCGCCCTGATCTCTGCGTGTAACCCTAAATATCGCCCTGATCTCTGCCTGTAACCCTGTGTATCGCCCTGATCTCTGCGTGTAACCCTGAGTATCGCCCTGATCTCTGCCTGTAACCCTGAGTATCGCCCTGATCTCTGCGTGTAACACTGTGTATCCTCCTGATCTGTATGTGTAACCCTGTGTATCGCCCTGATCTCTGCGTGTAACCCTGTGTATCGCCCTGATCTATGCGTGTAACCCTGTGTATCGCCCTGATCTCTGCGTGTAACCCTGTGTATCGCCCTGATCTCTGCGTGTAACCCTGTGTATCGCCCTGATCTCTGCGTGTAACCCTGTGTATCGCCCTGATCTCTGCGTGTAACCTTGTGTATCGCCCTGATCGCTGCGTGTAACGCTGAGAATCGCCCTGATCTCTGCCTGTAACCCTGAGTATCGCCCTGATCTCTGCGTGTAACCCTGAGTAGCGCCCTGATCTCTGCGTGTAACAGTGTATCCTCCTGATCTGTATGTGTAACCCTGTGTATCGCCCTGATCTCTGCGTGTAACCCTGTGTATCGCCCTGATCTCTGCGTGTAACCCTGTGTATCGCCCTGATCTCTGCGTGTAACCCTGAGTATCGCCCTGATCTCTGCGTGTAACCTTGTGTATCGCCCTGATCTCTGCGTGTAACCCTGTGTATCGCCCTGATCTCTGCGTGTAACGCTGAGTATCGCCCTGATCTCTGCCTGTAACCCTGAGTATCGCCCTGATCTCTGCCTGTAACCCTGAGTATCGCCCTGATCTCTGCGTGTAACCCTGTGTATCGCCCTGATCTCTGCCTGTAACCCTGTGTATCGCCCTGATCTCTGCCTGTAACCCTGTGTATCGCCCTGATCTCTGCGTGTAACCCTGTGTATAGCCCTGATCTGTATGTGTAACACAGTATCACCCTGATCTGTATGTGTAACACAGTATCGCCCTGATCTCTGCGTGTAACCGTGTATCGCCCTGATCTCTGCGTGTAACACTGTGTATAGCCCTGATCTGTATGTGTAACACAGTATCACCGTGATCTGTATGTGTAACACAGTATCGCCCTGATCTCTGCGTGTAACCCTGTGTATCGCCCTGATCTCTGCGTGCAACACTGTGTATCGCCCTGATCTGTATGTGTAACACAGTATCGCCTTGATCTGTATGTGTAACACAGTATCGCCCTGATCTCTGCGTGTAACCCTGTGTATCGCCCTGATCTCTGCGTGCAACACTGTGTATCGCCCTGATCTATATGTGTAACACAGTATCGCCCTGATCTCTGCGTGTAACCCTGTGTATCGCCCTGATCTCTGTGTATAACCCTGATCTCTGCGTGTAACCTTGTGTATCGCCCTGATCTCTGCGTGTAACACAGTATCACCCTGATCTCTGCGCGTAACCCTGTGTATGGCCCTGATCTGTATGCGTAACCCTCTCTGCGTGTAACCCTGTGTATCACCCTGATCTCTGCGTGTAACCCTGTGTATCGCCCTGATCTCTGCGTGTAACCCTGTGTATCGCCCTGATCTCTGCGTGTAACCCTGCGCATCGCCCTGATCTCTGCGTGGGACCCTGCGCATCGCCCTGATCTCTGCGTGGAACCCTGCGCATCGCCCTGATCTCTGCGTGGAACCCTGCGCATCGCCCTGATCTCTGCGTGCAACCCTGCGCATCGCCCTGATCTCTGCGTGTAACCCTGCGCATCGCCCTGATCTCTGCGTGTAACCCTGCGCATCGCCCTGATCTCTGCGTGTAACCCTGCGCATCGCCCTGATCTCTGCGTGTAACCCTGCGTATAGCCCTGATCTCTGCGTGTAACCCTGCGTATAGCCCTGATCTCTGCGTGTAACCCTGCGTATCGCCCTGATCTCTGCCTGTAACCCTGAGTATCGCCCTGATCTCTGCCTGTAACCCTGAGTATCGCCCTGATCTCTGCCTGTAACCCTGAGTATCGCCCTGATCTCTGCCTGTAACCCTGAGTATCGCCCTGATCTCTGCCTGTAACTCTGTGTATCGCCCTGATCTGTATGTGTAACACAGTATCGCCCTGATCTGTATGTGTAACACAGTATCGCCCTGATCTCTGCGTTCAACCCTGTGTATCGCCCTGATCTCTGCGTGTAACACTGTGTATTGCCCTGATCTCTACGTGTAACACTGTGTATCGCCCTGATCTCTGCGTGTAACCCTGTGTATCGCCCTGATCTCTGCGTGTAACCCTGTGTATCGCCCTGATCTCTGCGTGTAACCCTGTGTATCGCCCTGATCTCTGCGTGTAACACTGTGTATCGCCCTGATCTGTATGTGTAACACAGTATTGCCCTGATCTCTGCGTGTAACCCTGTGTATCGCCCTGATCTCTGCGTGTAACCCAGTGTATCGCCCTGATCTCTGCGTGTAACACAGTATCACCCTGATCTCTGCGCGTAACCCTGTGTATCGCCCTGATCTGTATGCGTAACCCTCTCTGCGTGTAACCCTTTGTATCGCCCTGATCTCTGCGTGTAACCCTGTGTATCGCCCTGATCTCTGCGTGTAACCCTGCGCATCGCCCTGATCTCTGCGTGTAACCCTGCGCATCGCCCTGATCTCTGCATGTAAACGTGCGTATAGCCCCGATCTCTGCGTGTAACCCTGTGTATCGCCCTGATCTCTGCCTGTAACCCTGAGTATCGCCCTGATCTCTGCCTGTAACCCTGAGTATCGCCCTGATCTCTGCCTGTAACCCTGAGTATCGCCCTGATCTCTGCCTGTAACCCTGAGTATCGCCCTGATCTCTGCCTGTAACTCTGTGTATCGCCCTGATCTGTATGTGTAACACAGTATCGCCCTGATCTGTATGTGTAACACAGTATTGCCCTGATCTCTGCGTTTAACCCTGTGTATCGCCCTGATCTCTGCATGTAACACTGTGTATTGCCCTGATCTCTACGTGTAACACTGTGTATCGCCCTGATCTGTATGTGTAACACAGTATCGCCCTGATCTCTGCGTGTAACCCTGTGTATCGCCCTGATCTCTGCGTGTAACCCTGTGTATCGCCCTGATCTCTGCGTGTAACACTGTGTATCGCCCTGATCTGTATGTGTAACACAGTATTGCCCTGATCTCTGCGTGTAACCCTGTGTATCGCCCTGATCTCTGCGTGTAACCCTGTGTATCGCCCTGATCTCTGCGTGTAACACAGTATCACCCTGATCTCTGCGCGTAACCCTGTGTATCGCCCTGATCTGTATGCGTAACCCTCTCTGCGTGTAACCCTGTGTATCGCCCTGATCTCTGCGTGTAACCCTGTGTATCGCCCTGATCTCTGCGTGTAACCCTGCGCATCGCCCTGATCTCTGCGTGTAACCCTGCGCATCGCCCTGATCTCTGCATGTAAACGTGCGTATAGCCCCGATCTCTGCGTGTAACCCTGTGTATCGCCCTGATCTCTGCGTGTAACCCTGTGTATCGCCCTGATCTCTGCGTGTAACCCTGTGTATCGCCCTGATCTCTGCGTGTAACAGTATTACCCTGATCTCTGCGCGTAACCCTGTGTATCGCCCTGATCTGTATGCGTAACCCTCTGTGTGTAACCCTGTGTATCACCCTGATCTCTGCGTGTAACCCTGTGTATCGCCCTGATCTCTGCTTGTAACCCTGCGCATCACCCTGATCTCTGCGTGTAACCCTGCGCATCGCCCTGATCTCTGCGTGTAACCCAGCGCATTGCCCTGATCTCTGCGTGTAACCCTGCGCATCACCCTGATATCTGTGTGTAGCCCTGTGTATCGCCCTGATCTCTGCGTGTAACCCTGTGTATCACCATGATCTCTGCGTGTAACTCTGTGTATCGCCCTGATCTCTGCGTGTAACCCTGAGTATCACCCTGATCTCTGCGTGTAACCCTGTGTATCATCCTGATCTCTGCGTGTAACCCTGTGTATCGCCCTGATCTCTGCGTGTAACCCTGTGTATCCCTGATTTCTGAGTGTAACCCTGTGCATCGCCCTGATCTCTGTGTGTAACCCTGTGTATCGCCCTCATCTCTATGTCTAACCCTAAATATCGCCCTGATCTCTGCGTGAAACCCTGTGCATCGCCCTGATCTCTGCGTGTAACCCTGCGCATCGCCCTGATCTCTGCATGTAACCCTGCGCATCGCCCTGATCTCTGCATGTAACCCTGCGCATCGCCCTGATCTCTGCGTGTAACCCTGCGCATCGTCCTGATCTCTGCGTGTAACCCTGCGCATCGTCCTGATCCCTGCGTGTAACCCTGCGCATCGCCCTGATCTCTGCGTGTAACCCTGCGCATCGCCCTGATCTCTGCGTGTAACCCTGCGCATCGCCCTGATCTCTGCGTGTAACCCTGAGTATCGCCCTGATCTCTGCCTGTAACCTTGAGTATCGCCCTGATCTCTGCCTGTAACTCTGTGTATCGCCCTGATCTGTATGTGTAACACAGCATCGCCCTGATCTCTGCGTTTAACCCTGTGTATCGCCCTGATCTGTATGCGTAACCCTCTGTGTGTAACCCTGTGTATCACCCTGATCTCTGCGTGTAACCCTGTGTATCGCCCTGATCTCTGCCTGTAACCTTGAGTATCGCCCTGATCTCTGCCTGTAACTCTGTGTATCGCCCTGATCTGTATGTGTAACACAGCATCGCCCTGATCTCTGCGCGTAACCCTGTGTATCGCCCTGATCTGTATGCGTAACCCTCTGTGTGTAACCCTGTGTATCACCCTGATCTCTGCGTGTAACCCTGTGTATCGCCCTGATCTCTGCTTGTAACCCTGCGCATCACCCTGATCTCTGCGTGTAACCCTGCGCATCGCCCTGATCTCTGCGTGTAACCCAGCGCATTGCCCTGATCTCTGCGTGTAACCCTGCGCATCACCCTGATATCTGTGTGTAGCCCTGTGTATCGCCCTGATCTCTGCGTGTAACCCTGTGTATCACCCTGATCTCTGCCTGTAACCCTGAGTATCGCCCTGATCTATGCGTGTAACCCTGAGTATCGCCCTGATCTCTGCCTGTAACCCTGAGTATCGCCCTGATCTCTGCGTGTAACACTGTGTATCCTCCTGATCTGTATGTGTAACCCTGTGTATCGCCCTGATCTCTGCGTGTAACCCTGTGTATCGCCCTGATCTATGCGTGTAACCCTGTGTATTGCCCTGATCTCTGCGTGTAACCCTGTGTATCGCCCTGATCTCTGCGTGTAACCGTGTATCGCCCTGATCTCTGCGTGTAACCCTGTGTATCGCCCTGATCTCTGCGTGTAACCTTGTGTATCGCCCTGATCGCTGCGTGTAACGCTGAGTATCGCCCTGATCTCTGCCTGTAACCCTGAGTATCGCCCTGATCTCTGCGTGTAACCCTGAGTAGCGCCCTGATCTCTGCGTGTAACAGTGTATCCTCCTGATCTGTATGTGTAACCCTGTGTATCGCCCTGATCTCTGCGTGTAACCCTGTGTATCGCCCTGATCTCTGCGTGTAACCCTGTGTATCGCCCTGATCTCTGCGTGTAACCCTGAGTATCGCCCTGATCTCTGCGTGTAACCCTGTGTATCGCCCTGATCTCTGCGTGTAACCCTGTGTATCGCCCTGATCTCTGCGTGTAACGCTGAGTATCGCCCTGATCTCTGCCTGTAACCCTGAGTATCGCCCTGATCTCTGCCTGTAACCCTGAGTATCGCCCTGATCTCTGCGTGTAACCCTGTGTATCGCCCTGATCTCTGCCTGTCACCCTGTGTATCGCCCTGATCTCTGCCTGTAACCCTGTGTATCGCCCTGATCTCTGCGTGTAACCCTGTGTATAGCCCTGATCTGTATGTGTAACACAGTATCACCCTGATCTGTATGTGTAACACAGTATCGCCCTGATCTCTGCGTGTAACCGTGTATCGCCCTGATCTCTGCGTGTAACACTGTGTATAGCCCTGATCTGTATGTGTAACACAGTATCACCGTGATCTGTATGTGTAACACAGTATCGCCCTGATCTCTGCGTGTAACCCTGTGTATCGCCCTGATCTCTGCGTGCAACACTGTGTATCGCCCTGATCTGTATGTGTAACACAGTATCGCCTTGATCTGTATGTGTAACACAGTATCGCCCTGATCTCTGCGTGTAACCCTGTGTATCGCCCTGATCTCTGTGTATAACCCTGATCTCTGCGTGTAACCTTGTGTATCGCCCTGATCTCTGCGTGTAACACAGTATCACCCTGATCTCTGCGCGTAACCCTGTGTATGGCCCTGATCTGTATGCGTAACCCTCTCTGCGTGTAACCCTGTGTATCACCCTGATCTCTGCGTGTAACCCTGTGTATCGCCCTGATCTCTGCGTGTAACCCTGTGTATCGCCCTGATCTCTGCGTGGAACCCTGCGCATCGCCCTGATCTCTGCGTGGAACCCTGCGCATCGCCCTGATCTCTGCGTGGAACCCTGCGCATCGCCCTGATCTCTGCGTGCAACCCTGCGCATCGCCCTGATCTCTGCCTGTAACCCTGAGTATCGCCCTGATCTCTGCCTGTAACCCTGAGTATCGCCCTGATCTCTGCCTGTAACCCTGAGTATCGCCCTGATCTCTGCCTGTAACTCTGTGTATCGCCCTGATCTGTATGTGTAACACAGTATCGCCCTGATCTGTATGTGTAACACAGTATCGCCCTGATCTCTGCGTTTAACCCTGTGTATCGCCCTGATCTCTGCATGTAACACTGTGTATTGCCCTGATCTCTACGTGTAACACTGTGTATCGCCCTGATCTGTATGTGTAACACAGTATCGCCCTGATCTCTGCGTGTAACCCTGTGTATCGCCCTGATCTCTGCGTGTAACCCTGTGTATCGCCCTGATCTCTGCGTGTAACACTGTGTATCGCCCTGATCTGTATGTGTAACACAGTATTGCCCTGATCTCTGCGTGTAACCCTGTGTATCGCCCTGATCTCTGCGTGTAACCCTGTGTATCGCCCTGATCTCTGCGTGTAACACAGTATCACCCTGATCTCTGCGCGTAACCCTGTGTATCGCCCTGATCTGTATGCGTAACCCTCTCTGCGTGTAACCCTGTGTATCGCCCTGATCTCTGCGTGTAACCCTGTGTATCGCCCTGATCTCTGCGTGTAACCCTGCGCATCGCCCTGATCTCTGCGTGTAACCCTGCGCATCGCCCTGATCTCTGCATGTAAACGTGCGTATAGCCCCGATCTCTGCGTGTAACCCTGTGTATCGCCCTGATCTCTGCGTGTAACCCTGTGTATCGCCCTGATCTCTGCGTGTAACAGTATTACCCTGATCTCTGCGCGTAACCCTGTGTATCGCCCTGATCTGTATGCGTAACCCTCTGTGTGTAACCCTGTGTATCACCCTGATCTCTGCGTGTAACCCTGTGTATCGCCCTGATCTCTGCTTGTAACCCTGCGCATCACCCTGATCTCTGCGTGTAACCCTGCGCATCGCCCTGATCTCTGCGTGTAACCCAGCGCATTGCCCTGATCTCTGCGTGTAACCCTGCGCATCACCCTGATATCTGTGTGTAGCCCTGTGTATCGCCCTGATCTCTGCGTGTAACCCTGTGTATCACCCTGATCTCTGCGTGTAACTCTGTGTATCGCCCTGATCTCTGCGTGTAACCCTGTGTATCACCCTGATCTCTGCGTGTAACTCTGTGTATCACCCTGATCTCTGCGTGTAACCCTGTGTATCATCCTGATCTCTGCGTGTAACCCTGTGTATCGCCCTGATCTCTGCGTGTAACCCTGTGTATCCCTGATTTCTGTGTGTAACCCTGTGTATCGCCCTCATCTCTATGTCTAACCCTAAATATCGCCCTGATCTCTGCGTGAAACCCTGTGCATCGCCCTGATCTCTGCGTGTAACCCTGCGCATCGCCCTGATCTCTGCATGTAACCCTGCGCATCGCCCTGATCTCTGCGTGTAACCCTGCGCATCGTCCTGATCTCTGCGTGTAACACTGCGCATCGTCCTGATCCCTGCGTGTAACCCTGCGCATCGCCCTGATCTCTGCGTGTAACCCTGCGCATCGCCCTGATCTCTGCGTGTAACCCTGCGCATCGCCCTGATCTCTGCGTGTAACCCTGAGTATCGCCCTGATCTCTGCCTGTAACCTTGAGTATCGCCCTGATCTCTGCCTGTAACTCTGTGTATCGCCCTGATCTGTATGTGTAACACAGCATCGCCCTGATCTCTGCGTTTAACCCTGTGTATCGCCCTGATCTCTGCGTGTAACACTGTGTATTGCCCTGATCTCTACGTGTAACACTGTGTATCGCCCTGATCTGTATGTGTAACACAGTATCGCCCAGATCTCTGCGTGTAACCCTGTGTATCGCCCTGATCTCTGCGTGTAACACTGTGTATCGCCCTGATCTGTATGTGTAACACAGTATCGCCCTGATCTCTGCGTGTAACCCTGTGTATCCCTGATTTCTGAGTGTAACCCTGTGCATCGCCCTGATCTCTGTGTGTAACCCTGTGTATCGCCCTCATCTCTATGTCTAACCCTGAATATCGCCCTGATCTCTGCGTGAAACCCTGTGCATCGCCCTGATCTCTGCGTGTAACCCTGCGCATCGCCCTGATCTCTGCGTGTAACCCTGCGCATCGCCCTGATCTCTGCGTGTAACCCTGCGCATCGCCCTGATCTCTGCGTGTAACCCTGCGCATCGTCCTGATCCCTGCGTGTAACCCTGCGCATCGCCCTGATCCCTGCGTGTAACCCTGCGCATCGCCCTGATCTCTGCGTGTAACCCTGCGCATCGCCCTGATCTCTGCGTGTAACCCTGCGCATCGCCCTGATCTCTGCGTGTAACCCTGCGCATCGCCCTGATCTCTGCGTGTAACCCTGCGTATAGCCCTGATCTCTGCGTGTAACCCTGCGTATCGCCCTGATCTCTGCGTGTAACCCTGAGTATCGCCCTGATCTCTGCCTGTAACCCTGAGTATCGCCCTGATCTCTGCCTGTAACTCTGTGTATCGCCCTGATCTGTATGTGTAACACAGCATCGCCCTGATCTCTGCGTTTAACCCTGTGTATCGCCCTGATCTCTGCGTGTAACACTGTGTATTGCCCTGATCTCTACGTGTAACACTGTGTATCGCCCTGATCTGTATGTGTAACACAGTATCGCCCTGATCTCTGCGTGCAACCCTGTGTATCGCCCTGATCTCTGCGTGTAACACTGTGTATCGCCCTGATCTGTATGTGTAATACAGTATCGCCCTGATCTCTGCGTGTAACCCTGTGTATCGCCCTGATCTCTGCGTGTAACCCTGTGTATCGCCCTGATCTCTGCGTGTAACACAGTATCACCCTGATCTCTGCGCGTAACCCTGTGTATCGCCCTGATCTGTATGCGTAACCCTCTGTATCGCCCTGATCTCTGCGTGTAACCCTGCGTATCGCCCTGATCTCTGCGTGTAACCCTGCGCATCGCCCTGATCTCTGCGTGTAACCCTGCGCATCGCCCTGATCTCTGCGTGTAACCCTGCGCATCGCCCTGATCTCTGCGTGTAACCCTGTGTATCGCCCTGATCTCTGCGTGTAACCCTGTGTATCGCCCTGATCTCAACGTGTAACCCTGTGTATCGCCCTGATCTCTGCGCGTAACCCTGTGTATCGCCCTGATCTGTATGCGTAACCGTCTCTGCGTGTAACCCTGTGTATCACCCTGATCTCTGCGTGTAACCCTGTGTATCGCCCTGATCTGTATGTGTAACACAGTATCACCCTGATCTCTGCGTGTAACCCTGTGTATCGCCCTGATCTCAACGTGTAACCCTATCGCCCTGATCTCTGCGTGTAACCCTGTGTATCGCCCTGATCTCTGCGCGTAACCCTGTGTATCGCCCTGATCTGTATGTTTAACACAGTATCGCCCTGATCTCTGCGTGTAACCCTGTGTATCGCCCTGATCTCAACGTGTAACCCTGTGTATCGCCCTGATCTCTGCGCGTAACCCTGTGTATCGCCCTGATCTGTATGTGTAACACAGTATCACCCTGATCTCTGCGTGTAACCCTGTGTATCGCCCTGATCTGTATGTGTAACACAGTATCGCCCTGAACTCTGCGTGTAACCCTGTGTATCGCCCTGATCTCAACGTGTAACCCTGTGTATCGCCCTGATCTCTGCGCGTAACCCTGTGTATCGCCCTGATCTGTATGCGTAACCATCTCTGCGTGTAACCCTGTGTATCACCCTGATCTCTGCGTGTGACCCTGTGTATCGCCCTGATCTCTGCGCGTAACCCTGTGTATCGCCCTGATCTGTATGCGTAACCGTCTCTGCGTGTAACCCTGTGTATCACCCTGATCTCTGCGTGTAACCCTGTGTATCGCCCTGATCTCTGCGTGTAACCCTGCGCATCGCACTGATCTCTGCGTGTAACCCTGCGCATCGCCCTGATCTCTGCGTGTAACCCTGCGCATCGCCCTGATCTCTGCGTATCGCCCTGATCTCTGCGTGTAACCCTGCGTATCGCCCTGATCTCTGCGTGTAACCCTGCGCATCGCCCTGATCTCTGCGTGTAACCCTGCGCATCGCCCTGATCTCTGCGTGTAACCCTGCGCATCGCCCTGATCTCTGCGTGTAACCCTGCGCATCGCCCTGATCTCTTCTGGCAACCCTGCGCATCGCCCTGATCTCTGCGTGTAACCCTGCGCATCGCCCTGATCTCTGCGTGTAACCCTGCGCATCGCCCTGATCTCTGCGTGTAACCCTGCGCATCGCCCTGATCTCTGCGTGTAACCCTGCGCATCACCCTGATCCCTGCGTGTAGCCCTGATCTCTGCGTGAAACCCTGTGTATCGCCCTGATCTCTGTGTGTAACCCTGTGTATCACCCTGATCTCTACGTGTAACTCTGTGTATCGCCCTGTTCTCTGCGTGTAACCCTGAGTATCGCCCTGATCTCTGCGTGTAACCCTGTGTATCGCCCTGATCTCTGCGTGTAACCCTGTGTATCGCCCTGATCTCTGCGTGTAATCCTGATCTCTGCGTGTAACCCTGTGTATCGCCCTGATCTCTGCGTGTAACCCTGTGTATCGCCCTGATCTCTGCGTGTAACCGTGTATCGCCCTGATCTCTGCGTGTAACCCTGTGTATCGCCCTGATCTCTGCGTGTAACCCTGTGTATCGCCCTCATCTCTATGTCTAACCCTGAATATCGCCCTGATCTCTGCGTGAAACCCTGTGAATCGCACTGATCTCTGCGTGTAACCCTGTGTATCGCCCTGATCTCTGCATGAAACCGTGAATCACCCTGATCTCTGCGTGTAACCGTGTATCGCCCTGATCTCTGCGTGTAACCCTGTGTATCCCTGATCTCTGCGTGTAACCCTGTGTATCCCTGATCTCTGCGTGTAACCGTGTATCGCCCTGATCTCTGCGTGTAACCCTGTGTATCGCCCTGATCTCTGCGTGTAACCCTGTGTATCGCCCTGATCTCTGCGTGTAACCGAGTATCGCCCTGATCTCTGCGTGTAACCGAGTATCGCCCTGATCTCTGCGTGGAACCCTGTGTATCCCTGATCTCTGCGTGTAACCCTGTGTATCCCTGATCTCTGCGTGTAACCCTGTGTATCCCTGATCTCTGCGTGTAACCCTGTGTATCGCCCTGATCTCTGCGTGTAACCGTGTATCGCCCTGATCTCTGCGTGTAACCCTGTGTATCGCCCTGATCTCTGCGTGTAACCCTGTGTATCGCCCTCATCTCTATGTATAACCCTGAATATCGCCCTGATCTCTGCGTGAAACCCTGTGAATCGCCCTGATCTCTGCGTGTAACCCTGTGTATCGCCCTGATCTCTGCATGAAACCGTGAATCGCCCTGATCTCTGCGTGTAACCCTGTGTATCGCCCTGATCTCTGCGTGTAACCCTGTGTATCGCGCTGATCTCTGCGTGTAACCCTGTGTATCGCCCTGATCTCTGCGTGTAACCGTGTATCGCCCTGATCTCTGCGTGTAACCCTGTGTATCCCTGATCTCTGCGTGTAACCCTGTGTATCCCTGATCTCTGCGTGTAACCCTGTGTATCCCTGATCTCTGCGTGTAACCGTGTATCGCCCTGATCTCTGCGTGTAACCCTGTGTATCGCCCTGATCTCTGCGTGTAACCCTGTGTAACGCCCTCATCTCTATGTCTAACCCTGAATATCGCCCTGATCTCTGCGTGAAACCCTGTGAATCGCCCTGATCTCTGCGTGTAACCCTGTGTATCGCCCTGATCTCTGCATGAAACCGTGAATCACCCTGATCTCTGCGTGTAACCCTGTGTATCGCCCTCATCTCTATGTCTAACCCTGAATATCGCCCTGATCTCTGCGTGAAACCCTGTGAATCGCCCTGATCTCTGCGTGTAACCCTGTGTATCGCCCTGATCTCTGCATGAAACCGTGAATCACCCTGATCTCTGCGTGTAACCGTGTATCGCCCTGATCTCTGTGTGTAACCCTGTGTATCGCGCTGATCTCTGCGTGTAACCCTGTGTATCGCCCTGATCTCTGCGTGTAACCGAGTATCGCCCTGATCTCTGCGTGGAACCCTGTGTATCCCTGATCTCTGCGTGTAACCCTGTGTATCGCCCTGATCTCTGCATGAAACCGTGAATCACCCTGATCTCTGCGTGTAACCGTGTATCGCCCCGATCTCTGCGTGTAACCCTGTGTATCGCGCTGATCTCTGCGTGTAACCCTGTGTATCGCCCTGATCTCTGCGTGTAACCGAGTATCGCCCTGATCTCTGCGTGGAACCCTGTGTATCCCTGATCTCTGCGTGTAACCCTGTGTATCGCCCTGATCTCTGCATGAAACCGTGAATCACCCTGATCTCTGCGTGTAACCGTGTATCGCCCTGATCTCTGCGTGTAACGCTGAGTATCGCCCTGATCTCTGCCCCTGTGTATCGCCCTGATCTCTGCGTGTAACCCTGTGTATCGCGCTGATCTCTGCGTGTAACCCTGTGTATCGCCCTGATCTCTGCGTGTAACCGTGTATCGCCCTGATCTCTGCGTGGAACCCTGTGTATCCCTGATCTCTGCGTGTAACCGTGTGTATCCCTGATCTCTGCGTGTAACCCTATGTATCGCCCTGATCTCTGCGTGTAACCCTGTGTATCGCCCTGATCTCTGCGTGTAACCCTGTGTATCGCCCTCATCTCTATGTCTAACCCTGAATATCGCCCTGATCTCTGCGTGTAACCCTGTGTATCGCCCTGATCTCTGCATGAAACCGTGAATCACCCTGATCTCTGCGTGTAACCCTGTGTATCGCGCTGATCTCTGCGTGTAACCCTGTGTATCGCCCTGATCTCTGCATGTAACCCTGTGTATCCCTGATCTCTGCGTGTAACCCTGTGTATCCCTGATCTCTGCGTGTAACCCGGGGGGTAATTCTGAGTTGATCGCAGCAGCAAGTTTGTTAGCAGTTGGGCAAAACCATGTGCACTGCAGGTGTGGCAGATGTAACATGTGCAGAGAGAGTTAGATTTGGGTGGGTTATATTGTTTCTGTGCATGGTAAATACTGGCTGCTTTATTTTTACACTGCAATTTAGATTTCAGTTTGAACACACCCCACCCAAATCTATCTCTCTCTGCACATGTTACATCTGCCTCCCCTGCAGTGCACAAGCTTTTGCCCAACTGCTAACAAAATTTCTGCTACGATCAACTTGGAATTACACCCCCCCCCCCCCCACGTGGCATTATACTGACACGTGCGTGTGACACACTGGGCATTACAGTAGGCCTGAGTCAGAGCTGTTCGTTAGTGCAATCAGAGCTATGAACCCATATGCAAATATCTGAAGTGACAGGATTAGCAGTCAGCGTCGCAGAACCTAACCGTGTACATCATGACCCACCTGCGTTTTTGCCTCCACTCCGTTACCTCCCACAAATTATCTGTCATTCTGCCAGTATACATTCTCTGCGACTGCCGTCGCTCATGAATCTCTGCACACACACGCGCCGCCAGCCATAGATATCAGCATTGTGCAAATCTCTGCATCAAGCCCAGTCTGTGTGTGCAACACGGTATTATAGTGACCCCCCGAGTGTGTAACATTGGGTGTTACACAGATGTGTCTGTGCATCAGACTATCACCCTGATCTGTTTAACATTGGGGGGTCATTCCGAGTTGTTCGCTTGCTGCCGATTTTCGCAGTACAGCGTTTAAGTGAAAAAATGGCAAAAATGTGCATGCACATGGGGGGTAATTCAGAGTTAATCGCAGCATCAACTTTGTTAGCAATTGGGCAAAACCATGTGCACTGCAGGGGGGGGGGGGGCAGATGTAACATGTGCAGAGAGAGTTAGATTTGGGTGGGTTAGTTTGTTTCTGTGCAGGGTAAATACTGGCTGCTTTATTTTTACACTGCAATTTAGATTTCAGTTTGAACACACCACACCCAAATCTAACTCTCTCTGCACATGTTATATCTGCCACACCTGCACTGCACATAGGGGGTCATTCCGAGTTGTTCGCTCGGTAAATTTTTTCGCATCGCAGCGATTTTCCGCTTCGTGCGCATGCGCAATGTCCGCACTGCGACTGCGCCAAGTAAATTTGCTATGCAGTTAGGTATTTTACTCACGGCATTACGAGGTTTTTTCTTCGTTCTGGTGATCGTAATGTGATTGACAGGAAGTGGGTGTTTCTGGGCGGAAACTGGCCGTTTTATGGGTGTGTGCGAAAAAACGCTGCCGTTTCTGGGAAAAACGCGGGAGTGGCTGGAGAAACGGAGGAGTGTCTGGGCGAACGCTGGGTGTGTTTGTGACGTCAAACCAGGAACGACAAGCACTGAACTGATCGCACTGGCAGAGTAAGTCTGGAGCTACTCGGAAACTGCACAGAGAAGTCTTTTCGCAATAATGCGAATCTTTCGTTCGCAATTTTAAGAAGCTAAGATTCACTCCTAGTAGGCGGCGGCTTAGCGTGTGCAATGCTGCTAAAAGCAGCTTGCGAGCGAACAACTCGGAATGACCCCGATGGTTTTGTCCAACTGCTAACAAATTTGCTGCTGCGATCAACTCGGAATTACCCCCAAGGTACGCAGCGCGCATGCGCTAAGTACTTTCACACAAAACTTTGTAGATTTACACAAGCTCGAGCGACGTTTTTTCATCGCTCGAGTGATCTTAGTGTGATTGACAGGAAGTGGGTGTTTCTGGGCGGAAACTGGACGTTTTCAGGCAGTGTGCTAAAAAACACAGGCGTGCCTGGGGAAACGGGGGAGTGGCTGGCCAAACGCAGGGCGTGTTTGTGACGTCAAACCAGGAACTAAACGGACTGAGGTGATCGCAATCTGTGAGTAGGTCTGGAGCTACTCAGAAACTGCAGCAAATTATTTAGTAGCAGTTTTGCTAATCTTTCATTCGCTATTCTGCTAAGCTAAGATTCACTCCCAGAGGGCGGCAGCCTAGCGTGTGCAATGCTGCTAAAAATCAGCTAGCCAGCGAACAACTTAGAATGAGCAGCATTGGGTATTATACAGACATGCTTGGCACAATGGGTATTAGATACACAAGTACGGTTATAACACTTTATATTCCCTTTATCTCTAGCTGGTAAGTGGTTTGGGAGTTATTATTACGACGTAAGTGACCTTACCTGACGACATTAGAGGAACAAGAGCCTGTGTTGTGCTCGGTCTTCAACCTCGTCCCTAGAAATTCAAACAAATGCAATTCTAGTTCTTACCACCAGAGAAATCTACCACCAGGATTGAAGCCATAGTGATTCTGTAGCCTCCCTCCTTACCCCATCTCACACTGCGCCAGAATAAAGGAGACATATTCCTGACCGGCACTGGAGGACATGCCATGCTAGATCAGCTCTTCCTCCTCTCTGGTGTAAGGACTAGCGCATATACAGGGAGGATGAGTCACACACAGGCTAGTGCATAAATAGCCCCCCTCCCCTGTGGGCACGCTGCCTGGCACCATGGTCATCTGCTGCCTGTATCGCTCATATCAATCCCACTCACGCCAAGCAGAACATTCATACCGCCTCACTACCCAGTCCATCAGCAATGGTTCAGAGCATGCCGAACAGCAGCCCAATGGCCTGTGAACGGGAGGCAATAGGAGATACCCCAGCCTACCTATTGCGGCTCACATGTAGAGAGATGAGGGGGTAGTGGGAGATACCCCAGCCTGGCCATCACGTGTGAGATGAGGGGGCAGTGGGAGATACCCCAGCCTGGCCATCACGTGTTACACACAGGGATATGAGGGGGCAGTGGGAGATACCCCAGCCTGGCCATCACGTGTTACACACAGGGAGATGAGGGGGCAGTGGGAGATACCCCAGCCTGGCCATCACATGTGAGATGAGGGGGCAGTGGGAGATACCCCAGCCTGGCCATCACATGTTACACAGAGGGATATGAGGGGGCAGTGGGAGATACCCCAGCCTGGCCATCACATGTGAGATGAGGAAGCAGTGGGAGATACCCCAGCCTGGCTATCACGTGTTACACACAGGGATATGAGAGGGCAGTGGGAGATACCCCAGCCTGGCCCTCACATGTGAGATGAGGGGGCAGTGGGAGATACCCCAGCCTGGCCATCACATGTGAGATGAGGGGGCAGTGGGAGATACCCCAGCCTGGCCATCACGTGTTACACACAGGGATATGAGGGGGCAGTGGGAGATACCACAGCCTGGCCATCACATGTGAGATGAGGGGGCGGTGGGAGATACCCCAGCCTGGCTATCACGTGTTACACACAGGGATATGAGGGGGCAGTGGGAGATAACCCAGCCTGGCCGTCACGTGTTACACACAGGGATATGAGGGGGCAGTGGGAGATACCCCAGCCTGGCCATCACATGTGAGATGAGGGGGCAGTGGGCGATACCCCAGCCTGGCCATCACGTGTTACACACAGGGATATGAGGGGGCGGTGGGAGATACCCCAGCCTGGCCATCACATGTGAGATGAGGGGGCAGTGGGAGAGTTATTTAGAAAGTAGAAAGCAATAATATAATACATACGCTGTAGTTAGTGCATGACGTGTGCTCCTTAATACCCATCAGCAGCTCCCACCACAATCGCCTTCAGAAGACTAACAAGGAAACGTTTAGAACTGAATGTAAGTCAGCGTACACAGTCACACACAGCGCCTCTTATAATGGAGAGGTCAGCCATTGTTCCCAAACTGCAGGGGCTTGTAGCCATCAATCTGATTAATGCAATACAACATGGAAGACAGCGTATAACCCACTGGGGAACGTGGGATCCACCACACAGACATTTACCTCCTCACACCCCCAGGCTTCTCTGACGTGAGACGAAGAGCCCACTCTGAAGTCACAGGAAGTGTACAGACCACACAGACAGGCAAACAAAATTTATTGTGTTTAAAAAATAAAATAGAACATAATCCATACAAGACCACCCCCAAACAAAAGAAAGAGTGAAGCCGGAGAAGCCAGGAAGGCGGCGGGCAATGTGACAGAATGCAGAAGGGGTGCTGGCACCCATGTAGTTAGTGGAGGATCTTGCGTAAGCCTTTCCTGTACTTCCATCTCAGCGGAAGGAGAGGGGGTCACTTCGTAAATGGAGGTGAAATAGGACAATAATGGGGGTGAGGTGGGGAGGGGGAAAGATGTTCTAACCCCTTCACTTGCTGGAGGGGCCAAAAACATTGCAAAGCATAAGCTGCAGCATACTCCGACATGGTGGGGTTACTCGGGGAAGGAGAGGGAAGATCAGGGCAATTCACTGCACCGCCTGCTCATTAGCACTGCCACTCGTCTCCTGTGGCTTCATGACATCTGGGAGCTCCGGGGGACTTGAGAAAGAGTCCACTCGAAGAGGCTCAAAGGAGTCCCCTGCAAGGAGGAGAGAAAGGTTACCACAACGTCACAATAAAAGACGGAGCCGACCGCTGCCTGGCACCACTCACCTGCACAACGGAAGGCCAGTCCCACCGTGGCCGGAGCCTGGGGCCGCGCAGTCTGACTGGT
The DNA here is from genome assembly GCF_028390025.1 of Pseudophryne corroboree. Lineage (NCBI taxonomy): Eukaryota > Metazoa > Chordata > Amphibia > Anura > Myobatrachidae > Pseudophryne > Pseudophryne corroboree. The sequence continues at coordinate 513,839,397 of NC_086450.1, read as the reverse complement.
AAAGCCACAATCACCTAGGGTTTTATTGTCATCTAAGAGCTGGTCGTCCTGTAAGAGAAAGCAGACCATGAAGACAGAGCGGGGAATAGATGAAAGGTGGACGGCAGACGAGCCCTCTCACCTTGTACAGTCTCTGGTCTTCTGGGGGTCGCTTCAAGATGCCCTCAACAATCCTTTTCAGCTCTTGTACTGTGGTGTTCTCCTTCGCATCGGTGAAGATTGTGGTTTTGTTACGGCGGATCATCAAAAACACGTCCTAGAGAAAGAAGAGGTAGGTCCAGTCTGTTACATGGCCAGTCTGAGAAGCATAAAGTAACTGGGAGATGGGGCAAACCTCCAAAGGTTCTGACTACTCTTCCCTCCTAGAGGCCGGATAATCCTACAGACTTCACGGCTACAACAGGAAGCCGTTATTGGACATTTAGGAATACTATACATGCAAGAGTTCCAGGATCTTGACATCATGGATGGGGTAGGGGTTTCTCCTGCAAGATACTGACTTCAGTTACCAGTCTCCTGTAGGTACATTGAGGGGGGGGGGGGGGGTGTTAATCACAAGTCTCAGTGCTGAGATCTGTGCAATAAACTAACAAACTGCATTTTGTCTATCGGAAGTGGATCTACCCTCCCCCCCCCCCCCCTTCCCCCCACCACACACCCTCGCAATAAGGTACCCTTAGGTAATCCTCCTAACGGAGAACAGAAAACCTCTGTAGGTCAGGAAAGGGGCAATCTATACTGTGAGGCAGGGCTGTAGGAATGTAGCGTCTCCAAGCACCAGCCAACATCTGATATTATGCGTCGCCGGGCACGAGCCTGCCAGAAGAGGAGAAAGCCAATGAGCAGACACCAAACCAAGAAAGAAAAAGCAGCACAGCAGTGCTTGGGTCTGTTGAAAACCAGGGGCGTGTACTTATAGGAAAGCATTTGCAAATGGCATTATAAAAGTCTTGTAAGCAGCAGACAGCCGTCGTATTATGTTCCGTTCGTCTTTAGTTTATATATTCTTTAGTTTTAAGATCTATCCTGTTTCTGTAGAACACTTAAGATGTATTAAATGCATAGTTTGCAGCATATTAACTTTCAGTGTTTTCTTGTTCAGAAACTTGAATAAAATATCTGCTGCTCAGTCAATGTGAAGGTTTATACTAATTAATGAACACTTTATGATGGAGTGGGAGAACCGTAATACAGAGGCGTGGGAGGTATGACGCAGTGCCTCCACCGCCCTGGTGTAAGGGAGCCTCTGCATGCAGGCAGATCTTAGAATTCTTGGTATATATGTAAGAACCCATACAGAAATGCGTTAATGAGGCATCACTACGCATTCGTGCCCCTGCGCGCCACGCTAACATCAATGCAATCAGCCAGCAACATAAAGCAGGGGGACCATCACCCACTAACCTCTGCCCAGAGCCACAGCTACCAAATGATGAGGCATGTTGCTTGTTTCAGGAAGCTTTAGTAAATCTACTCCTAGCTTACCAACCCTCCATTGTGGCCACCCATATCCCCCTAAAGACTGTAAGCCCACATGTCCAGGACTCTGCCCACCTGCCTACTGTGTCCACCCATATCCCCCTGAAGACTGTAAGCTCACATGGCCAGGGACCTCTCCTCACAGAAGTTATATACTGCCTGTATTCATTCCTACTTCTGTATCCAGGTACTGGGGGGAGGGTACGGTATTCGATACAAGTGACTATGGGAGAGTAGATTATAAGGGGAGTTGCATGTCAAAATTGATAGTAAGTATAGCTTGGTTAAAAGGTATGTACACACTAGGCGATATGTGGGACGATTTCGTCCCTTGTTCACCCTTCTCAGCGATATCACTGGTAATATTGCCCAGTGTGTACGTCACAAACGATGACAAATGCGCTCCCGCAGGTAGTTATCGATCCCCTCAGTTGTCTGTACATGCAGCTTAATTTGGATTTGTTTAAAACTGCATGCCGGGCCAGCGGAGTCGTCACTGTGCGATATCATTAGCGATATCTTGCAGTGTGTACGCACTAGGGCCCTCATTCCAAATTGTTCGCTCGTTATTTTTCTTCGCATCGGTGCGATTAGTCGCAAACTGCGCATGCGCAATGTTCGCAGTGTGTCTGCGCCAAGTAAATTAGCACAAAAGTTTGTTATTTTACTCACGGCCTAACAAAGATTTTTCATTGTTCTGGTGATCGGAGTGTGATTGACAGGAAGTGGGTGTTTCTGGGCGGAAACTGGCCGTATTATGGGTGTGTGCGAAAAAACGCTGGCGTTTCTGGGAAAAACGCGGGAGTGTCTGAAGAAACAGGGGAGTGTCTGGGTGAACGCTGGGTGTGTTTGGGTGACGTCAAACCAGAAACGAAACTGACTGAACTGATCGCAGTGGCAGAGTAAGTCTCGAGCTACTCAGAAACTGCAAAGAAATTTCTATTCGCAATTCTGATAATCTTTCGTTCGCAATCCTGCAAAGCTAAGATACACTCCCAGTAGGCGGCTGCTTAGCGTGTGCAATGCTGCTAAAAGCAGCTAGCGAGCGAACAACTCGGAATGAGGGCCTATATTGGCTGCCCGGGAGGGTAGGGAAACCACTAGGTGGCGTCGCTCACGGAGCGTATCACCTAGAGTGTCCCCAACTTAACATTCACTTTTTTCTTTGTTTGTCAATCATAAGTTTAGGTCTTACTAGTGTATAGTATAACAATAATTAGGAGTAGGTTTAAATCAGCCAAGTCCCCTCAGTTCCTGTGTCCACTGTAACATGAGTCACGTAGATAAACAATGAACAACGTGAACATCTTTTCTGTTCCTAAGCATTAATTATGGCCACCTACCCCATATATTCTGGTCACCTACCCCATATATTACGGTCAGATTATTAAAATGTTGATTATTTCAGCGTCAGTTGTGTGCGTGGTGCATTTACTCTTCTACACATGAAATGTAACGCGAGTCACACGGAATGACCCGTATGCTAAGTAGCTATTCCGCAGGTGACGTAGGACGTCTGACTCTGTATAAGAACGGAAAGGTGAAGTTATGCAGAGACTACAAGTGACATAACGGGTAAACGACGGGATCTGACGGACTGACTGTGGAACGATTGTTGGCGCAAACATTAGTAACACGGCCGCGCTGGTGAGTGTTAGAAGGCGGTACAGTCAGTGGCCAGCATGCACAGGACTGGGTCTGAGAACACGGCCTACTGGATTCTGGAGCGTACGGAGGGTGGGTAGACTTGTTCAGTCCCACAGACGGGCAACAGCGCATCAAATTACACATAATCTGACTCAGGGACCAATTCAGACGGCCGCTCAGTATTAGCTACAGGCGCCATTGCCATCTGCTGCAAACACGGCGAGACGCCTCCAGTTTGCTCGGGAATAAAGGGCTGGGACAGTAAACAATTGGACGCTGGTCATGTGAGCTGAGGTATCACATTGGGGGGGAGCTGAAGCCAATCGGCTCCTAACTTACCGGCAGTGTTTGAAAACTGACAGTTAAGAGCTGGTTGGCCGGTACTTCATCTCTCTCCAATGATTATTACATGTGCTACATTATCATATACACCACGCAGACGGCAAGAAGAGGATATGGAGACCACAGCATGACTGCATGGACCCTTCCAGATCCGCTACCATCAAACCTTCACATACCGGATGCAGCTCATCACATTATGGCTAATATCCCCCACGAAACGTAGACAATTAGTAATCCTTGTCTAGAGGAATTACAGCCGTACCATGGGCAGAAGGCGCCCAACAAAGTACTAACTCACTGCTCATAATACTTCACTCACTAGATACATAGGCGACTGCGCAGAGGGGGCGGCATTAGACATACATAGGCGACTGCGCAGAGGGGGCGGCATTAGAGATACATAGGCGACTGCGCAGAGGGGGCGGCATTAGACATACATAGGCGACTGCGCAGAGGGGGCGGCATTAGACATACATAGGCGACTGCGCAGAGGGGGCGGCATTAGACATACATAGGCGACTGCGCAGAGGGGGCGGCATTAGACATACATAGGCGACTGCGCAGAGGGGGGCGGCATTAGAGATACATAGGCGACTGCGCAGAGGGGGCGGCATTAGATACATAGGCGACTGCGCAGAGGGGACGGCATTAGAGATATATATAGGCGACTGCGGAGAGGGGGCGGCATTAGAGATATATATAGGCGACTGCGGAGAGGGGGCGGCATTAGAGATATACATAGGCGACTGCGCAGAGGGGGGCGGCATTAGAGATATACATAGGCGACTGCGCAGAGGGGGGCGGCATTAGAGATACATAGGCGACTGCGCAGAGGGGGCGGCATTAGACATACATAGGAGACTGCGCAGAGGGGGCGGCATTAGACATACATAGGAGACTGCGCAGACGGGGCGGCATTAGACATACATAGGCGACTGCGCAGAGGGGGGCGGCATTAGAGATACATAGGCGACTGCGCAGAGGGGGCGGCATTAGACATACATGCAATGTCCTCCTCACTGGCCTCGCTTGCTCCCCTCCAATCTGTCCTGAACTCTGCAGCTAGGCTCATCTTCCTCTCCCGCCGCACCACATCTGCCACTCCCCTTCAACAAAATCTACACTGGCTCCCATTCCCCTACAGAATCCTCTTCAAACTCCTCACCCTCACATATAAGGCCATCTCTAATTCCACTGCTCCCTACATCTCCAACCTCCTTTCCCTTCATACTCCCTCCAGCCCCCTACGGTCGACTAATGACCGTCGCCTCTCCACCGCCCTGGTCACTGCTTCCCATGCACGAGTTCAGGATTTTGCCCGTGCTGCACCCCTTCAATGGAACGCACTCCCCCGCTCCATTAGACTCTCCCCAACCTTGCAAAGCTTCAAACGGGCTCTAAAAACCCACCTATTCATCAAAGCGTACCCTTCTAATGCATAACCCAGAGCTGAAGCCGCGCCTCTACCCCTTGCCTCATGCCGTGAACATCTCCGCTTTGCTTGCATACTGCCATCAGGCTGTCTCCCGCTTGCCTGCACCTCTTGTCATCTGTCTGTCGCCCCTCCCCAATAGATTGTTAGCTCTTCAGAGCAGGGCCCTCTTTCCTCTTGTTATCTAAGCCCTCGTCTCAACACATTTCACTCGCAGCTCTCCCCTACTCAACGACCATCTTTATCCTGCTAGTAAAGGCTCATCTCCATCTATGGCCACCAGCCTCTAGTAATACGATGATCACTCCATCAATACTTACATCTTAGCTGTACTATGTCTTGAGAATGTGTGGTGCTCTATGTTACCTGTACTCTATTTGTTATTTATTTACTGTAATGCTATGTTTTGTCCCCTGTACTGTCCTCTGTACGGCGCTGCGAAACACATGTGGCGCCTTATAAATAAAATGTAATAATAATAATAATAGGCGACTGCACAGAGGGGGCGGCATTAGTCATACATAGGCGACTGCGCAGAGGGGGGCGGCATTAGACATACATAGGCGACTGCGCAGAGGGGGCGGCATTAGACATACATAGGCGACTGTGCAGAGGGGGCGGCATTAGACATACATAGGCGACTGCGCAGAGGGGGCAGCATTAGACATACATAGGCGACTGCGCAGAGGGGGCAGCATTAGACATACATAGGCGACTGCGCAGAGGGGGCGGCATTAGACATACATAGGCGACTGCGCAGAGGGGGCGGCATTAGACATACATAGGAGACTGCGCAGAGGGGAGCAGCATTAGAGATACATAGGAGACTGCGCAGAGGGGAGCAGCATTAGAGATACATAGGCGACTGCGCAGAGGGGGCGGCATTAGATATACATAGGCGACTGCGCAGAGGGGGCAGCATTAGACATACATAGGCGACTGCGCAGAGGGGGCAGCATTAGACATACATAGGCGACTGCGCAGAGGGGGCGGCATTAGACATACATAGGCGACTGCGCAGAGGGGGCAGCATTAGACATACATAGGCGACTGCGCAGAGGGGGCGGCATTAGACATACATAGGCGACTGCGCAGAGGGGGCGGCATTAGACATACATAGGAGACTGCGCAGAGGGGGCGGCATTAGAGATACATAGGCGACTGCGCAGAGGGGAGCAGCATTAGAGATACATAGGAGACTGCGCAGAGGGGGCAGCATTAGACATACATAGGCGACTGCGCAGAGGGGGCGGCATTAGACATACATAGGCGACTGCGCAGAGGGGGCGGCATTAGACATACATAGGCGACTGCGCAGAGGGGGCGGCATTAGACATACATAGGCGACTGCGCAGAGGGGGCGGCATTAGACATACATAGGCGACTGCGCAGAGGGGGCGGCATTAGACATACATAGGAGACTGCGCAGAGGGGGCGGCATTAGAGATACATAGGCGACTGCGCAGAGGGGAGCAGCATTAGAGATACATAGGCGACTGCGCAGAGGGGAGCAGCATTAGAGATACATAGGCGACTGCGCAGAGGGGGGCGGCATTAGAGATACATAGGAGACTGCGCAGAGGGGGCGGCATTAGACATACATAGGCGACTGCGCAGAGGGGGCGGCATTAGACATACATAGGCGACTGCGCAGAGGGGGCGGCATTAGACATACATAGGCGACTGCGCAGAGGGGGGCGGCATTAGAGATACATAGGCGACTGCGCAGAGGGGGCGGCATTAGATACATAGGCAACTGCGCAGAGGGGACGGCATTAGAGATATATATAGGCGACTGGAGAGGGGGCAGCATTAGAGATATATATAGGCGACTGCGGAGAGGGGGCGGCATTAGAGATATACATAGGCGACTGCGCAGAGGGGGGCGGCATTAGAGATATACATAGGCGACTGCGCAGAGGGGGGCGGCATTAGAGATACATAGGCGACTGCGCAGAGGGGGCGGCATTAGAGATACATAGGAGACTGCGCAGAGGGGGCGGCATTAGACATACATAGGAGACTGCGCAGACGGGGCGGCATTAGACATACATAGGCGACTGCGCAGAGGGGGGCGGCATTAGAGATACATAGGCGACTGCGCAGAGGGGGCGGCATTAGAGATACATAGGCGACTGCGCAGAGGGGAGCAGCATTAGAGATACATAGGCGACTGCGCAGAGGGGAGCAGCATTAGAGATACATAGGCGACTGCGCAGAGGGGGGCGGCATTAGAGATACATAGGAGACTGCGCAGAGGGGGCAGCATTAGAGATACATAGGCGACTGCGCAGAGGGGGCGGCATTAGACATACATAGGCGACTGCACAGAGGGGGCGGCATTAGACATACATAGGCGACTGTGCAGAGGGGGCGGCATTAGACATACATAGGCGACTGCGCAGAGGGGGCAGCATTAGACATACATAGGCGACTGCGCAGAGGGGGCAGCATTAGACATACATAGGCGACTGCGCAGAGGGGGCGGCATTAGACATACATAGGCGACTGCGCAGAGGGGGCGGCATTAGACATACATAGGAGACTGCGCAGAGGGGGCGGCATTAGAGATACATAGGCGACTGCGCAGAGGGGAGCAGCATTAGAGATACATAGGAGACTGCGCAGAGGGGAGCAGCATTAGAGATACATAGGCGACTGCGCAGAGGGGGCGGCATTAGACATACATAGGCGACTGCGCAGAGGGGGCGGCATTAGAGATACATAGGCGACTGCGCAGAGGGGGCGGCATTAGACATACATAGGAGACTGCGCAGAGGGGGCGGCATTAGAGATACATAGGCGACTGCGCAGAGGGGGCGGCATTAGAGATATATAGGCGACTGCGGAGAGGGGACGGCATTAGAGATACACATAGGTGACTGCGCAGAGGGGGCGGCATTAGAGATATATATATATAGGCGACTGCGCAGAGGGGGCGGCATTAGACATACATAGGAGAATGCGCAGAGGGGGCGGCATTAGAGATACATAGGCGACTGCGCAGAGGGGGGCGGCATTAGAGATACATAGGCGACTGCGCAGAGGGGGCGGCATTAGAGATACATAGGAGACTGCGCAGAGGGGGCGGCATTAGGCATACATAGGCGACTGCGCAGAGGGGGGCGGCATTAGAGATACATAGGCGACTGCGCAGAGGGGGCGGCATTAGAGATACATAGGAGACTGCGCAGAGGGGGCGGCATTAGGCATACATAGGCGACTGCGCAGAGGGGGCGGCATTAGAGATACATAGGAGACTGCGCAGAGGGGGCGGCATTAGAGATACATAGGAGACTGCGCAGAGGGGGCGGCATTAGAGATACATAGGCGACTGCGCAGAGGGGGCGGCATTAGACATACATAGGCGACTGCACAGAGGGGGCGGCATTAGAGATACATAGGCGACTGCGCAGAGGGGCGGCATTAGAGATATATAGGCGACTGCGCAGAGGGGGCGGCATTAGAGATACATAGGCGACTGCGCAGACGGGGCGGCATTAGACATACATAGGCGACTGCGCAGAGAGGGGGGGCATTAGAGATACATAGGAGACTGCGCAGAGGGGGCTGCATTAGAGATACATAGGCGACTGCGCAGAGGGGGCGGCATTAGAGATACATAGGCGACTGCACAGACGGGACGGCATTAGAGATATATATAGGCGACTGCGGAGAGGGGGCGGCATTAGAGATATACATAGGCGACTGCGCAGAGAGGGGGGCATTAGAGATACATAGGCGACTGCGCAGAGGGGGCTGCATTAGAGATACATAGGCGACTGCACAGACGGGGCGGCATTAGAGATATATATAGGCGACTGCACAGACGGGACGGCATTAGAGATATATATAGGCGACTGCGGAGAGGGGGCAGCATTAGAGATACACATAGGTGACTGCGCAGAGGGGGCGGCATTAGAGATATATATATAGGCGACTGCGCAGAGGGGGCGGCATTAGAGATACTTAGGCAACTGCGCAGAGGGGAGCAGCATTAGAGATATACAGGCGACTGCGGAGAGGGGGCGGCATTACAGATATATATAGGCGGCATTAGAGATATACAGATGTGTCCTTGTACATCTTGCCTCAATACGCCACTTAGCTGAAGATGCTATATATATATATATATATATATATATATATATATATATGGGAGGTATGGCACTATAGGTTTAGAAGGCCCACAGAGAGACCGGCGGCCATCTTGGGAGTGGCAGGCATGTGCAGGTTACCCCGGGAGACCGGCTGCGTCCGGCGCCATCTTGTGGAGGTCAGGGTGGCGGTGGGAGTCGGAGGCCTAGGCCCTGAGGTGGGTTACAGGGGATTGGAGCCGCTGACAAGTACGGGCCGGTCACCTTTCCTCACACCCCAGGCCGCCAGACCGTCACCCGGTGCCGCCATCTTGAGAAGGTCAGTGCGGGCTCGGTGCGGCCTGCTACTCTTCCTCGGGACAACAGACCTCAGGAGCCCACAGCTCACCTCCCCTTGCCTGCCCGGAACCCTCCTCAGCCCCGTTCTTCACTTACCATCCCGGCCGTGTCCGCCCGTCCGTCCGTCCCGGGGAGGCTGTAACCAGACAAAGACCCAGCCTCGGAGAGTCCGCTCTATCTGCACACTGACCTCCCTCCCAGCAGCCACCGCGCCGCGCAGCCGCCAGGTGATGGGGCGGGCGCCATCTTGTGTGTGGCAGCGAGGGGGCGGGTCCGCGAGCGAGGGGAGGCGTGGTGACGTGTGCACGCTCCAGCTGAGGGAACTTGGCGCGAAAGGCTCGTGCCTCCAACTGGACCGAGCCGTCGCGGAGAGAGAGAGAGACGGTCCGAGAGTGCCCCAGAGAGGGAGACAGCCTGATTGAGAGTGCCCCAGACAGGGAGACAGCCTGACTGAGTGCCCAGAGAGGGAGACATCCTGACTGAGAGAGTGCCCCAGAGAGGGAGACAGCCTGACTGAGAGAGTGCCCCAGAGAGGGAGACAGCCTGATTGAGAGAGTGCCCCAGACAGGTAGACAGCCTGACTGAGTGCCCAGAGAGGAATACAGCCTGACAGAGAGTGCCCCAGAGAGGGATACAGCCTGATTAAGAGAGGGGCAACCTGAGACAGCCTGACTGAGTGCCCGAGAGTGGGAGACGGCCTGACTAAGAAAGGGGCACCCTGAAAGACAGCCTGACTGAGGAGAGAGACAGTCCAAGACTGACTGATATAGGTACTCTAAGAGACACCCTGAATGAAGGAGGTACAGCCTGACCGAGAGACTGCCCAAGAGTCTGAGACAGCCTGACTGTGAGGGGGACACCCAGAGCGACAGCAGTGTCAGTCTGAGAGAGAGAGAGCGCGCAGCTTTAGAATGAGAGCGACATCTTGAGGAATAGCAGCAAGAGACGGTGGTCACAGGCCGAGAGACACCCCGAGGAATAGCAGCAGGAAAGAGACCACTGTCACAGGCTACGAGACACCCTGAGGAATAGCAGCAGGAGAGAGACAGTGGTCACAGGCTGAGAGACACCCTGAGAAATAGCATCAGTAGGGAGACCGTGGTAACAGGCTGAGGGACCCTCTGAGGAATAGAATTAGGACAGAAACCGGTCACAGGCTCACAGACACCATGAGGAATAGCAACAGGAGAGAGACAGCTGTCAAAGGCTGAAAGACACCCTGAGGAATAGCATCAGGCGAGAGACAGCTGTCACAGGCTGAAAGACACCCTGCGGAATAGCATCAGGAAAGAGACAGCTGTCACAGGCTCAGATACAGCTTGAGGAATAGAATCAGGAGAGAGACCGGTCACAGGCTGAGAAACACCCTTAGGAATAGCATCAGGAGAGAGACAGTGGTCACAGACTGAGATACCCTGAGGAATAGCATCAGAAGAGAGACAGTGGTCACAGGCTGAGACACCCTGAGGAATAGCATCAGGAGAGAGACAGTGGTCACAGGCTGAGACACCCTGAGGAATAGCATCAGGAGAGACAGTGGTCACAGGCTGAGACACCCTGAGGAATAGCATCAGGAGAGACAGCGGTCACAGGCTGAGAGACACCCTGAGGAATAGCATCAGGAGAGAGACAGCGGTCACAGACTGAGAGACACCCTGAGGAATAGCATCAGGAGAGAGACAGCGGTCACAGGCTGAGAGACACCCTGAGGAATAGCATCAGGAGAGAGATGGTGGTCACAGGCTGAGAGACACCCTGAGGAATAACATTAGGAGAGACAGCAGCCGCAGTCTGCGTGGTGGTTATATTCTACCTTAGAGATCATCTGAGGCACTACACACAGACTGCTTTAAAGAGTGTTCTGTGGAGAAGACCATGAGACTGTCTGACTGAATGGACCTGAGGCGGAGACAGACCACTAATAGATGGTGTTTTACCGGTGTCTTATGTGGCAATGTAATACACCGAGATACTTCACGTGGACCATAAGTGATGCTGCTGGGCACCAGGTAATCTCTTCCCGAGTGCTGTGCAGATACACTGGTGGTGGAACCTACCATGTCCTCATTATGACTCATGGCACTTATGCTTTGATGCTGTCTCTTCACTAAGTTGTGTTAGAGGCTACGATTATATTTCTCTGACGTCCTAGTGGATGCTGGGTACTCTGTAAGGACCATGGGGAATAGACGGGCTCCGCAGGAGACTGGGCACTCTAAAAGAAAGATTAGGTACTATCTGGTGTGCACTGGCTCCTCCCTCTATGCCCCTCCTCCAGACCTCAGTTAGAATCTGTGCCCGGCTCGAGCTGGTTGCACACTAGGGGCTCTCCTGAGCTTCTAGTAAAGAAAGTATTTGTTAGGTTTTTTATTTTCAGTGAGATCTGCTGGCAACAGACTCACTGCTACGAGGGACTTAGAGGAGAGAAGCGAACCTACCTGCTTGCAGCTAACTTGGGCTTCTAGGCTACTGGACACCATAAGCTCCAGAGGGATCGAACACAGGCCCAGCCTCGGTCGTCCGGTCCCGGAGCCGCGCCACCGTCCCCCTTGCAGAGCCAGAAGCAAGAAGAACATCCTGGAAATCGGCGGCTGAAGACTCCGGTCTTCATTAAGGTAGCGCACAGCACTGCAGCTGTGCGCCATTGCTCCCTATGCACACCACATACTCCGGTCACTGATGGGTGCAGGGCGCTGGGGGGGGGCGCCCTGGGCAGCAATTAGAGTACCTTACTTGGCGAACAGCACATAATATAGTCTAATAAACTATATGTGCAAAAATTCCCCGCCATAATAGAAATATAAGAGCGGGAGAAGTCTGCCGAGAAGGGGGCGGGGCTATCTCCCTCAGCACACTGGCGCCATTTCCTCTTCACAGCTCCGCTGGAAGTCAGCTCCCCAGGCTCTCCCCTGCAGTTTCCAGGCTCAAAGGGTAAAAAAGAGAGGGGGGGCACTAAATTTAGGTGCAAACTGGATATGTAAAGCAGCTATAGGGAAAAATCACTTTGTGTTAGTGTAAATCCCTGATTATATAGCGCTGTGGTGTGTGCTGGCATACTCTCTCTCTGTCTCCCCAAAGGACTTTGTGGGGTCCTGTCCTCAGTCAGAGCATTCCCTGTGTGTGTGCGGTGTGTCGGTACGGCTGTGTCGACATGTTTGATGAGGATGCTTATGTGGAGGCGGAGCAGGTTCCGATAAGTGTGATGTCACCCCCTGCGGGGTCGACACCTGAGTGGATGGATATGTGGAAGGTATTAACCGACAGTGTCAACTCCTTACATAAAAGGTTCGATGACGCAGCTTTAGGACAGCCGGCATCTCAGCCCGCGCCTGCCCAGGCATCTCGGAGGCCGTCAGGGGCTCAAATCACAGATGTCGACACGGAGTCTGACTCCAGTGTCGACGAGGATGAGACAAATATACAATCCACTAGGGCCATCCGATGTATGATTACGGCAATGAAAAATGTGTTGCACATTTCTGACATTAACCCGGTTACCACAAAAAAGGGTATTATGTTTGGGGAGAAAAAGCAGCCAGTGACTTTTCCCCCATCTGATGAGTTAAACGAATTGTGTGAAGAAGCGTGGGGTTCCCCAGATAAGAAACTAGTAATTTCTAAGCGGTCACTAATGGCGTACCCTTTCCCGCTAACGGATGGGTTACGCTGGGAGACATCCCCTAAGGTGGACAACGCTCACACGCCTAGCAAAAAAGGTGGCACTGCCGTCTCAGGATACGGCCGCCTTAAAGGAGCCTGCAGATAGAAAGCAGGAGGCTATCCTGAAGTCTGTGTATACACACTCAGGTACTATACTGAGACCTGCTATTGCTTCAGCATGGATGTGTAGTGCTGCAGCAGCATGGTCTGATTCCCTGTCAGATAACATTGATTCCCTTGACAGGGACACTATTTTGCTAACTATAGAGCATATTAAAGATGTAGTCTTATATATGAGAGATGCACAGAGGGACATTTGCCGGCTGGCATCTAGAATTAATGCAATGTCCATTTCTGCCAGGAGAGTATTATGGACTCGGCAGTGGACAGGTGATGCTGATTCTAAAAGGCACATGGAAGTTTTGCCTTATAAGGGTGAGGAATTGTTTGGGGACGGTCTCTCGGACCTCGTGTCCACAGCAACAGCTGGGAAGTCGACTTTTTTACCTCAGGTCCCCTCACAGCCTAAGAAAGCACCGTATTATCAAGTACAGTCCTTTCGGTCTCAGAAAGGCAAGCGGGTCAGAGGCGCGTCCTTTCTGCCCAGAGGCAGGGGTAGAGGGAAAAAGCTGCACCAGACAGCCAGTTCCCAGGAACAAATATCCTCCCCTGCTTCCACTAAGTCCACCGCATGACGCTGGGGCTCCACAGGTGGAGCCAGGTGCGGTGGGGGCCCGTCTCCGGAACTTCAGCGACCAGTGGGTTCGCTCACAGGTGGATCTCTGGGTTCTACAGGTATCTCAGGGATACAAGCTGGAGTTCGAGACGTCTCCCCCTCGCCGTTACCTCAAATCAGCCTTGCCTGCTACTCCCAAGGAAAGGGAGGTAGTACTGGCGGCAATTCACAAGCTGTACCTCCAGCAGGTGATAATCAAAGTTCCTCTCCTTCAACAGGGACGAGGTTACTATTCCACAATGTTTGTGATACCGAAACCAGACGGTTCGGTGAGACCCATTCTAAAATTGAAATCCTTGAACACTTATATAAGGAAGTTCAAGTTCAAAATAGAATCGCTCAGGGCGGTTATTGCAAGCCTGGAAGAGGGGGATATTATGGTGTCACTGGACATCATGGATGCTTACCTACATGTCCCCATTTACCCACCTCACCAGGAGTACCTCAAGGTTGTGGTACAGAACTGCCATTACCAATTCCAGACGTTGCCGTTTGGTCTGTCCACGGCACCGAGGGTGTGTTCCAAGGTAATGGCCAAAATGATGATACTCCTTCGACAGAAGGGAGTTATAATTATCCCGTACTTGGACGATCTCCTTATAAAGGTGAGGTCCAAGGAGCAGTCGTTGATCGGAGTAGCACTATCTCAGGAAGTGCTACAACAGCACGGCTGGATTCTGAATATCCCAAAGTCGCAGCTGGTTCATACGACGCGTCTGCTGATATTGGGCATGTTTCTGGACACAGAACAGTAGAAGGTTTCTCCCGGAGGAGAAGGCCAAGGAGTTGTCATCTCTGGTCAGAGACCTCCTGCAACCAAAACAGGTGTCGGTGCATCATTGCACGCGAATCCTGGAAAAGATGGTAGCTTCTTTCGAAGCAATTCCCTTTGGCAGGTTCCATGCAAGGAACTTTCAGTGGGACCTGTTAGACAAGTGAGGATCGCATCTTCAGATGCATCGGCTGATCACCCTGTCCCCGAGGGCCAGGGTGTCTCTGCTGTGGTGGCTGCAGAGTGCTCATCTTCTCGAGGGACGCTGATTCGGCATTCAGGACTGGGTCCTGGTGACCACGGATGCAAGCCTCCGAGGTTGGGGAGCAGTCGCTCAGGGAAGAAACTTCCAAGGACAATGGTTGAGTCAGGAGACTTCCCTACACACAAATATTCTGGACCTAAGGGCCATTAACAATGCCCTAAGGCAAGCAGAACCCCTGCTTCAAAACCAGCCGGTGCTGATTCAGTCAGACAACATCACGGCTGTCGCCCATGTAAACCGACAAGGCGGCACAAGAAGCCACAAGGATTCTCCCATGGGCGGAGTATCACGTGCTAACACTGTCAGCAGTGTTCATTCCGGGTGTGGAAAACTAGGAAGCAGACTTCCTCAGCAGGCACGACCTCCACCCGGGAGAGTGCGGACTTCATCCAGAAGTCTTCACGCAGATTGTGAACCATTGGGAATGGCCACAGGTGGACATGATGGCGTCCCGCATCAACAAAAAGCTAAAAAAGTATTGCGCCAGGTCAAGAGACCCTCAGGCGATAGCTGTGGACGCACTAGTGACACCGTGGGTGTACCATTCGGTTTATGTGTTCCCTCCTCTTCCTCTCATACCCACGGTACTGAGGATAGTAAGTAATAGAGGAGTAAGAACTATACTCGTAGTTCCGGATTGGCCAAGAAGAACTTGGTACCCAGAACTACAAGACATGTTCTCGGAGGACCCATGGCCTCTGTCTCTCAGACAGGACCTGTTACTGCAGGGGCCCTGTCTGTTCCAAGACTTACCGCGGCTGCGTTTGAAGGCTTGGCGGTTGAACGCCGGATCCTAACTGAAAAGGGCGTTCCAGATGAAGTGATTTCTACGCTGTTAAAGGCTAGGAAGGACGCTGCCTGAAGTTCAGACGTTGTTAAGGGAGTGCTGTATATTCAGCCCCTTTTTGTGCCTCCAGTGGCACCTTGGGATCTCAACGTAGTGTTGGATTTCCTAAAATCACATTGTTTTGAGCCACTTCAGAACGTGGAGTTGAAGTATCTCACGTGGAAAGTGGTCATATATATTTGGCCTTGGCTTCGGCTATGCGTGTGTCAGAATTGGCGGCTTTGTCGTGTGAAAGCCCTTATCTGATCTTCCATAGGGACAGGGCAGAATTGAGGATTCGTCCCCAATTTCTCCCTAAGGTGGTATCAGCGTTTCATTGAACCAACCTATTGTGGTGCCTGCGGCTACTCGGGACTTGGAGGCCTCCAAGTTGCTGGATGTAGTCCGGGCCCTGAAAATCTATGTTTCCAGGACGGCTAGAGTCAGAAATACTGACTCGATGTTTATCCTGCATGCACCCAACAAGCTGGGTGCTCCTGCTTCTAAGCAGACTATTGCTCGCTGGATCTGTAGCACGATTCACCTTGCACATTCTGCGGCTGGACTGCCGCATCCTAAATCAGTAAAAGCCCATTCCACGAGGAAGGGGGGCTCTTCTTGGGCGGCTGCCCAAGGGGTCTCGGCATTACAACTTTGCCGAGCTGCTACCTGGTCGGGGTCAAACACGTTTGCAAAATTCTACAAGTTTGATATCCTGGCTGAGAAGTACCTTGAGTTGCTCATTCGGTGCTGCAGAGTCATCCGCACTCTCCCGCCCGTTTGGGAACTTTGGTATAATCCCCATGGTCCTTACGGAGTACCCAGCATCCACTAGGACGTCAGAGAAAATAAGAATTTACTCACCGGTATTTCTATTTCTCGTAGTCCGTAGTGGATGCTGGGAGCCCGTCCCAAGTGCGGATTGTCTGCAATACTTGTATATAGTTATTGCTTAACTAAAGGGTTATGAGCCATCTGTTCAGTGAGGCTCAGTTGTTATTCATACTGTTAACTGGGTATAGTTCTCACGAGTTGTACGGTGTGATTGGTGTGGCTGGTATGAGTCTTACCCTGGATTCCAAATCCTTTCCTTGTAGTGTCAGCTCTTCCGGGCACAGTTTCCCTAACTGAGGTCTGGAGGAGGGGCATAGAGGGAGGAGCCAGTGCACACCAGATAGTACCTAATCTTTCTTTTAGAGTGCCCAGTCTCCTGCGGAGCCCGTCTATTCCCTATGGTCCTTACGGAGTACCCAGCATCCACTACGGACTACGAGAAATAGAATTACCGGTGAGTAAATTCTTATTAAATAAATTGCATTGTAGCATGGTGATCAGCGTTGCTGTCTCAGTCCTGGGGAGAAGAAGGTTGATTCCTGACTATTGCTGTGTACACACTGGCTGGTATATCGCCGCCAACATATTGTGTTGGCCCTGCAGTACAACTGATGGCCGAAATATCTGCAGATATATCGACGCATTGTGCTGTGTGTACAGGTGTCAACCGCCCTTACACTTTCTCCGAGGGCCAACAGCACAACTGGTTAGGCAAATTAAAATGTCGCCCCCACTACATGACAGGGACCGACATATTGAGCGGTCAATTGGTTAGTTTGTACAGTTACGTAAATCGGAGTGGTGAGAAGTCCACTGACATATCTGTCAGGTATGTACCAAGCCTAAGGCCCACTTTGTGTATTCATGGTTGTGTGAATTTCCTACCACATGCTGACTTGTTATTTGCCTGCTGACTAAATTGTGCTCTAGCGTGTAAGCACTGATGGGCTGGCAACGGCCTTTGGAAGGGCACAATTGCAGCATGGCGTTTGATCCTTTGCAAACTATTGGTTGGCTTAGCTATTGATGGTGTACTTATTTATTAACAGTTTCTCTAACGTCCTAGAGGATGCTGGGACTCCGTAAGGACCATGGGGATAGACGGGCTCCGCAGGAGACATGGGCACTTCAAGAAAGACTTTGACTCTGGGTGTGCACTGGCTACTCCCTCTATGCCCCTCCTCCAGACCTCAGTTTGATACTGTGCCCAGTGGAGACTGGGTGCATTTCAGGAGCTCTCCTGAGTTTCCTGTAAAGAAAGCATTTTAGTTAGGTTTTTTATTTTCAGGGAGCCTGCTGGCAGCAGACTCCCTGCATCGAGGGACTGAGGAGAGAGAAGCAGACCCACGTCTCTGAGTTTCAGGGCTCTGTTTCTTAGGCTACTGGACACCATTAGCTCCAGAGGGATCGGTACGCAGGTCTCACCCTCGCCGTCCGTCCCAGAGCCGCGCCGCCGTCCTCCTCGCAGAGCCGGAAGAAAGAAGCCGGGTGAGTATGTGAGGAAAAGACATCACAGGCGGCAGAAGACTTCAGGATCTTCACTGAGGTAACGGACAGCACTGCAGCTGTGCGCCATTGCTCCCATTCACCTCACACACCTCGGTCACTGTAAGGCGCAGGGGGGGCGCCCTGGGCAGCAATATAAACCTCTCCTGTGGCATATACTGTATGTATATATACATGTACAGCTGGCACTGTACATGTATATAAAGAGCCCCCGCCATGTTATTAGAAATTTTGAGCGGGACAGAAGCCTGCCGCCGAGGGGGCGGGGCTTCTCCATCACTCACCAGCGCCCTTTTTCTCCACAGCACCACTGAGAGGAAGCTCCCCGGACTCTCCCCTGCTTGACACACGGTGAAAGAAGGGTTTTAAAGTAGAGGGGAGGGGGGCACATAATTGGCGCATATACATAACAAAAGCGCTACTGGGTAAACATACTGTGTTTTTTCCTGGGTCATATAGCGCTTTGGTGTGTGCTGGCATACTCTCTCTCTGTCTCTCCAAAGGGCCTGGTGGGGAACCTGTCTTCAGAAAAGAGCTTCCCTGTGTGTGTGTGGGGTGTGTCGGTACGCGTGTGTCGACATGTCTGAGATTGAAGGCTCACCTAAGGAGGAGGGGGAGTGTATGAATGTTAGGTCTCCGTCGGCAGTGCCGACACCTGACTGGATGGATATGTGGAATGTTTTAAGTGCTAATGTTAATTTATTGCACAAAAGATTAGATGAAGCTGGGTTACAGTCAGGGAGTCAACCCATGCCTGTCCCAATGTCGCCTGGTGGACCTTCGGGGTCTCAGAAGCGCCCACTATCCCAAATAGTTGACACAGATACCGACACGGCTTCAGACTCCAGTGTCGACTACGATGATGCAAAATTACAGCCAAGGGTGGCTAAATGTATTCGATATATGATTATCGCTATAAAAGATGTTTTGCATATCACTGAGGAACCCCCTGTCCCTGACACGAGGGTACACATGTATAAGGGAAAGAAACCTGAGGTCACCTTTCCCTCCTCACATGAGCTGAACGAATTATGCGAAAAAGCGTGGGAAACTCCAGACAAAAAACTGCAGATTCCCAAAAGGATTCTAATAGCGTATCCTTTCCCGTCACAGGACAGAATACGGTGGGAACCCTCCCCTAGGGTAGACAAAGCTTTGACACGCTTATCAAAAAAGATAGCGCTTCCATCCCAAGATACGGCTACCCTCAAGGATCCTGCTGACCGCAAGCAGGGGGTTACCTTGAAGTCCATTTACACATTCTGGTACGTTACTCAGACCGGCTATTGCGTCGGCCTGGGTTTGTAGTGCTGTAGCAGCATGGACAGATTCCTTATCAGCGGATATTGAGACCCTTGATAAGGATACCATTTTAATGACCCTAGGGTATATCAAAGATGCTGTCTTATATATGAGGGATGCTCAAAGAGACATTAGTTTACTGGGTTCCAGAATAAACGCTATGTCTATATCTGCTAGGCGTGTCTTATGGACCCGACAGTGGACAGGTGATGCCGACTCCAAGAGGCATATGGAGTTGTTGCCTTACAAGGGTGAGGAATTGTTTGGAGAGGGCCTCTCGGACCTCGTCTCCACGGCTACGGCAGGTAAATCGAATTTTTTGCCATATATTCCATCACAATCTAAGAAAGCGCCTCATTATCAATTGCAGTCCTTTCGTTCCAATAAAATCAAGAGAGTACGTGGATCGTCCTTTCTTGGCAGAGGGAAAAAGCTGCACAACACAGCTAGTTCCCAGGAACAGAAGTCCTCCCCAGCCTCTGTAAAATCCACCGCATGATGCTGGGGCTCCCCTGAGGGAGTCCGCTCCAGTGGGGGCACGTCTTCGACTGTTCAGCCACATCTGGGTTCACTCACAGGTGGATCCCTGGGCAATAGAAATTGTTACCCAGGGTTACAAGCTGGAATTCGAAGAGGTGCCTCCTCGCCGGTTTTTCAAATCGGCCCTACTGACTTCCCCCCTGGAAAGAGAGAGAGTGTTACATGCGATTCACAAATTGTGTCTTCAACAAATGGTGGTAGAGGTTCCCCTGCTTCAAAGAGGGAAGGGGTACTACTCAACTCTATTTGTGGTCCCGAAACCGGACGGTTCGGTCAGACCCATTTTGAATTTAAAATCCCTGAACCTTTACTTAAAACGGTTCAAGTTCAAGATGGAAACGCTCAGAGCGGTCATCGCCAGCCTGGAAGGGGGAGATTTTATGGTATCTCTGGACATAAAGGATGCATACCTGCATGTTCCCATATATCCTCATCAGGCGTACCTGAGATTTGCGGTACAGGATTGACATTACCAATTTCAGACGTTGCCGTTTGGGCTTTCCACAGCCCCAAGAATTTTCACCAAGGTAATGGCGGAAATGATGGTGCTCCTGCGCAAGCAGGGTGTCACAATTATCCCATACTTGGACGATCTCCTCATAAAAGCGAGATCATGGGAGAAGTTGCTGAACAGCGTATCACTTTGACTGAATGTGTTACAGCGACACGGTTGGGTACTCAATCTTCCAAAGTCGCAGCTGAATCCTACAACTCGTCTGCTCTTCTTGGGCATGATTCTGGACACAGACCAGAAGAGGGTTTTTCTTCCGACAGAAAAGGCGCAGGAACTTATGACTCTAGTCATGATCCTGTTGAAGCCAAAACAAGTGTCAGTGCATCATTGCACTCAAGTCCTGGGAAAAATGGTGGCGACATACGAAGCCATTCCCTACGGCAGATTCCACGCAAGACCATCCAGTGGGACCTATTGGACAAATGGTCCTGGTCACATCTGCAAATGCATCAGCGGATCACCCTGTCCCCCAGGGCCAGAGTATCTCTCCTGTGGTGGCTGAAAAGTGCTCACCTTCTAGAGGGCTGCAGGTTCGGCATTCAGGACTGGATCCTGGTGACCACGGACGCGAGCCTCCGAGGTTGGGGAGCAATCACACAGGGAAGAAACTTCCAAGGCCTTTGGTCAAGTCAAGAGGCTTGTCTTCACATCAACATCCTGGAACTAATGGCCATATACAATGCCCTACGTCAAGCGGAGATCTTACTTCGCGATCGACCAGTTCTGATCCGGTCAGACGTCACCGCAGTAGCTCATGTAAACCGCCAAGGCGGCACAAGGAGCAGAGTGGCGATGGCGGAAGCCACCAGAATTCTTCGCTGGGCGGAGAATCATGTAAGCGCTCTGTCAGCAGTGTTCATTCCGGGAGTGGACAACTGGGAAGCAGACTTCCTCTTCAGACACGACCTGCATCCGGGAGAGTGGGGACTTCATCAGGACGTCTTCGCGCAGATTGCAAGTCAGTGGGGACTGCCCCAAATAGACATGATGGCGTCCCAAGAGACCCTCAGGCGGTAGCTGTGGACGCCCTAGTGACACCGTGGGTGTTCCAGTCGGTCTATGTGTTTCCTCCTCTTCCTCTCATACCCAAGGTGTTGAGGATAATAAGAAAAAGAGGAGTGAGAACAATACTCAATGTTCCGGATTGGCCACGAAGGACCTGGTATCCGGATCTGCAGGAAATGCTCACAGAAGATCCGTGGCCTCTTCCTCTAAGGCAGGACCTGTTACAACAAGGTCCCTGTCTGTTCCAAGACTTACCGCGGCTGCGTTTGACGGCATGGCGGTTGAACACCGGATCCTAGCGGAAAAGGGTATTCCGGAGGAGGTCATTCCTACGCTAATAAAGGCTAGGAAGGACGTGACATCTAAACATTATCACCGAATATGGCGAAAATATGTTTCTTGGTGTGAGGCCAGGAATGCTCCTACGGAAGAATTCCACCTAGGCCGTTTTCTTCACTTCCTACAAACTGGAGTGAATTTGGGCCTAAAATTAGGCTCCATTAAAGTTCAGATTTCGGCCTTATCCATTTTCTTTCAAAGGGAATTGGCCTCTTTACCTGAAGTACAGACTTTTGTGAAGGGAGTACTGCATATTCAGCCTCCTTTTGTACCTCCGGTGGCGCCTTGGGACCTTAACGTGGTGTTAAGTTTCCTTAAGTCACATTGGTTTGAACCACTTAAAACAGTGGAGTTGAAATATCTCACTTGGAAGGTGTTCATGTTGCTAGCCTTGGCTTCGGCTAGGCGAGTTTCGGAATTGGCGGCTTTATCACATAAAAGACCCTATCTTGTTTTCCATATGGATAGAGTGGAATTGCGGACCCGTCCTCAATTCCTACCTAAGGTGGTCTCATCCTTTCACATGAACCAACCTATTGTCGTGTCTGTGGCTACACGTGACTTGGAGGATTCCGAGTCCCTTGATGTGGTCAGGGCTTTGAAAATTTACGTGGCCAGAACGGCTAGGATCAGAAAAACAGAAGCACTGTTTGTCCTGTATGCAGCTAACAAGGTTGGCGGCCCTGCTTCAAAGCAGACTATTGCTCGCTGGATCTGTAACACGATTCAGCAGGCGCATTCTACGGCAGGATTACCGTTACCGAAATCGGTTAGGGCCCATTCCACTAGGAAGGTGGGCTCGTCTTGGGCGGCTGCCCGAGGGGTCTCGGCACTACAACTGTGCCGAGCTGCTACTTGGTCGGGGTCAAACACCTTTGCAAAGTTCTATAAGTTTGATACCCTGGCTGAGGAGGACCTCCTGTTTGCTCAATCGGTGCTGCAGAGTCATCCGCACTCTCCCGCCCGGTTGGGAGCTTTGGTATAATCCCCATGGTCCTTACGGAGTCCCAGCATCCTCTAGGACGTTAGAGAAAATAAGATTTTAAACCTACCGGTAAATCTTTTTCTCTAACGTCCTAGTGGATGCTGGGAACTCCGTAAGGACCATGGGGAATAGCGGGCTCCGAAGGAGGCTGGGCACTCTAGAAAGATCTTAGACTACCTGGTGTGCACTGGCTCCTCCCACTATGACCCTCCTCCAAGCCTCAGTTAGATTTCGTGCCCGGACGAGGTTGGATGCACACTAGGGGCTCTCCTGAGCTCTTAGAAAGTTATAGTCTTAGAATTTGTTCTTTTCAGTGAGACCTGCTGGCAACAGGCTCACTGCAGCGAGGGACTAAGGGGAGAAGAAGCGAACTCGCCTGCTTGCAGCCGGATTGGGCTTCTTAGGCTACTGGACACCATTAGCTCCAGAGGGATCGACCGCAGGCCCAGCCTTGATGTTCGGTCCCGGAGCCGCGCCGCCGTCCCCCTTACAGAGCCAGAAGCAAGAAGATGGTCCGGAAAATCGGCGGCATGAAGACTCAGTCTTCACCAAGGTAGCGCACAGCACTGCAGCTGTGCGCCATTGCTCCTCTCACACACTTCATACTCCGGTCACTGAGGGTGCAGGGCGCTGGGGGGGGGCGCCCTGAGGCAGCAATAAAAACACCTTGGCTGGCAAAAATACCTCAATATATAGCCCCAGGGGCTATATATGAGGTAAATACCCCTGCCAGAAGTCCATAAAAAACGGGAGAATAGGCCGCGAAAAAGGGGCGGAGCCTATCTCCTCAGCACACTGGCGCCATTTTCCCTCACAGCTCCGTTGGAGGGAAGCTCCCTGGCTCTCCCCTGCAGTCTACAAGGGTTAAAAAAAGAGAGAGGGGGCACTAAATTTAGGCGCAGTATACATTATATATATATAGATATAAAGCTATAGGGGACATAACTCAGTTAGTCCCTGCAGTATATAGCGCTCTGGTGTGTGCTGGCATACTCTCACTCTGTCCCCCCAAAGGGCTTTTGTGGGTCCTGTCCTCGTTTAGAGCATTCCCTGTGTGTCTGCGGTGTGTCGGTACGGCTGTGTCGACATGTTGAATGAGGAGGCTTATATGGTGACGGAACAGAGGCCGATATATGTGATGTCGCCCCCTGTGGGGCCAACACCAGAGTGGATAGAGAGGTAAAAGGTATTAACCGACAGTGTCAACTCCTTACATAAAAGGGTGGATGACGTAACAGCTGTGGGACAGCCGGCTTCGCAGCCCGCGCCTGCCCAGGCGTCTCAAAGGCCATCAGGGGCTCAAAAACGCCCGCTCTCTCAGATGGCAGACACAGATGTCGACACGGAGTCTGACTCCAGTGTCGACAAGGTGGAGACATATACACAATCCAATCCGTGACTTGATCCCGGCAATAAAAAATGTGTTATACATTTCTGACTTTAACCTCTATAAATGGGTTTTAGGTTTGGGGAGAAAAAACAGGCAGTGTTTTGTTCCCCCATCAGATGAATAAATGAAGTGTGTGAAAAGCGTGGGTTCCCCCGTTAAGAAACTGGTAATTTATAAAAAGTTACTGATGGCGTACCCTTTCCCGCCAGGAGGATAAGTTACGCTGGGAGATATCCCCTAGGGTGGATAAGGCGCTCACACGTTTGTCAAAAAAGGTGGCACTGCCGTCTTAGGATACGGCCACTTTAATAGGTACCTGTTGATAAAAAAAACAGGAGGCTATCCTGAAGTCTGTATTTACACACTCAGGTACTAGACTGAGACCTGCAGATAGTGCTGCTGCAGCGTGGTTGGTGACCCTGTCAAACAGGGATAATAGTTGGCAAACATAAAAACATATTAAAGACGTTGTCTTATATATGGGGGATGCACAGAGGGATATTTTGCCGGCTGGCATCCAAAATAAATGTAATGTCCATTCTGTCAGGAGGGTATTAGAGACCTGTCACTGGACAGGTGATGCTGACTTAAAAAGCGCATAGAGAGCCTTATAAGAGTGAGGAATTATTTGGGGATGGTCTCTGGGACCTCGTATCCACAGCAACTGCTGGGAAGAAATAATTTTACCTCCGGTTTCCTCACAGAAAAAGGTACAGTCCTTTCGGCTTCAGAAAAGCAAGCGGGTCAAATGGCGCTTCCTTTCTGTACAGAGACAAGGGTAGAGGGAAAAAGCTGCACCAGTCAGCCTGTTCCCAGAATCAAGATTCTTCCCCCGCCTCCTGTGAGTACACACCATGACGCGGGTGCTCCACAGGTGTAGCCAGGTACGGTGGGGGGCCGCCTCAAAAATTTCAGCAATTAGTGGGCTCGCTCACAGGTGGATCCCTGTTTCTTCCAAGTAGTATTTCAGGGGTACAAGCTGGAATTAGAGATGTCTCCCCCCAGCCGTTTCCTAAAATATGCCTTGCTGACAACTCCCTCAAGCAGGGAGGCTGTGCTAGAGGCAATTAATAAGCGGTATTCCCAGCAGGTAATACTCAAGGTGCCCCTACTTCAACAAGGACGGGGTTACTATTCCACACGGGTTGGGGTACCGAAACCGCATGGTTCGGTGTGACCCATTTTATATTTAAAATCCTTGAACATAAAAAAAATTCAAGTTCAAGATGGAATCGCTCAGGGCGGTTATTGCAAGCCTGGACGAGGGGGATTACATGGTATCCCGGGACATCAAGGATGCTTACCTGCATGTCCCCATTTACCATCCTCGCCAGGAGTACCTCAGATTTGTGGTACAGGATTACCATTACCAAGTCCAGACACTGCCGTTTGGACTGTACATGGCACCGAGGGTGTTTTATCAAGGTAATGGCCGAAATGATGATACTACTTCAAAAAAAAGGGAGTTGTAATTATCCCGTAATTGGACAATCTCGTTATAAGGGCGAGGTCCAAGGAGCAGTTGGTAGTCGGGGTAGCACTATTTTGGAAAGTGCTACAACAGCATAGGTGGATTCTAAACAGTCCAAAGTCACAGCTGGTTCCTATGACACGTCTACTGTTCCTGGGGATGGTTCTGGACATAAACCAGAAATAGTGTTTCTCCCGGAGGAGAAAGCCAAGGAGTTGTCATCTCTAGTCAGAGACCTCCTGAAACCAAAATAGGTAGCGGTGCATCATTGCACGCGAGTCCTGGGAAAAATGGTAGCTTCTTACGAAGCAATCCCATTAGGCAGGTTCCATACAAGAACTTTTCAGAGGGACCTGTTGGACAAGTGGTCCGGATCGCATCTTCCGATGCATAGGCTGATAA
Organism: Pseudophryne corroboree; assembly: GCF_028390025.1. Classification (NCBI taxonomy): domain Eukaryota; kingdom Metazoa; phylum Chordata; class Amphibia; order Anura; family Myobatrachidae; genus Pseudophryne; species Pseudophryne corroboree. The sequence continues at coordinate 513,813,514 of NC_086450.1, read as the reverse complement.
CCCTGTCTCCAAGGACCAGGGTATCTCTACTGTGGTGGCTGCAGAGTGCCCATCTTCAAGAGGGCCGCAGGTTCGGCATACAGGACTAGGTCCTAGTGACCATGGATTCCAGCCTTTGAGGCTGGGGGGCAGTCACATAGGGAAGAAACTTCCAGGGACTTTGGTCAAGTCAGGTTATTTCCCTACACATAAATATTCTGGATCTGAGGGCCATTTACAATGCCCTGAGGCCAGCAAGGCCTCTGCTTCAAAACCAGCCGGTACTGATCCAATCAGACAACATCACGGCAGTCGCCCATGTAATCAACAGGGCGGCACAAAAAGCAGGATGGCGATGGCAGAAGCCACAAGGATTCTCCGATAGGCGGAAAATCATGTGTTAGCACTGTCAGCAGTGTTCATTCCCGGAGTGGACAACTGGGAAGCAGTTCTTCTCAACAGACACGACCTCCACCCGGGAGAATGGGGACTTCCTCCAGAAGTCTTCCAATAGGATTGTACACCATTGGGAAAGGCCACAGGTGGACATGATGGCGTCCCGCCTTAACAAAAAGCTATAAAAGATATTGCTCCAGGTCAAGGGACCCTCAGGCGATAGCTATGGACGCTCTGGTAACACCGTGGGTGTACCAGTCGGTTTAGGTGTTCTCCCCTCTGCCTCTCATACCAAAGGTACTGAGAATAATAAGAAGGCGAGGAGTAAGAACGATACTCGTGGATGGCCAAGAAGAGCTTGGTACCCAGAACTTCAAGAATTTATATCAGAGGACCAATGGCCTCTGCCACTCAGTCAGGACCTGCGGCAGCAGGGGCCCTGTCTGTTCCAAGACTTACCGCGGCTGCGTTTGACGGCATGGCGGTTGAACGCCGGATCCTGAAGGAAAAGGGTATTCCGGAGGAAGTAATTCCTACGCTAACTAAAGCCAGGAAAGAGGTTACAGCAACTCATTATCACCGCATATGGCGAAAATATGTTGCATGGTGTGAGGCCGAAAGGGCCCCAACAGAGGAATTTCAACTAGGTCGATTTCTGCATTTCCTGCAAGCAGGAGTGACTATGGGCCTTAAATTGGGTTCCATTAAGGTACAGATCTCGGCTCTGTCGATTTTCTTTCAAAAAGGAACTAGCTTCAGTACCTGAAGTTCAGACATTTATAAAAGGAGTGCTGCATAGTCAGCCCCCGTTTGTGCCTCCTGTGGCACCTTGGGATCTCAACGTGGTGTTGAGTTTTCTTAAAATCACTTTGGTTTGAACCACTAAAAACCGTGGATCTGAAATATCTCACATGGAAGGTGGTTATGTTATTTGCCTTGGCTTCTGCCAGGCGAGTATCAGAATTGGCGGCTTTGTCTTGTAAAAGCCCTTATTTGATTTTCCATATGGATAGGGCAGAATTGAGGACTCGTTCCCAGTTTCTCCCTAAGGTGGTGTCAGCGTTTCACCTGAACCAGCCTATTGTGGTGCCTGCGGCTACTAAGGATTTGGAGGACTCCAAGTTGCTAGACGTTGTCAGGTCCCTGAAAATATGTTTCCAGGACGGCTGGAGTCAGAAAATCTGACTCGCTGTTTATCCTATATGCACCCAACAAGCTGGGTGCTCCTGCTTCTAAGCAGACTATTGCTCGTTGGATTTGTAGTACAATTCAGCTTGCACATACTGTGGCAGGCCTGCCACAGCCAAAATCTGTCAATGCCCATTCCACAAGGAAGGTGGGCTCATCTTGGGCGGCTGCCCGAGGGGTCTCGGCTTTACAACTTTGCCGAGCAGCTACTTGGTCAGGGGCAAACACGTTTGCAAAATTCTACAAATTTGATACCCTGGCTGAGGAGGACCTGGAGTTCTCTCATTCGGTGCTGCAGAGTCATCCGCACTCTCCCGCCCGTTTGGGAGCTTTGGTATAATCCCCATGGTCCTTACGGAGTTCCCAGCATCCACTAGGACGTTAGAGAAAATAAGAATTTACTCACCGGTAATTCTATTTCTCGTAGTTCGTAGTGGATGCTGGGCGCCCATCCCAAGTGCGGTTTATCTGCATTACTTGTACATAGTTATTGTTAACTAAATCGGGTTATTGTTGAGCCATCTGTTGAGAGGCTCTATTGTTTCATACTGTTAACTGTGTTTCATATCTCGAGTTGTACGGTGTGATTGGTGTGGCTGGTATGAGTCTTACCCGGGATTCAATATCCTTCCTTATTGTGTACGCTCGTCCGGGCACAGTACCTAACTGAGGCTTGGAGGAGGGTCATAGTGGGAGGAGCCAGTGCACACCAGGTAGTCTAAGATCTTTCTAGAGTGCCCAGCCTCCTTCGGAGCCCGCTATTCCCCATGGTCCTTACGGAGTTCCCAGCATCCACTACGGACTACGAGAAATAGAATTACCGGTGAGTAAATTCTTATTTTCTCGTAGTCCGTAGAGCAGGCATTCCCAACCACGGTCCTCAAGGCACACCAACAGTGCAGGTTTTAGTGATATCCAGGCTGCAGCACAGATGGTTGAATCAAAATAACTGAGCTACTAATTAAGTCACCTGTGCTGCAGCCTGGATATCACTAAAACATGCACTGTTGGTGTGCCTTGAGGACCGTGGTTGGGAATGCCTGCCGTAGAGGATGCTGGGCGCCCGTCCCAAGTGCGGACTACTTCTGCAAGACTTGTATATAGTTATTGCTTACATAAGGGTTATGTTATGGTTCAACGGTTTTGAACTGATATGTTGTTTTTCATACTGTTAACTAGATAGTATATCACAAGTTATACGGTGTGATTGGTGTGGCTGGTATGAATCTTGCCCTTGGATTAACAAAAATCCTTTCCTCGTACTGTCCGTCTCCTCTGGGCACAGTTTCTCTAACTGAGGTCTGGAGGAGGGGTATAGAGGGAGGAGCCAGTGCACACCCAGAGTCAAAGTCTTTCTTGAAGTGCCCATGTCTCCTGCGGAGCCAGTCTATCCCCATGGTCCTTACGGAGTCCCAGCATCCTCTACGGACTACGAGAAAAAGATTTACTGGTAGGTTATCTTATTTTCTTATATAGCGCAGCAAATTACAATGCGCTTTACAACTGGACACAAAATAAGACAAAACTGGGTAATAACAAATAGTGATAGGAAGGCCCTGCTGGCAAGCTTACAGTTTATGGGGAAATAGTACCCACCCTTGTGTATCAATGTCTATCTATTGCATAGTTGTGCACCAGATTGCAAAGGTTCTTGGTGGGCTGCTTGATATCACAACACAGCAATGATGAACCAGGGTCAGGAGAAAGGGAAAGTGAAGAAAAAGATGATATGTGTGGGCTGTACAGTGGAAATATAATTGGGATAGGTAAGCTTATGAAGGAAATGTTAGTGGTTCTGGAATGTGATAAGGTTGTCTGAATAGGTTAGCTTTCAGGGAACGCTTGAAGGTTTGTAGACTAGAGGAGAGTCTTATTGTACGTGGTAGGGCATTCCACAGAGGGGGTGTAGCCCGAAGAAAGTTATGTAATCGAGCATGGGAGCAAGTAATGACTGTGGCTGAGAGATGTAGATCTTGTGAAGAGCAATGGGGATGGGTTGGGAGATATTTTGAGATAAGAGATGTATGTTGGTGTAGTGTGGTTAACTTTGACAAATGTGCCAATAGGAGAGATTTTAATGGGCTAGCTAGGAGTCAGTGATTCAATATCAGAGGGGGAACATTGGAGTAGGAGGTAAGCGATAATGGCAACCATCACCTAGGCTGCACTGACGTGATTGACATGTTCCCTGTTCAGCGCTGTGCCTCTATCTATCCATATATATATCTCCTCTCTCTCTCTCTATATATATATATATATATATATATATATATATCTCTATATATATATTTCTCTGACGTCCTAGTGGATGCTGGGACTCCGTCAGGACCATGGGGAATAGCGGCTCCGCAGGAGACAGGGCACAAAATTTAAAAGTTTGACCACTAGGTGGTGTGTACTGGCTCCTCCCCCTATGACCCTCCTCCAAGCCTCAGTTAGGTTTTTGTGCCCGTCCGAGCAGGGTGCAATCTAGGTGGCTCTCCTAAAGAGCTGCTTAGAAAAAGTTTGTTAGGTTTTTTATTTTCAGTGAGTCCTGCTGGCAACAGGCTCACTGCAACGAGGGACTTAGGGGAGAAGAAGTGAACTCACCTGCGTGCAGGATGGATTTGCTTCTTAGGCTACTGGACACTAGCTCCAGAGGGACGATCACAGGTACAGCCTGGATGGGTCACCGGAGCCGCGCCGCCGACCCCCTTGCAGATGCCGAATAGAGAAGAGGTCCAGAAACCGGCGGCAGAAGACGTCTCAGTCTTCATGAGGTAGCGCACAGCACTGCAGCTGTGCGCCATTGCTCTCCGCACACTTCACACCAGCGGTCACTGAGGGTGCAGGGCGCTGGGGGGGGCGCCCTGGGCAGCAATGTAATATACCTATTCTGGCTAAAATATATCACATATAGCCCCTGGGGCTATATGGATGTATTTAACCCCTGCCAGGTTCCAAAAAAACCGGGAGAAGAAGCCCGCCGAAAAGGGGGCGGGGCCTATTCTCCTCAGCACACAGCGCCATTTTCCTGCCCAGCTCCGCTGCGAGGAAGGCTCCCAGGACTCTCCCCTGCACTGCACTACAGAAACAGGGTAAAAACAGAGAGGGGGGGCACTTATTGGCGATATTTATAATATTTGAGCTGCTATAAAGGGAACACACTTATTAAGGTTGTCCCTATATATATTTATAGCGCTTGGGTGTGTGCTGGCAAACTCTCCCTCTGTCTCCCCAAAGGGCTAGTGGGGTCCTGTCTTCTATCAGAGCATTCCCTGTGTGTCTGCTGTGTGTCGGTACGTGTGTGTCGACATGTATGAGGACGATGTTGGCGTGGAGGCGGAGCAATTGCCTGTAATGGTGATGTCACCCCCTAGGGAGTCGACACCAGAATGGATGGCTTTGTTTATGGAATTACGGGATAGTGTCAGCACGCTACAAAAGTCGGTTGACGACATGAGACAGCCGGCAAACCAGTTAGTACCTGTCCAGGCGTCTCAGACACCGTCAGGGGCTGTAAAACGCCCTTTACCTCAGTCGGTCGACACAGACCCAGACACTGACACTGAATCCAGTGTCGACGGTGAAGAAACAAACGTATTTTCCAGTAGGGCCACACGTTATATGATCACGGCAATGAAGGAGGTTTTGCATATCTCTGATACTGCAAGTACCACAAAAAGGGGTATTATGTGGGGTCTGAAAAAACTACCTGTAGTTTTTCCTGAATCAGAGGAATTGAATGACGTGTGTGATGAAGCGTGGGTTACCCCTGATAAAAAACTGCTAATTTCAAAGAAGTTATTGGCATTATACCCTTTCCCGCCAGAGGTTAGGGCGCGCTGGGAAACACCCCCTAGGGTGGACAAGGCGCTCACACGTTTATCCAAACAAGTGGCGTTACCGTCTCCTGATACGGCCGCCCTCAAGGATCCAGCTGATACTGCGACCAGCAATCGCCTCAGCCTGGATGTGCAGTGCTGGGGTGGCTTGGTCGGATTCCCTGACTGAAAATATTGATACCCTGGATAGGGACAGTATTTTATTGACTATAGAGCAATTAAAGGATGCGTTCCTTTATATGCGAGATGCACAGAGAGATATCTGCACTCTGGCATCAAGAGTAAGTGCGATGTCCATATCTGCCAGAAGACGTCTATGGACACGACAGTGGTCAGGCGATGCGGATTCCAAACGGCATATGGAAGTATTGCCGTATAAAGGAGAGGAATTATTTGGGGTCGGTCTATCGGATTTGGTAGCCACGGCAACAGCCGGGAAGTCCACCTTTTTACCTCAAGTCCCCTCCCAACAGAAAAAGCCGCAGTCTTTTCAGCCGCAGTCCTTTCGTTCCTATAAGAACAAGCGAGCAAAAGGACATTCATATTTGCCCCGAGGCAAAGGAAAGGGTAAGAGACTGCACCAAGCAGCCCCTTCCCAGGAGCAGAAGTCCTCCCTGGCTTCTGCAAAGGCCTCAGCATGACGCTGGGACCTTACAAGCGGACTCAGGGGCGGTGGGGGGTCGCCTCAAGAATTTCAGCGCACAGTGGGCTCACTCGCAGGTGGACCCCTGGATCCTGCAGGTAGTATCTCAGGGTTACAGGTTGGAATTCGAGAAGTCTCCCCCTCGCCGGTTCCTAAAGTCTGCTTTGCCAACGTCTCCCTCCGACAGGGCGACGGTATTGGAAGCCATTCACAAGCTGTATTCTCAGCAGGTGATAGTCAAGGTACCCCTTCTACAACAGGGAAAGGGGTATTACTCCACGCTATTTGTGGTACCGAAGCCGGACGGCTCGGTAAGACCTATTCTAAATCTGAAATCTCTGAACCTGTACATACAAAAATTCAAGTTCAAGATGGAGTCACTCAGAGCAGTGATAGCGAATCTGGAAGAGGGGGATTTTATGGTGTCCTTGGACATCAAGGATGCTTACCTTCATGTCCCAATTTGCCCTTCACACCAAGGGTACCTCAGGTTCGTGGTACAAAACTGTCATTATCAGTTTCAGACGCTGCCGTTTGGATTGTCCACGGCACCCAGGGTCTTGACCAAGGTAATGGCCGAAATGATGATTCTTCTTCGAAGAGAAGGCGTATTAATTATCCCTTACTTGGACGATCTCCTGATAAGGGCAAGATCCAGAGAACAGCTGGAGGTCGGAGTAGCACTAACTCAAGTAGTGCTCCAACAGCACGGGTGGATTCTGAATTTTCCAAAATCCCAACTGATCCCGACGACACGTCTGCTGTTCCTAGGGATGATTCTGGACACTGTTCAGAAAAAGGTATTTCTTCCGGAGGAGAAAGCCAGGGAGTTATCCGAACTAGTCAGGAACCTCCTAAAACCAGGGACAGTGTCTGTGCATCAATGCACAAGAGTCCTGGGAAAAATGGTGGCTTCTTACGAAGCGATTCCATTCGGCAGATTCCATGCACGAATTTTTCAGTGGGATCTGCTAGACAAATGGTCCGGATCGCATCTGCAGATGCATCAGCGGATAAAATTGTCGACAAGGACAAGGGTCTCTCTGCTATGGTGGTTGCAGAGTACTCATCTGTTAGAGGGCCGCAGATTCGGCATACAGAACTGGGTCCTAGTGACCACGGATGCCAGCCTGAGAGGCTGGGGAGCGGTCACACGAGGAAGAAACTTCCAGGGCGTGTGGTCAAGCCTGGAAACGTCTCCACATAAATATACTGGAGCTAAGAGCAATCTACAATGCTCTAAGCCTGGCAAAACCTCTGCTTCAGGGTCAGCCGGTGTTGATCCAGTCGGACAACATCACGGCAGTCGCCCACGTAAACAGACAGGGCGGCACAAGAAGCAGGAGGGCAATGGCAGAAGCTGCAAGGATTCTTCGCTGGGCGGAAAATCATGTGATAGCACTGTCAGCAGTGTTCATTCCGGGAGTGGACAACTGGGAAGCAGACTTCCTCAGCAGACACGATCTTCACCCGGGAGAGTGGGGACTTCATCCAGAAGTCTTCCACATGATTGTGGTCCATTGGGAAAGACCAATGGTGGACATGATGGCGTCCCGCCTCAACAAAAAACTGGACAGGTATTGCGCCAGGTCAAGAGACCCTCAGGCAATAGCTGTGGACGCTCTGGTAACACCATGGGTGTACCAGTCAGTGTATGTGTTCCCTCCTCTGCCTCTCATACCCAAGGTACTGAGAATTATACGGCAAAGGGGAGTAAGAACGATACTCGTGGCTCCGGACTGGCCAAGAAGGACTTGGTACCCGGAACTTCAGGAGATGCTCACGGAAGATCCGTGGCCTCTACCTCTAAGAAGGGACCTGCTTCAGCAGGGACCGTGTCTATTCCAAGACTTACCGCGGCTGCGTTTGACGGCATGGCGGTTGAACGCCGGATCCTAAGGGAAAAAGGCATTCCGGAAGAGGTCATCCCTACCCTGGTCAAAGCCAGGAAGGAGGTGACTGCACAACATTATCACCGCATTTGGAGAAAATATGTTGCATGGTGTGAGGCCAGGAAGGCCCCGACAGAGGAATTTCAACTGGGTCGATTCCTACATTTCCTGCAAACAGGATTATCTATGGGCCTCAAATTAGGGTCCATTAAGGTTCAAATTTCGGCCCTGTCGATATTCTTCCAGAAAGAATTGGCTTCAGTTCCTGAAGTTCAGACTTTTGTAAAAGGAGTACTACATATACAGCCCCCGGTTGTGCCCCCAGTGGCACCGTGGGATCTCAATGTAGTTTTGGATTTTCTCAAATCCCATTGGTTTGAGCCACTCAAATCGGTAGATTTGAAATATCTTACATGGAAAGTAACCATGCTACTGGCTCTGGCTTCAGCCTGGAGAGTGTCAGAATTGGCAGCTTTATCATATAAAAGCCCATATCTGATTTTCCATTCGGACAGGGCAGAATTGAGGACGCGTCCTCATTTTCTGCCTAAGGTGGTATCAGCGTTTCACCTGAACCAGCCTATTGTGGTGCCTGCGGCTACTAGCGATTTGGAGGATTCCAAGTTGCTGGACGTTGTCAGAGCATTGAAAATATATATTTCAAGGACGGCTGGAGTCAGAAAATCTGACTCGCTGTTTATACTATATGCACCCAACAAGCTGGGTGCTCCTGCTTCTAAGCAGACGATTGCTCGTTGGATTTGTAGCACAATTCAACTGGCACATTCTGTGGCAGGCTTGCCACAGCCTAAATCTGTCAAGGCCCACTCCACAAGGAAGGTGGGCTCATCTTGGGCGGCTGCCCGAGGGGTCTCGGCATTACAACTCTGCCGAGCAGCTACGTGGTCAGGGGAGAACACGTTTGTAAAATTCTACAAATTTGATACCCTGGCTAAGGAGGACCTGGAGTTCTCTCATTCGGTGCTGCAGAGTCATCCGCACTCTCCCGCCCGTTTGGGAGCTTTGGTATAATCCCCATGGTCCTGACGGAGTCCCAGCATCCACTAGGACGTCAGAGAAAATAAGATTTTACTTACCGATAAATCTATTTCTCGTAGTCCGTAGTGGATGCTGGGCGCCCATCCCAAGTGCGGATTGTCTGCAATACTTGTACATAGTTATTGTTACAAAGAAATCGGGTTGTTTATTGTTGTGAGCCATCTTTTCAGAGGCTCCTACGTTATCATACTGTTAACTGGGTTCAGATCACAAGTTGTACGGTGTGATTGGTGTGGCTGGTTTGAGTCTTACCCGGGATTCAAAATCCTTCCTTATTGTGTACGCTCGTCCGGGCACAAAAACCTAACTGAGGCTTGGAGGAGGGTCATAGGGGGAGGAGCCAGTACACACCACCTAGTGGTCAAACTTTTAAATTTTGTGCCCTGTCTCCTGCGGAGCCGCTATTCCCCATGGTCCTGACTGAGTCCCAGCATCCACTACGGACTACGAGAAATAGATTTATCGGTAAGTATATATATATATCTCTATATATCTATATCTCTATATATCTATATATATATATATCTCTATATATCTCTATATATCTATATCTCTATATATCTATATCTCTATATATCTATATCTCTATATATCTATATCTCTATATATCTATATCTCTATATATCTATATCTCTATATATCTATATCTCTATATATCTATATCTCTATATATCTATATCTCTATATATCTATATCTCTATATATCTATATCTCTATATATCTATATCTCTATATATCTATATCTCTATATATCTATATCTCTATATATCTATATCTCTATATATCTATATCTCTATATATCTATATCTCTATATATCTATATCTCTATATATCTATATCTCTATATATCTATATCTCTATATATCTATATCTCTCTCTCTATATATATATATATATATATATATATATATATATATCTCTATATATATCTCTATATATCTATATATATATATCTATATATATATATATATATATCTATATATATATATATATATATAAATATATATATATATATATATATCTCGAACAGTGAGGCGGCACTCGGAGACTTCTGAACGTGCAATTTATTTCTTTAGTGCATCAACGTTTCGGGGACGCAGCCCCTTCATCCCAGAAACGTTGATGCACTAAATAAATAAATTGCACATACAGAAGTCTCCGAGTGCCGCCTCACTGTTCGAGCTGTATGATACAGAGGGGGGCCACCCTTCAGAGGAAGGCACCGCAAGCAATTATTTATCAGCAGTGAGGGACTGCTCGAGTGCCGGGTCGTTTGGACGGATATATATATATATTTCTCTGACGTCCTAGTGGATGCTGGGAACTCCGTAAGGACCATGGGGACTAGCGGCTCCGCAGGAGACTGGGCACAAAAAGTAAAAGCTTTAGACTAGCTGGTGTGCACTGGCTCCTCCCCCCATGACCCTCCTCCAAGCCTCAGTTAGATTTTTGTGCCCGAACGAGAAGGGTGCAAGCTAGGTGGCTCTCCTGAGCTGCTTAGAAGTAAAAGTTTAAATAGGTTTTTTATTTTCAGTGAGTCCTGCTGGCAACAGGCTCACTGCATCGTGGGACTAAGGGGAGAAGAAGCGAACTCACCTGACTGCAGAGTGGATTGGGCTTCTTGGCTACTGGACATTAGCTCCAGAGGGACGATCACAGGTTCAGCCTGGATGGGTCCCGGAGCCGCGCCGCCGGCCCCCTTGCAGAGCCAGAAGAGCGAAGAGGTCCGGAGAAAGCGGCGGCAGAAGACGTTCCTGTCTTCAAATAAGGTAGCGCACAGCACTGCAGCTGTGCGCCATTGCTCTCAGCACACTTCACACTCCGGTCACTGAGGGTGCAGGGCGCTGGGGGGGAGCGCCCTGAGACGCAATAAAAACGATATAAAAACCTTATATGGCTAAAAAAAAATGCATCACATATAGCTCCTGGGCTATATGGATGCATTTATCCCCTGCCAGTTTCCTGAAAAAAGCGGGAGAAAAGGCCGCCGTGAAGGGGGCGGAGCCTTTCTCCTCAGCACACAAGCGCCATTTTCTTTCACAGCTCCGCTGGAAGGACGGCTCCCTGACTCTCCCCTGCACTACAGAAACAGGGTAAAACAGAGAGGGGGGCACTATTGGCAGCTAATATATAAATACAGCAGCTATAACAGGGAGTAACACTTATATAAGGTTATCCCTGTATATATATAGCGCTCTGGTGTGTGCTGGCAAACTCTCCCTCTGTCTCCCCAAAGGGCTAGTGGGGTCCTGTCCTCTATCAGAGCATTCCCTGTGTGTGTGCTGGGTGTCGGTACGATTGTGTCGACATGTATGAGGAGGAAAATGATGTGGAAGCAGAGCAATTGCCTGTGTTAGTGATGTCACCCCCTAGGGAGTCGACACCTGACTGGATGGTAGTAATTAAAGAATTACGTGACAATGTCAGCACTTTGCAAAAAACTGTTGCCGACATGAGACAGCCGACAAATCAATTAGTGCCTGTTCAGGCGTCTCAGACACCGTCAGGGGCGCTAAAACGCCCGTTACCTCAGATGGTCGAAACAGACCCTGACACGGATACTGAATCCAGTGTCGACGGTGACGAGACAAACGTAATGTCCAGTAGGGCCACACGTTACATGATCACGGCAATGAAGGAGGCATTGAACATTTCTGACACTACAAGTACCACAAAAAAGGGTATTATGTGGGGTGTGAAAAAACTACCAGTGGTTTTTCCTGAGTCAGATGAATTAAATGAGGTGTGTGATAAAGCGTGGGTTTCCCCCGATAAAAAACTGCTTATTTCTAATAAATTATTGGCACTATACCCTTTCCCGCCAGAGGTTAGGGCACGTTGGGAAACACCCCCTAGGGTAGATAAGGCGCTCACACGCTTATCAAAACAAGTGGCGTTACCGTCTCCTGATACGGCCGCTCTCAAGGAACCAGCTGATAGAAGGCTGGAAAATATCTTAAAAGGTATATACACACATACCGGTGTTATACTGCGACCAGCGATCGCCTCAGCCTGGATGTGCAGCGCTGGAGTGGCTTGGTCGGATTCCCTGACTGAAAATATTGATACCCTGGATAGGGACAGTATATTATTAACTATAGAGCATTTAAAGGATGCATTACTATATATGCGAGATGCACAGAGGGATATTTGCACCCTGGCATCTAGAGTAAGTGCGATGTCCATTTCTGCCAGAAGAACGTTATGGACGCGACAGTGGTCAGGTGATGCGGATTCCAAATGACATATGGAAGTATTGCCGTATAAAGGGGAGGAGTTATTTGGGGTCTGTCTATCGGACCTGGTGGCCACGGCAACGGCTGGAAAATCCACCTTTTTACCCCAGGTCACCTCTCAGCAGAAAAAGACACCGTCTTTTCAAACCCAGTCCTTTCGTCCCTATAAGGGCAAGAGGGAAAAAGGCCGCTCGTTCCTGCCCCGGGGCAGAGGAAGGGGAAAAAGACTGCACCATGCAGCCTCTTCCCAGGAGCAGAAGCCCTCTCCCGCTTCTGCCAAGTCCTCAGCATGACGCTGGGGCTCTGCAAGCAGACTCGGGCACGGTGGGGGGCCGTCTCAAGAATTTCAGCGCGCAGTGGGCTCACTCGCAAGTGGACCCCTGGATCCTGCAGGTAGTATCACAGGGGTACAAATTGGAATTCGAGACGTCTCCCCCTCGCCGGTTCCTGAAGTCTGCTCTACCAACGTCTCCCTCCGACAGGGAGGCAGTATTGGAAGCTATTCACAAGCTGTATTCCCAGCAGGTGATAATCAAGGTACCCCTCCTACAACAGGGAAAGGGGTATTATTCCACGCTGTTTGTGGTACCGAAGCCGGACGGCTCGTGAGACCAATTTTAAATCTAAAATTTTTGAACACTTACATAAAAAGGTTCAAATTCAAGATGGAGTCACTCAGAGCAGTGATAGCGAACCTGGAAGAAGGGGACTATATGGTATCTCTAGATATCAAGGATGCTTATCTCCATGTCCCAATCTACCCTTCTCACCAAGGGTACCTCAGGTTTGTGATACAAATCTGTCATTATCAGTTTCAGACGCTGCCGTTTGGATTGTCCACGGCACCACGGGTCTTTACCAAGGTAATGGCCGAAATGATGATTCTTCTTCGAAGAAAAGGCGTATTAATTATCCCTTACTTGGACGATCTCCTGATAAGGGCAAGGTCCAGGGAACAGTTAGAGGTCGGAGTAGCACTATCTCAGGTAGTGCTACGTCAGCACGGGTGGATTCTAAATATCCCAAAATCACAGCTGATTCCAACAACACGTCTACTGTTCCTAGGGATGATTCTGGACACAGTCCAGAAAAAGGGGTTTCTCCCGGAGGAGAAGGCCAGGGAGTTATCCGAGCTAGTCAGGAACCTCCTTAAACCAGGACAAGTGTCAGTGCATCAGTGCACGAGAGTCCTGGGAAAATGGTGGCTTCTTACGAAGCGATTCCATTCGGAAGATTCCATGCAAGAACTTTTCAGTGGGATCTGCTGGACAAATGGTCCGGATCGCATCTTCAGATGCATCAGCGGATAACCCTATCTCCAAGGACAAGGGTATCTCTCCTGTGGTGGTTACAGAAGGCTCATCTTCTAGAGGGCCACAGATTCGGCATTCAGGATTGGATGCTGGTAACCACGGATGCCAGCCTGAGAGGCTGGGGAGCAGTCACACAGGGAAGAAATTTCCAGGGCTTGTGGTCAAGCATGGAAACGTCTCTTCACATAAATATCCTAGAGCTAAGGGCCATTTACAATGCCCTAAGTCAAGCAAGGCCTCTGCTTCAGGGTCAACCGGTATTGATCCAGTCGGACAACATCACGGCTGTCGCCCACGTAAACAGACAGGGCGGCACAAGAAGCAAGGAGGGCAATGGCAGAAGCTGCAAGGATTCTCCGCTGGGCGGAAAATCATGTGATAGCACTGTCAGCAGTGTTCATTCCGGGAGTGGACAACTGGGAAGCAGACTTCCTCAGCAGACACGACCTCCACCCGGGGGAGTGGGGACTTCATCCAGAAGTCTTCCAAGTGATTGTAAACCGTTGGGAAAAACCAAAGGTGGACATGATGGCGTCCCGTCTCAACAAGAAACTGGACAGATATTGCGCCAGGTCAAGGGACCCTCAGGCAATAGCGGTGGACGCTCTGGTAACTCCGTGGGTGTTCCAGTCGGTATATGTGTTCCCTCCTCTTCCTCTCATACCAAAAGTACTGAGAATCATAAGAAGGAGAGGAGTAAGAACGATACTCGTGGCTCCGGATTGGCCAAGAAGAACTTGGTACCCGGAGCTGCAAGAGATGCTCACGGAGGACCCGTGGCCTCTACCTCTAAGGAAGGACCTTCTCCAGCAGGGACCTTGTCTGTTCCAAGACTTACCGCGGCTGCGTTTGACGGCATGGCGGTTGAACGCCGGATCCTGAAGGAAAAAGGCATTCCAGATGAAGTCATCCCTACCCTGATCAAGGCCAGGAAGGATGTAACTGCAAAACATTATCATCGCATTTGGCGAAAATATGTTGCGTGGTGTGAGGCCAAGCAGGCCCCTACGGAGGAATTTCAACTGGGTCGTTTCCTACATTTCCTGCAAGCAGGATTGTCTATGGGCCTAAAATTAGGATCCATTAAGGTTCAAATTTCGGCCCTGTCGATCTTCTTCCAGAAAGAACTGGCTTCAGTGCCTGAAGTTCAGACGTTTGTCAAAGGGGTACTGCATATACAGCCTCCTTTTGTGCCTCCAGTGGCACCTTGGGATCTCAATGTAGTTTTAGGGTTCCTAAAATCACATTGGTTTGAACCACTTGCCACAGTGGATTTGAAATATCTCACATGGAAAGTGGTAATGCTGTTGGCCCTGGCTTCAGCCAGGCGCGTATCAGAATTGGCGGCTTTATCCTATAAAAGCCCTTACCTGATATTTCATTCGGATAGGGCGGAATTGAGGACTCGTCCTCAATTTCTCCCTAAGGTGGTTTCAGCGTTTCACATGAATCAACCTATTGTGGTACCTGTGGCTACTAGGGACTTGGAGGACTCCAAGTTGCTGGACGTAGTCAGGGCCCTGAAAATATGTTTCCAGGACGGCTGGAGTCAGAAAATCTGACTCGCTGTTTATACTGTATGCACCCAACAAGCTGGGTGCTCCTGCTTCGAAGCAGACGATTGCTCGTTGGATTTGTAGTACAATTCAACTTGCACATTCTGTGGCAGGCCTGCCACAGCCAAAATCTGTAAAAGCCCATTCCACAAGGAAGGTGGGCTCATCTTGGGCGGCTGCCCGAGGGGTCTCGGCTTTACAACTTTGCCGAGCAGCTACTTGGTCAGGGGCAAACACGTTTGCTAAATTCTACAAATTTGATACCCTGGCTGAGGAGGACCTGGAGTTCTCTCATTCGGTGCTGCAGAGTCATCCGCACTCTCCCGCCCGTTTGGGAGCTTTGGTATAATCCCCATGGTTTTTACGGAGTTCCCAGCATCCACTAGGACGTCAGAGAAAATAAGAATTTACCTACCGATAATTCTATTTCTCATAGTCCGTAGTGGATGCTGGGCACCCATCCCAAGTGCGGATTGTCTGCAATACTTGTATATAGTTATTGTTACAAACAAATCGGGTTGTTTATTGTTGGAAGCCATCTTTTCAGAGGCTCCTACGGTTATCATACTGTTAACTGGGTTCAGATCACGAGTTGTACGGTGTGATTGGTGTGGCTGGTATGAGTCTTACCCGGGATTCAAGATCCTTCCTTATTATGTACGCTCGTCCGGGCACAGTATCTTAACTGAGGCTTGGAGGAGGGTCATGGGGGGAGTAGCCAGTGCACACCAGCTAGTCTAAAGCTTTTACTTTTTGTGCCCTATTCCCCATGGTCCTTACGGAGTTCCCAGCATCCACTACGGACTATGAGAAATAGAATTATCGGTAAGTAAATTCTTATTATTATCTATATCCAAAGGGGAAGCAATTAAAGGCACTCAAAAGGGCAAAAAATACTCAGAGATTCAGATGATTCTTACTGCTCAAAAAAATAAAGGGAACACTAAAATAACACATCCTAGATCTGAATGAGTGAAATATTCTTATTAAATACTTTGTTCTTTACATAGTTGAATGTGCTGACAACAAGATCACACAAAAATTAACAATGGAAATCAAATTTCTCTGACGTCCTAGTGGATGCTGGGGACTCCGTAAGGACCATGGGGAATAGACGGGCTCCGCAGGAGACTGGGCACTCTAAAGAAAGATTTAGGACTATCTGGTGTGCACTGGGTCCTCCCCCTATGACCCTCCTCCAAGCCTTAGTTAGATTTCTGTGCCCGGCTGAGCTGGATGCACACTAAGGGGCTCTCCTGAGCTCCTAGGAAGAAAGTGTTTGTTAGGTTTTTTATTTTCAGTGAGACCCGCTGGCAACAGGCTCACTGCATCGAGGGACTAAGGGGAGAAGAAGCGAACCTACCTAAGTGGTGGTAGCTTGGGCTTCTTAGGCTACTGGACACCATTAGCTCCAGAGGGATCAAACACAGGACCCGACCTCGTCGTCCGTTCCCGGAGCCGCGCCGCCGTCCCCCTTACAGAGCCAGAAGCAAGAAGGTGGTCCGGAAAATCGACGGCTGAAGACTTCTGTCTTCTCCAAGGTAGCGCACAGCACTGCAGCTGTGCGCCATTGCTCCTCATGCACACCACACACTGATGGGTGCAGGGCGCTGGGGGGGGGGGGGCGCCCTGAGCAGCAATACTGATACCTTGGCTGGCAAACTGGCACCATATATAGCCCCAGAGGCTATATAGGTGCTTTTTAACCCCTGCCAGAATCCATAAAAATGCGGGAGAAAGTCCGCGAAAAAGGGGTGGAGCTATCTACTTCAGCACACTGGCGCCATTTTTCCCTCACAGCTCCGTTGGAGGGAAGCTCCCTGGCTCTCCCCTGCAGTCAATACTACAGAAAGGGTTAAAAAGAGAGGGGGGGCACAAATTTAGGTGCAGTATACAATATATATAGGCAGCTATAAGGGAAAACACTCTTATATGTGATATCCCTGTGATATATAGCGCCCTGGTGTGTGCTGGCATACTCTCCCTCTGTCTCCCCAAAGGGCTTTGTGGGGTCCTGTCCTCTGTCAGAGCATTCCCTGTGTGTGTGCTGTGTGTCGGTACGGCTGTGTCGACATGTATGAGGAGGATAATGATGTGGAGGCGGAGCGAATGCCTGTAAATGTGATGTCACCCCCTGCGGGATCGACACCGGTGTGGTTGGACTTATGGAAGGATTACGTGAAAGTGTCAACTCCTTACACAAAAGGTCGACGACACAGAACAGACGGCTATTCAGCTTGTGCCTGTTCCAGCGTCTCAAATGTCATGGGGGGCTCTAAAAACGCCCGCTACCTCAGATGGCAGAAACAGATGTCGACACGGATACCGACTCCAGTGTCGACGACGATGAGACTAGTGTACCCTCCAAATAGGTCCACCCGTTACATGATTGAGGCAATGAAAAATGTATTACACATTTATGATAATACCCCAGGTACCACATAAAAGGGTATTATGTTTGGTGAGAGAAAACTACCAGTAGTTTTTCCTGCATCTGAGAAATTAAATGAGGTGTGTGAGGAAGCGTGGTCTTCCCCCGGTAAGAAATTGATAATTTCTAAACGGTAATTGGCAGCGTACCCTTTCCCGCCAGAGGATAGGTCACGTTGGGAAACACCCCATAGGGTAGATACAGTGCTTACACGCTTATCAGAAAAGGTGGCACTACCGTCTCCGGATACGGCCGCCCTGAAGGAACCTGCTGATAAAAAGCAGGGGGTTACCCTGAAAGATATAGTCTCACACTCGGGCATTATATTGCGACCAGCCATTGCTTCGGCATGGATGTGCAGTGCTCCCGCTGCATGGTCAGATTCCCTGTCGGAAAATTACTATGGATAGGGACAATATTTTGCTGACAATAGAGCATATAAAAGACGTGGTCTTATACATGCGTGATGCACAGAGGGATATTTGCCGGCTGGCATCAAAAATAAGCGCTAGGTCCATTGCCGCCAGACGGGGGTTATGGACTCGGCAATGGTCAGGCGATGCCGACTCGAATCGGCACATGGAAGTTTTGCCCTATAAGGGGGTAAAACTGTTTGGGGATGGTCTTTGAGACCATCGTTTCCACAGCTACTGCTGGGAAATCGACTTTTTTGCCACAGGCTACCCCACAACAAAAGAAAGCACCGTATCATCAAGTACAGTCCTTTCGGCCCCAGAAAAGCAAGAGGGCTAGAGGCTCATCCTTTCTGCCGAGAGGCAAAGGTAGAGGAAAAAGCTGCAGCACACAGCTAGTTCCCAAGAGCAGAAGTCCTCCCTGCGTCCGGTAAGTCCACAGCATGACGCTGGGGCTGCTCAGGCGGACCCGGGTACGGTGGGGGCCCGTCTCAGAAATTTCAGCGCCCAGTGTGCTCTCTCACATGGATCCCTGGGTCCTTCAAGTAGTATCTCAGGGGTACAGGCTGGAGTTCGAGACGTTCTTCCCCCCGCCGTTTCCTAAAATCTGCCTTACCGGCACCTCCCTCTGCCAGGGAGGCGGTGTTGGTGGCTATTCAACACTATAATCACAACAAGTGATTGTCAAGGTGCCCCTCCTTCAGCAAGGAAGGGGTTACTATTCCACAATGGTTGTGGTACCGAAACAGAACGGTTCGGTGAGACCCATATTAAAATACTTGAACTTTTATATCAGAAGATTCAAGTTCAAGATGGAATCGCTCAGGGCGGTTATTACGAGCCTGGACGAGGGGGATTACAGGGTCTCCCTGGACATCAAGGATGCGTACCTGCATGTCCCCATTTACCCTCCTCACCAGGAGTACCTCAGATGTGTGGTACAGGACTGTCACTATCAGTTCCAGACGCTGCCGTTGGGGTTGTCCACGGCACCGAAGGTCTTTACCAAGGTAATGGCCGAAATGATGATACTCCTTCGCAAGAAGGAAGTTTTTATTATCCCGTACTTGGACGATCTCCTGATAAAGGCGAGGTCCAAAGAACAGTTGGTAGTGGGGATAGCACTCTCTCGGGAAGTGCTACAACAGCACGACTGGATTATCAATATTCCAAAGTCACAGCTGGTCCCGACGACACGTCTTCTGTTCCTGGGAATGATTCTGGACACAGACCAGAAAAGAGTGTTTCTTCCAGTGGAAGCACACGAGTCCTGGAAAAAATGGTAGCTTCATACGAAGCATAATTCCATTCGGAAGGTTCCACGTAAGGACGTTCCAGTGGGACCTGTGGGACAAATGGTCCGGGTCCCATCTACAGATACAACAGCGGATAACCCTGTCGGCAAGAAACAGGTTGTCGCTGCTGTGGTGGCTGCAGAGGGCTCATCTACTAGAGGGCCGCAGATTCGGAATACAGGACTGGGTCCTGGTGACCACGGAGGCCAGCCTTCGGGGCTGGGGTGCAGTCACACAGGGAAGAAATTTCCAAGGAGATTTCGCTTCACATAAATATTCTGGAGCTAAGGGCCATTTACAATGCCCTATGCCAAGCAAGGCCCCTGCTTCAGAACCAGCCGGTACTGATCCAATCAGACAATATCACGGCGGCCGCCCATGTAAACAGACAGGGCGGCACAAGAAGCAGGATGGCGATGGCAGAAGCCACAAGGATTCTCCAATGGGCGACCTACACCCGGGAGAATGGGACTTCTTCCAGAAGTTTTCCAAATGCGGGTAAACCGTTGGGAATGACCACGGGTGGACATGATGGCGTCCCGCCTCAACAAAAAGTTGAAAAGATATTGCGCCAGGTCAAGGGACCCTCAGGCGATCGCTGTGGACGCTCTAGTGACACCGTGGGTGTACCAGTCGGTTTATGTGTTTCCTCCTCTACCTCTCATACCCAAGGTACTGAGAATAATAAGAATGCGAGGAGTGAAAACCATACTCGTGGTTCCGGATTGGCCAAGAAGAGCTTGGTACCCGGAACTTCAAGAGATGCTGGCAGAGGACCCTTGGCCTCTGCCGCTCAGACAAGACCTGCTGCAGCAGGGACCCTGTCTGTTCCAAGACTTACCGCGGTTGCGTTTGACGGCATGGCGGTTGAACACCGGATCCTAAAGGAAAAGGGTATTCCGGAGGAAGTCATCCCTACCCTGATCAAAGCCAGGAAGGATGTCACCGCAAGACATTATTACTGCATTTGGCGGAAATATGTTGCTTGGTGTGAGGCCATGAAGGCCCCGAAGGAGGAATTTCAACTGGGTCGATTCCTACACTTCCTGCAAGCAGGGGTGACGTTGGGCCTCAAATTGGGGTCCATCAAGGTCCAGATTTCGGCTCTGTCGATTTTCTTCCAGAAAGAACTGGCTTCACTGCCTGAAGTTCAGACTTTTGTCAAAGGAGTTCTGCATATTCAGCCTCCTTTTGTGCCCCCAGTGGCACCTTGGGATCTCAATGTGGTTTTGGCATTCCTGAAATCACATTGGTTCGAACCACTTAAGACTGTGGAATTAAAATATCTCACGTGGAAAGTGGTCGTACTGTTGGCCCTGGCTTTGGCCAGGCGGGTTTCAGAATTGGCGGCTTTGTCTTGAAAAAGCCCTTATCTGATTTTCCAGATGGATAGGGCAGAATTGAGGACTCGTCCTCAGTTTCTCCCGAAGGTGGTCTCAGCTTTTCACTTGAACCAACCTATTGTGGTGCCTGCGGCTACTAGGGACTTGGAGGATTCCAAGTTGCTGGACGTAGTCAAGGCCCTGAAAATTTATGTTTCCAGGACGGCTGGAGTCAGAAAAACTGACTCGCTGTTTATCCTGTATGCACCCAACAAGCTGGGTGCTCCTGCTTCTAAGCAGTCTATTGTGCGCTGGATTTGTAGCACTATTCAGCTGGCGCATTCTGCGGTAGGATTACCGCAGCCTAAATCAATAAAAGCCCATTCCACAAGGAAGGTGGGCTCATCTTGGGCGGCTGCCGAGGGGTCTCGGCTTTACAACTTTGCCTAGCAGCTACTTGGTCAGGGGCAAACACGTTTGCTAAATTCTACAAATTTGATTCCCTGGCTGAGGAGGACCTGGAGTTCTCTCATTCGGTGCTGCAGAGTCATCCGCACTCTCCCGCCCGTTTGGGAGCTTTGGTATAATCCCCATGGTCCTTACGGAGTCCTCAGCATCCACTAGGACGTCAGAGAAAATAAGATTTTACTCACCGGTAAATCTATTTCTCGTAGTCCGTAGTGGATGCTGGGCGCCCATCCCAAGTGCGGATTGTCTGCAATACTTGTACATAGTTATTGTTACAAAAATCGGGTTTTGTTGTGAGCCATCTCTTCAGAGGCTCCAATTGTTATCATACTGTTAACCGGGGTTCCTATCACGTGTTATACCAGCCACACCAATCACACCATATGAGTCTTACCCGGGATTCAAAATCCTTCCTTATTGTGTCAGCTCTTCCGGGCACAGTTCCTAACTGAGGCTTGGAGGAGGGTCATAGGGGGAGGAGCCAGTGCACACCAGATAGTCCTAAATCTTTCTTTAGAGTGCCCAGTCTCCTGCGGAGCCCGTCTATTCCCCATGGTCCTTACGGAGTCCCCAGCATCCACTACGGATTACGAGAAATAGATTTACCGGTGAGTAAAATCTTATTTTATTAACCCATGGAGGTCTAAATTTGGAGTCACACTCAAAATTAAAGTGGAAAAACACACTACAGGCTGATCCAACTTTGATGTAATGTCCTTAAAACAAGTCAAAATGAGGCTCAGTAGTGTGTGTGGCCTCCACGTGCCTGTATGACCTCCCTACAATGCCTGGGCATGCTCCTGATGAGGTGGCGGATGGTCTCCTGAGGGATCTCCTCCCAGACCTGGACTAAAGCATCCGCCAACTCCTGGACAGTCTGTGGTGCAACGTGGCATTGGTGGATGGAGCGAGACATGCTCAATTGGATTCAGGTCTGGGGAACGCGCGGGCCAGTCCATAGCATCAATGCCTTCGTCTTGCAGGAACTGCTGACACACTCCAGCCACATGAGGTCTAGCATTGTCTTGCATTAGGAGGAACCCAGGGCCAACCGCACCAGCATATGGTCTCACAAGGGGTCTGAGGATCTCATCTCGGTACCTAATGGCAGTCAGGCTACCTCTGGCGAGCACATGGAGGGCTGTGCGGCCACCCAAAGAAATGCCACCCCACACCATTACTGACCCACTGCCAAACCAGTCATGCTGGAGGATGTTGCAGGCAGCAGAACGTTCTCCTTGGCGTCTCCAGACTCACGTCTCATATGTGCTCAGTGAGAACCTGCTTTCATCTGTGAAGAGCACAGGGCGCCAGTGGCGAATTTGCCAATCTTGGTGTTCTCTGGCAAATGCCAAACGTCCTGCACAGTGTTGGGCTGTAAGCACAACCCCCACCTGTGGACGTTGGGCCCTCATACCACCCTCATGGAGTCTGTTTCTGATCGTTCGAGTAGACACATGTACATTTGTGGCTTGCTGGAGGTAATTTTGCAGGGCTCTGGCAGTGCTCCTCCTGTTCCTCCTTGCACAAAGGCGGAGGTAGCGGTCCTGCTGCTGGGTTGTTGCCCTCCTACGGCCTCCTCCACATCTCCTGATGTACTGGCTTGCCTCCTGGTAGTGCCTCCATGCTCTGGACATGTCTGTCAAACCTTCTTGCCACAGCTCGCCTTGATGTGCCATCCTGGATGAGCTGCACTACCTGAGCCACTTGTGTGGGTTGTAGACTCCGTCTCATGCTACCACTAGAGTGAAAGCACCGCCAGCTTTCAAAAGTGACCAAAACATCAGCCAGAAAGCATAGGAGCTGAGAAGTGGTCTGTGGTCACCACCTGCAGAGCAACTCCTTTATTGGGGGTGTATTGCTAATTGCCTATAATTTCCACCTGTTGTCTATTCCATTTGCACAACAGCATGTGAAATTGATTGTCAATAAGTGTTGCTTCCTAAGTGGACAGTTTGATTTCATTTCACAGAAGTGTGATTGACTTGGAGTTACATTGTGTTGTTTAAGTGTTCCCTTTATTTTTTTGAGCAGTGTGTGTGTGTGTGTGTGTGTGTGTGTGTGTGTGTGTATATATATATATATAATATAATATATATTGTATGTGTATATATATATATATATATATATATATATATATATATATATTTCTCTAACGTCCTAGTGGATGCTGGAAACTCCGAAAGGACCATGGGGAATAGCGGCTCCGCAGGAGACTGGGCACAACTAAAAGAAAGCTTTTAGACTACCTGGTGTGCACTGGCTCCTCCCACTATGACCCTCCTCCAAGCCTCAGTTAGATTTCTGTGCCCGGCCGAGCTGGATGCACACTAGGGGCTCTCCTGAGCTTCTAGAAAGAAAGTTTATTTTAGTTTTTTTATTTTACAGTGAGACCTGCTGGCAACAGACTCACTGCATCGAGGGACTAAGGGGAGAAGAAGCGAACCTACCTGCTTGCAGCTAGCTTGGGCTTCTTAGGCTACTGGACACCATTAGCTCCAGAGGGATCGACCGCATGGAACTGGCCTTGGTGTTCGTTCCCGGAGCCGCGCCGCCGTCCCCCTTACAGAGCCAGAAGCAAGAAGAGGTCCGGAAAATCGGCGGCAGAAGACATCAGTCTTCACCAAGGTAGCGCACAGCACTGCAGCTGTGCGCCATTGCTCCTCATGCACACTTCACACTCCGGTCACTGAGGGTGCAGGGCGCTGGGGGGGGGGCGCCCTGAGCAGCAATATAAACACCTTGGCTGGCAAATATATCACAATATATAGCCCCAGAGGCTATATATGTGATAAATACCCCTGCCAGAATCCATAAAAAAGCGGGAGAAAAGTCCGCGAAAATGGGGCGGAGCTATCTCCCTCAGCACACTGGCGCCATTTTCTCTTCACAGTGCAGCTGGAAGACAGCTCCCCAGGCTCTCCCCTGTAGTTTGCAGGCTCAAAGGGTTAAAAAGAGAGGGGGGGCACTAAATTTAGGCGCAATATTGATTATACAAGCAGCTATTGGGAAAAATTCACTCAATATAGTGTTAATCCCTAAATTATATAGCGCTCTGGTGTGTGCTGGCATACTCTCTGTCTCCCCAAAGGACTTTGTGGGGTCCTGTCCTCAGTCAGAGCATTCCCTGTGTGTGTGCGGTGTGTCGGTACGGCTGTGTCGACATGTTTGATGAGGAGGCTTATGTGGAGGCGGAGCAGATGCCGATAAATGGGATGTCGCCCCCTGTGGGCCGACACCAGAGTGGATGGATAGGTGGAAGGTATTAACCGACAGTGTCAACTCCTTACATAAAAGGCTGGATGACGTAACAGCTATGGGACAGCCGGCTTCTCAGCCCGCGCCTGCCCAGGCGTCTCAAAGGCCATCAGGGGCTCAAAAACGCCCGCTCCCTCAGATGGCAGACACAGAGGTCGACACGGAGTCTGACTCCAGTGTCGACGAGGTTGAGACATATACACAATCCACTAGGAACATCCGTTACATGATCCCGGCAATAAAAAATGTGTTACACATTTCTGACATTAACCCAAGTACCACTAAAAAAGGGTTTTATGTTTGGGGAGAAAAAGCAGGCAGTGTTTTGTTCCCCCATCAAATGAGTGAATGAAGTGTGAAAAAGCGTGGGTTCCCCCGATAAGAAACTGGTAATTTCTAAAATGTTACTGATGGCGTACCCTTTCCCGCCAGAGGATAAGTTACGCTGGGAGATATCCCCTAGGGTGGATAAGGCGCTCACACGTTTGTCAAAAAAGGTGGCACTGCCGTCTTAGGATACGGCCACTTTGAAGGTACCTGCTGATAAAAAGCAGGAGGCTATCCTGAAGTCTGTATTTACACACTCAGGTACTAGACTGAGACCTGCAGATAGTGCTGCTGCAGCGTGGTCTGTAACCCTGTCAAACAGGGATACTATTTTGCGAACATAAGACGTCGTCTTATATATGAGGGATGCACAGAGGGATATATATTTTTTTTTTTTTAATTAATATTTTTATTAAAGAAAAGTCGAGCATGCAAATACAGAACAAACAGGAGGTGACGGCTCCAAGTAAATGCTTAATCATATACAAGTTGTCCCCTAGGGAACAACCAAATATTACAGAAACAAGAGCATATTGTGACAATACCAAGTATAAGCATGTCTCGACCAACACAATTTTTTATGTTTAAACATCAAACAAACAAAAAAGAAAATAATAAGAAAGGTTCAGAGAAGGGGAGAGAGAAAAAGAGTGGGGGAAAGAGAGGAAAAGGGGGGGGGGGGATGGGGGAGTGGTGGTTCGACAGAGAGGCGGACTCAGTGAATACATATGAGATGGGAGCGTAAACCTTCCCAGCTACGGATTATACCATCTGTACAACCGGGGTCTGCCCTACGTCGCTCATGTTTATTGGAACCTGTATGGTGTAGAGGACTGCTTCACAATTTAACATATCCCTTCAAATCCCGGTAACCGGGGGCGTAGTATAGGTGAACCATGGTTCCCATATCCTCCTATATTTGTCTGATCTGTCATGTAAGGAAGCTGTGATTTTCTCCATCGTGGAGATATGCCAAATTTTTGCTATTAGCATGTTCCTATGGGGGGTTATTGGTGTTTTTCCAATTTTTTGCTACTACACAGCGAGCCGCATGTAAGATTTGGAGAACCAAGCTATTAGCTTGGCTATCTAGATTGGGTAAGGGTAGGCCCAGCAAGGCTGACCAGGGACCCAGAGTTATCCGTGAACAGAAGACAGAGCCTAAGAGAGCCTCCACCTGAGACCAGAACGTGTGTATTTTGGGGCATGACCACCA
This sequence comes from Pseudophryne corroboree, assembly GCF_028390025.1. Taxonomy (NCBI): domain Eukaryota; kingdom Metazoa; phylum Chordata; class Amphibia; order Anura; family Myobatrachidae; genus Pseudophryne; species Pseudophryne corroboree. Next base: position 513,787,698 of record NC_086450.1, on the reverse strand, counting down.
GATATGTTTAAAATCTCCAATCTGGCCACATCCACGCCAGCACAATGGGGAGGTCCCGGGAAAGATCTTATGCATCGTTGCTGGGACCCGGTACCATCTAGTGTAGACTTTATAAGAATTTTCCTTCACAAGAGAGGAAATTGACGATTGGGCTACTTTTTGTCTAATGGTTTCCCATGAGTCTTCTTCAGGTGGAGGGCCTAGGTCCCGCTCCCACTTACGTTCATTGGGGAGGGTGCTTGTTGCCTTCAGGGAACGCAGCAATCCGTAGAGTATAGAGATAATACCCTGCCGCATAGGAGAGTAAATACATAGACGTTCCAAGGGGGTGAGTTGGCGTATAACCTGGGATTTGGGAAGGGAGCTTAAAAAGGAGCGGAGCTGTAAATATTCGTAAAATACGGGTTGGGAAATATCGTATCTGTCACATAAAGATTGTAGGGAACGCCATGAGGATCCTTCTATAAAATCAAATACAAGGCCCGGGTGTGGGTTCAGATGAAGCCACGAGTGAGATTGCAAAGTGGAGCCTGGGGGGAAGTCCCTGTTATCCCAGATGGGCGTGATAGGAGATGGGAAAGTGGACAGGCCATAATGTCGAATGCAGAAAAGCCACAAGGCGCAAGTGAGCTTTGTCGAAGGGACACAGATTTGTGATGACCGTAGTGGCTTGGTCGGTGAGAGGAGGGAGACCAAAGAGGAAACCCCGGCCGCGAGAAGTTCGATTCGGATCCAAGGCAGGTGAGGGGCAGGGGAGAACCAAGCCAAAGCCTGACTCAGGTGGGTTGCATGATAATATTTACGAATGTCCGGCAATCCCCTACCCCCCGCCAATGGGTCGCGTATCAGAGTGGAGGTCTTAATTCTGGGGGGCTTACCAGACCATATAAAGTTAACAAATAGTTTCTGCATTCGACATAAGGCCTCAGCGGGGATGCTCACGGGGATTGTTTGGATCAGATAGAGGATCCTCGGAAGGACGTTCATTTTAATTGAGACTATCCGTCCGAACCAGGCTATAATCTGTTTGTCCCAAGCTCTGAGGTCAGACTCTATACACTTAAAGAGGGCAGGAAAGTTTTCAGAGTATAGAGAGTCGTAGGAGTTTGTAATGTACACGCCAAGGTACTTAATTTTCTTGGAGCGCCAAGAGAAGTTATAGTTAGCAGCTAGGAGAGATCTGGCATTCTCATCAAGATGCAGTGGAAGGGCTTCCGATTTGGAGTAATTAATACGATATCCAGAATAATGAGAGTATAATGAGAGGGTTTTAAATAGGTTAGGGATGGATATATTGGGAGAGGAGATAGTCAAGAGGACATCATCTGCGAATAATGACAATTTGAATTCCTCCTCACCGACATGGATGCCTTTGATATCGGGGTTGGCCCTAATCATACACGCCAGAGGTTCGATCGTCATGGCAAAAATTAGTGGAGACAAGGGACACCCCTGACGTGTACCGTTACTGATGTGAAAGAGTTGAGAGTCCTTACCGTTGACCCGAACTCTAGCGGAAGGGTTAGAGTAAAGTGCCTGAATGCCTTGAAGTAGACTTCCCCCCAGACCGAATCTGCGTAGAGTGGCAAACATGAAAGGCCATAGTATTTTGTCAAAAGCCTTCTCTGCGTCTAGTGAGAGAAGGACGGAGGGCATTTTAGTTTTGTTAATAAGATGAACCAGATTAATAGTTCTTCGTGTATTGTCTCTGGCTTGTCGGCCTGGGATGAAGCCCACCTGGTCAGCGTGTATTAAGCGCGGGAGGACTGGGTTTAATCTTAAGGCTATAATTTTGGCGAATAACTTAATATCGTTGTTTAATAAGGAGATGGGGCGGTAGCTGGCACAGGAGTTGGGATCTTTTCCAGGTTTATGTATTAAGACTATTCGTGCCTCTAAGGTACGGGGTGATAGAGGATTACCACTTAGGAAACCGTTGAAGAGTCGGCAAAGGTGGGGCAGCAGCTTACCCTTAAATTTCTTATAATACGTAATTGACATCCCATCAGGACCAGGGGCCTTACCCGGTTTCTGAGTTTTAAGTGCATTCTCTATTTCTTCGATAGTAATCTCTGAGCCTAATTGGGAGACTGTCGCGCCACTCAGTGATGGTAGGTTACATTTGTCTAGGAGGGAGTCGATTCCCCTATCAAGTCTCGGTGATGAGGGGGGGGTAATTTCCGAATTGTACAACAATTTATAAAATTCCTCGAATTCACCCAGAATGCGGTCAGGATCATGGGTCAGAGCCCCTTGTTTGGTGCGGATGGATAAGATATTTTTGGAGGAAATCTGAGCCCTCAACTTTCTGGCTAATAGTTTGTCCGCCTTATCCCCTTTTTCGTAGTAGATCTGGTTAAGACGTCTAAGGCACATTTCAGTCTTATGAGACAACAGTAAATTAAGTTTGCCTCTGATTTTAAGTACCGACTCAAAATCAGCAGGGTCTAGAGAGGACTTATGCACTTCCTCCATTTGGTGGAGCTGATTAGATAACTCTAGAATCTTTTGGGAGCGCTGTTTGGTGATCCCGGCCGCAGTCTGGATGAAGTGACCCCGGAGGACCGCCTTGTGTGCCTCCCACAGGGTCATATCGGATATGCCAGGGGTTTGGTTCTCATTGAAGTAATCAGTTAATACCTGAGTAGTTTTCTGTAACACGTCAGGTTGTTGGAGGAGGGCATCGTTAAGCGACCAGGAGGGGGGGGAAGGAGTGCGAGCTAGCCCAGTCAGAGTTAGGGAAATCGGGGCGTGATCAGACCACGTGATTGGATAAATACAGCAGTTCTGAATTCTAGATGTTAGATCCCTTCCGACCATAATCATATCGATTCTAGTATATAGATTGTGGACTGGGGAATAGAACGTGTAATCCTTAATTAGGGGATCGACAACCCTCCAGGAGTCAAATAGAAGGTGATTTTTAAGCAGCGACTGTAGGGCTCTAGAGTTACGGGTGCTGATATGGGACTGGGACCGTGGGAGGGGATGGGAGCGATCCAGACTATGGTGTAGTATGGTGTTAAAGTCTCCTGCTATTAAGAGGTCACCTTTCCTACACTGGGCAATTTTGGAGTCTAAGGAGGCAAAGAACGAGGCCTGGTTAATATTGGGAGCGTAGACATTGACCATGGTGATAGGGACATTATTAAGTTTACCTACTATAATGAGAAACCTACCGCGTTTATCCTTAATGATTCGGTCTGATTCCAAATGTAAATGAGCGGGGATCAGAATGGCCACCCCTCTTTTTTCTTTTGAGTGCGATCACAGGCGTGTATGGCAACAGGGTGGCGTCTAGAACGTAGTTCGGGGTGGGAAGTCCCTTTGAAATGCGTCTCCTGAAGGAATACCAGATCTCCCCTCACCTGTTTCAGAAAGAGAAATAACTTGGTCCTCTTTTGAGGACTGTTGAGGCCCTTTACATTGTAGGATATTATGTTAACAGACATACTGTTATAAGTATAAGTATAGCGTGAATGATCTTAATGAACCTTAAGCAGTCCCCCTGGGGAACAAGGGGAACAGGGGGAAGAGGAAGAGCGGGAAGTGGGGGAAGAGAAAGAGGGAGAAGAAAAAGGAGAAAAAAATGAGAAGTCAAAAAAGTCACAAAAAGACATTTAAGAAACTGTAGGATAAACAAATAGAATTGACCGAGCCACTGACCCATTGTACGCTGCGTACGGGTCCGTATGTTTGAGCACCCGTATGGGGAGTTTAAGGGAGAAGAGGACTCCCTTATGCTCAAAACTGACTATGGAGGCTCGGTTGAGGGCGCGGCCCCGGCCACCGGGACGCCCACCAATTAAACATATGGGGGGCGACCAAGGGGGTCGTTGCAACAACCCGCCACAATGGACCACAATTGGAATGATATAAGTAAATAAATATTCTCAGCTCAAGTAAAGAATCTTAAACCTCTAAACTAATTTGTAAAATAGTAACATTTAACATATAGTGACCCATTAGCACATCTATGTAGATACTTTCACGGCGGGTCATGGCTTGTAGAGGTTTTCTCCGGCACTGTCGACCACAGACGTCTAGGCGCTCGCTGAGGGAGGGGTAAGTTTGGAGAGTGTCGGAGATCTGGAGCATCTCGTGGGGAGGAAGGTTTGTTAGCCTCCGGGGGAGGCAAGTTCAGTCTCAACAGGAGCCTGTGAGCCTCTTCTTTGGATCGTGCCGACAATTTCTTCCCATCCAGCTGCACAATTAAAGCAAAAGGGAAGCCCCATCTGTAGCGAATTTGGTTATTTCTGAGGATTTGGGTGTACTCCCTCAAATCGAAGCGCCTCTTGAGAGTAGTAGGGGATAAGTCCTGAAACACCAATAGCTTATGTGATTCGAATAGGCACACATCTTTATTCCGGGCAGCCGACAAAATTCTCTCTTTAGTTTTGAAATAGTGACAGCGTAAAACTACGTCTCGTGGGGGAGACGAGGTTGAGGGCTTTTGACGTAGTGAGCGGTGGGCTCTGTCCAAAAGGAACTGCTCACAAGAGAAGTCCGGTAGGAGGTGCTGGAAGAACCTGAGGAGAAAATCCTCCAGTTGGGCTGGTTCTACTGACTCTGGGATATATTTAATGCGCAGGTTGTTACGTCGTGCGCGGTTATCAGCGTCCTCTTGTTGATCTTGGAGTAGGTAAATATCCTCCTGCATAACTTGAACCGAGTGCTCCAACTCCTGTTGGAAGGTGATGACTTCATCGATTTTCTGTTCCGCCTCATTAGTGCGGGCCCCAAGATCAGCTATCTCAACCTTAAGGCCGGAGATGGCTTTGTGGATCTCCGAGTGGAAGGCCTGCTTCAGTGACTTCATTTCCGTTAAAATTGAGGAGAAGCAATCTTTCATGGAGGGGTCAGGGGTTGACGAGTCTTCCTCAGATTCCGAGACCTGGTCAGAGGGGGGGGCAATTGGGGGTTTGGCCGCACTAGACTTCATCTTGGATATAAAGGTCGAGATTTCCGCCGAAGCTGTGGCTTTCTTAGACTTGGATTTAGATTTAGGCATGGTGTAGGACAGTCCCGAAGATGGTGAAGGTCATAGGTCAGAGCTGAGGTATAACGTAAGTAATTAGCGATCCATCAGGTAGGCTGCATAGAGATAGAGCATGAAACATGAAAAGACCCCCCGGGTCGCACCCATAGGGAATTAAGCAGGACATTCCTCCGCTTGAAGGGATCATGGGGGACTGGGGTATCGTATAGAGAGAATCACCGGCATTGGGCAGGGGGGTAGCACCCCCAGGCAGCCGGCCGTAGTATAGAAAGAGTCCAGTGCCCCGAGATAGAAACCGGGTACCCCACTCGCTTATGGTTACAGGCGGCACCTAGGGCGGAGAGTGAGTGAGAGTGGGCCCAGTGAATGAAGGTCCCACAAAAAGGGCCAGGGGGGCACCTCCCGTGTACAGGACCAGGTCAGATGTTGGAGAGAGGGGTGGGGTGTCAATATGTGTGGGACCAACCTCAACTCAGGACCTCCAGGTGTGCCCCGCAAGTTCAGCGCTCAGTGCTGTGGATCTAGGAGGGAAGGGGAGCAGGGCACAGCAGCCAGGGGGAGCACGTCCACAGAGAGCCCCAGAGCTTGTCACTTCTGATCGCACCGGGCCGGAATATCCACCCCTCGCCGGGTGCAGGGCGCAGAGCTGAGAGCCGTCAGCACCGGAGGGCGGGAGGCAGCCCCCAGAGAGGACCCCAGTCGGAGCCGCCGTGGGGCCGCACGTCACCCGCCGGACGGCCGTGGAGGAGGCGTTTGCGGTCGCTGGCTGTAGCTGGACGTGGCCGGAGCGGGAGTGGCAGCGGGTAAGCGTTGGTGGGGGAGAGCAGGAGTGCGGTGTTCCGCCGGGTCCCGCAGCCACAGTCCCTCCGTAGGCCCAGGAGCAAAGATGGCCGCCGTCCCTGAGGCGCCGGGGTGGTGGCGTCCGCGTCCCGGCAGTGTCTTCTTACCCGCTCAGTGGACGGACGGCGGATGGTGTCCGGGCAGCGGAGGTAGGCTGGGAGGCAGGTCACTGGGTGGGCAGCAATACCTGTAGCAGCAGATACGGCAGGAGGGGGTCCGGAGCTCCGGACGGCCCACCGTGGGCAGGTAGTTGAAATTTAGGCCCCGGCTTCGTGGTGAAGGGTAGGCCGCAACCCGCGGGAGCCAGCAGACCGGCTCCCCGATTCCGCAGCGCTACCCCACCGTTCAACACAGCAGCCTCAGGCCGGGAAACAAGTTTAGAGGGGTTTTTAGGGGTGGAAAATGCAGTTTTTTTTCCCCAGATTCTGAGGAGCTCACAGCACTTGCTGCCTATCAGTTCAGCCTCCAGGCCACGCCCCCCACAGAGGGATATTTTGCCGGCTGGCATCCAGAATTAATGCAATGTCCATTCTGTCAGGAGGGTATTAGAGACCCGACACTGGACAGGTGATGCTGACTTTAAAAGGCACATAGAGCCTTATAAGGGTGAGGAATTGTTTGGGGATGGTCTCTGGGACCTCGTATCCACAGCAACAGCTGGGAAGAAATTTTTTTTACCTCAGGTTTCCTCACAGCCTAAGAAAGCACTGTATTATCAGGTACAGTCCTTTCGGCTTCAGAAAAGCAAGCAGGTAAAAGGCGCTCCCTTTCTGCACAGAGACGAGGAAAGAGGGAAAAAGCTGCACCAGTCAGCCAGTTCCCAGAATCAAAATTCTTCCCCCGCTTCCTCTTGAGTCCACCGCATGACGCGGGGGCTCCACAGGCGTAGCCAGGTACGGTGGGGGGCCGCCTCAAAAATTTCAGCGATCAGTGGGCTCGCTCACAGGTGGATCCCTGGATCCTTCAAGTAGTATCTCATGGGTACAAGCTGGAATTCGAGGCGTCTCCCCCCCGCCGTTTCCTCAAATCTGCCTTGCCGACAACTCCCTCAGGCAGGGAGGCTGTGCTAGAGGCAATTCACAAGCTGTATTCCCAGCAGGTGATAGTCAAGGTGCCCCTACTTCAACAAGGACGGGGTTACTATTCCACACTGTTTGTGGTACCGAAACCGGACGGTTCGGTGAGACCCATTTTAAATTTGAAATCCTTGAACACATACATAAAAAAATTCAAGTTCAAGATGGAATCGCTCAGGGCGGTTATTGCAAGCCTGGAGGAGGGGGATTACATGGTATCCCTGGACATCAAGGATGCTTACCTACATGTCCCCATTTACCATCCTCACCAGGAGTACCTCAGATTTGTGGTACAGGATTGCCATTACCAATTCCAAACACTGCCGTTTGGACTGTCCACGGCACCGAGGGTCTTTACCAAGGTAATGGCAGAAATGATGATACTCCTTCAAAAAAAGGGAGTTTTAATTATCCCGTACTTGGACGATCTCCTTATAAAGGCGAGGTCCAAGGAGCAGTTGTTGGTCGGAGTAGCACTATCTCGGGAAGTGCTACAACAGCACGGATGGATTCTATACATTCCAAAGTCTCAGCTGGTTCCTACCACACGCCTACTGTTCCTGGGGATGGTTCTGGACACAGAACAGAAAAAAGTATTTCTTCCGCAGGAGAAAGCCAAGGAGCTGTCATCTCTAGTCAGAGACCTCCTGAAACCAAAACAGGTATCGGTGCATCACTGCACACGAGTCCTGGGAAAAATGGTAGCTTCTTACGAAGCAAAATTCCATTCGGCAGGTTCCATGCAAGAACCTTTCAGTGGGACCTCTTGGACAAGTGGTCGGGATAGCATCTTCAGATGCATCGGCTGATACCCTGGTCCTTGGAGACAGGGTTATCTCTACTGTGGTGGCTGCAGAGTGCTCATCTTCAAGAGGGCCGCAGATTCGGCATACAGGACTGGGTCCTGGTAACCACGGATGCCAGCCTTCGAGGCTGGGGGGCAGTCACACAGGGAAGAAATTTCCAAGGACTTTGGTCAAGTCAGGAGTCGTCCCTACACATAAATATTCTGGAACCGAGGGCCATTTACAATGCCCTAAGTCTGGCAAGGCCTCTGCTTCAAAACCAGCCGGTACTGATCCAATCAGACAACATCACGGCAGTCGCCCATGTAAACCGACAGGACGGCACAAGAAGCAGGATGGCGATGGCAGAAGCCACAAGGATTCTCCGATGGGCGGAAAATCACGTCTTAGCACTGTCAGCAGTGTTCATTCCGGAAGTGGACAACTGGGAAGCAGACTTCCTCAGCAGACACGACCTACACCCGGGAGAGTGGGGACTTCATCCAGAAGTCTGCCAACTGTTGGTAAACCGTTGGGAAAGGCCACAGGTGGACATGATGGCGTCCCGCCTAAACAAAAAACTAGATATTGCGCCAGGTCAAGGGACCCTCAGGCAATAGCTGTGGACGCTCTAGTGACACCGTGGGTGTACCAGTCTGTTTATGTATTCCCTCCTCTGCCTCTCATACCAAAGGTACTGAGAATAATAAGAAAACGAGGAGTAAGATACCCAGAACTTCAAGAAATGATATCAGAGGACCCATGGCCTCTACCGCTCAGACAGGATCTGCTACAGCAGGGGCCCTGTCTGTTCCAAGACTTACCGCGGCTGCGTTTGACGGTTGAATTCCGGATCCTAAAGGAAAAGGGCATTCCGGAGAAAGTCATTCCTATGCTGATAAAAGCCAGGAAAGAAGTAACCGCAAACCATTATCACCGTATTTGGCGAAAATATGTTGCGTGGTGTGAGGCCAGAAAGGCCCCAACAGAGGAATTTCAGCTGGGTCGTTTTCTGCACTTCCTACAGTCAGGAGTGACTATGGGCCTAAACTTGGGTTCCATTAAGATCCAGATTTCGGCTCTGTCGATTTCTTCCAGAAAGAACTGGCTTCACTGCCTGGAGTTCAGACATTTGTAAAGGGAGTGCTACATATTCAGCCCCCTTTTGTGCCTCCTGTGGCACCTTGGGATCTCAACATGGTGTTGAGTTTCCTAAAATCACATTGGTTTGAGCCACTTAAAACTGTGGATTTGAAATATCTCACGTGGAAAGTGGTCATGTTATTGGCCTTGGCTTCGGGCAGGCGTGTGTCAGAATGGGCGGCTTTGTCAGGTAAAAGCCCTTATCTGATTTTCCATATGGATAGGGCAGAATTGAGGACTCGTCCCCAGTTTCTCCCTAAGGTGGTATCAGCTTTTCACTTGAACCAACCTATTGTAGTGCCTGCGGCTACTAGGGACTTGGAAGATTCCAAGTTACTGGACGTAGTCAGGGCCTTAAAAAATTATATTTCCAGGACGGCTGGAGTCAGGAAAACTGACTCGCTTTTTATCCTGTAGGCACCCAACAAAATAGGTGCTCCTGCGTCTAACAGACTATTGCTCGCTGAATTTGTAGCACAATTCAGCTGGAGCATTCTGCGGCTGGATTGCCGCATCCTAAATCAGTAAAAGCCCATTCCACGAGGAAAGTGGGCTCATCTTGGGCGGCTGCCGAGGGGTCTCGGCTTTACAACTTTGCCGAGCTGCAACTTGGTCAGGGGCAAACACGTTTGCTAAATTCTACAAATTTGATACCCTGGCTGAGGAGGACCTTGAGTTCTCTCATTCAGTGCTGCAGAGTCATCCGCACTCTCCCGCCCATTTGGGAGCTTTGGTATAATCCCCATGGTCCTTTCGGAGTTCCCAGCATCCACTAGGACGTTGGAGAAAATAAGATTTTACTCACCGGTAAATCTATTTCTCGTAGTCCGTAGTGGATGCTGGGCGCCCATCCCAAGTGCGGATTGTCTGCAATACTTGTATATAGTTATTGTTAACTAAAGGGTTATTGTTATGAGCCATCTGTTGAGAGGCTCAGTTATGTTTCATACTGTTAACTGGATATGGTATCACGAGTTATACGGTGTGATTGGTGTGGCTGGTATGAGTTTTACCCGGCATTCAAAATCCTTCCTTATTGTGTCAGCTCTTCCGGGCACAGTATCCTAACTGAGGCTTGGAGGAGGGTCATAGTGGGAGGAGCCAGTGCACACCAGGTAGTCTAAAAGCTGTCTTTTAGTTGTGCCCAGTCTCCTGCGGAGCCGCTATTCCCCATGGTCCTTTCGGAGTTCCCAGCATCCACTACGGACTACGAGAAATAGATTTACCGGTGAGTAAAATCTTATTTTATATATATATATATATATATATATATATATATATATATATATATATATATATATATAAATCTAGAATTCTATGTGCCACCGTCACCTACTGAGAATTTACCGTACATCCAATATAAGGAAGCAAAGACTTTCTGTAATACATCCTGTCCAGATTACTCCTATTATGCTTCTCTGTTTCTGTGTGTTCCAGAAATAGGGATACAATGTGCTCAAGTTTTCTATTGTAATGATTTCCCATTTGAGGCAGTTTTCTTTTCCTCATCAATACAAATGTCGGGTGAACAGCAGCTGCCTGTGTAGTATGCAATGTAGAGGCCACCAAAGGGTTCACCACTTTACATCTATGAAAGGAAGCCATCGGCGTCAATATCTGCTGTGGGACATGGCAGACCAAACAGGAAAGGACTGCATGCAGAGCAGTGTGACAGAGAGGTAGTGTTCCATCACTGCTTATATACAGGCAGGGGGTTTGTCATCAAGTCAGCAGAAGTTGTGGCTTTCTCACAGATGCACAAATACACACACATTAGAAAGAAATCGCAGGAAGTCTTGCATTTGAATCAATGTTCTAGTGTAATTACATACTTTAGACAAGGTGCATATCTGTTATCTATAAAGTAAGAAACACAGGCGAGATGAAGGTGCCCCTTATCATTAATAGCTGAATAAGCCGCTAGAAGGAAGGTAGCCAACTAGTGTGTTAGGCTGACGATATGCATCCGATATACTGGCAGATCGGACAATATATTGTTCACATCGTCCAGTGTGTGTACAGTATATTCTTAACGATGCGCGCTCCCGCGGGTTGTTTATGAAGTCCAATATCTTCAGTTCTAGCCTTGAAATCTAAAGATATTGGGCAAGACTGCATGCACCTGGATGTGGCCAGATGCTGTCACTAATGATATCGGTGACAATATCATTCAATGTGTATGTCCGATATCGTTTTCCTATCGTCAAGTGTGTACCAAGCCTTTACTGTTTTTCTTCTTAAATTCTTTTTATTTTTTATTAAACAATATAAAATATGCTTCTCTGAATAACCAAAGCTCAGTTCACTCAAATTCTGTCAGGCCTCAATCAATAGTATAGAGGCATATTGCATTTGAGGTGACTAATAATCACCAAGAGGAGCTCGGGAGGCCATTCAATGCGCTAGTTGACTTCCCTCGCTTTCCTTTGTTTTCTGTACACAATTAGGTGAAATGGTCATTGTAAATATGTATATATGGATTTCTATACTGTCATCTGTTTACAGTGCATCCGGAAAGTATTCACAGCGCTTAACTTTTTTTTCCACATTTTATGTTACAGCCTTCTTTCAAAATTGAATAATTTCATTTTTTCCCCTCAAAATTCTACATACAATACCCCATAATGGCAATGTGAAAAAGTTTTTTTGAGATTTTTGCAAATTTATTAAAAATAAAAAACTAAGAAATCACATGTACACTTTGCCATGAAGCTCAAAATTGAGCTCAGGTGCATCCTGTTTCCACTGATCATCCTTGAGATGTTCCTACAGCTTAACTGGAGTCCACCTGTGGTAAATTCAGTTGATTGGACATGATTTGGAAAGGCACACACTTGACAGGGCATTTCTGAGCACAAACCAAGCATGAAGTCAAAGGAATTCTCTGTAGACCTCCGAGACACGATTGTCTTGAGGTACAAATCTGGGGAAGGGTACAGAAAAATATCTGCTGCTTTGAAGGTCCCAATGAGCACAGTGGCCTCCATCATCCGTAAGAGGAAGAAGTTCTGAAGCACCAGGACTCTTCCTTAAGCTGGCCGGCCGTCTAAACTGAGCAATCGGAGAGAAGGGCCCTAGTCAGGGAGGTGACCAAGAACCTGGTGGTCACTGTCAGAGCTACAGCATTCCTTTGTGAAGAGAGGAGAACCTTCCAGAAGGGCAACCATCTCTGCAGCAATCCACCAATCAAGCCTCTATGGTAGAGTGGCCAGACGAAAGCCACTGCTTAGTAAAAAGCACATGGCAGCCCAGCTGGAGTTTGCCAAAATGCACCTGAAGGACTCTAAGACCATGAGAAACAAAATTCTCTGGTCTGATGAGACAAAGATTGAACTCTTTGGCGTGAATGCCAGCATCATGTTTGGAGGAAACCAGGCACCACTCATCCTGAGGCCAATACCATCCCTACAGTGAAGCATGGTGGTGGCAGCATCATGCTGTGGGGATGTTTTTCAGTGACAGAAACTGGGAGACCAGACAGGATAGAGGGAAAGATGAATGCAGCAATGTACAGAGACATCCTTGATGAAAACCCAGTTTCAGAGCGCTCATGACCTCAGACTGGGGCGACGGTTCATTTTTCAGCAGGACAACGACCCCAAGCACACAGCCAAGATATCAAAGGAGTGGCTTCAGGACAACTCTGTGAATGTCTTTGAGTGGCCCAGCCAGAGCCCAGACTTGAATCCGATTGATTATCTCTGGAGAGATCTGAAAATGGCTGTGCACCGACTCTTCCCATCCAACCTGATGGAGCTTGAGAGGTGCTGCAAAGAGGAATTGGTGAAACTGCCCAAAGATAGGTGTGCCAAGCTTGTGGCATCATATTCAAAAAGACTTAAGGCTGCAATTGCTGCCAAAGGTGCATCAACAAAGTATTGAGCAAAGGCTGTGAATACTTATGTACGTGTGATCTTAGTTTTTTATTTTTAATAAACTTACAAAAAATCTCAAACACTTTTTTTTAATGTTGTCATTATGGGGTATTGGGGGTAATTCCAAGTTGAACGCAGCAGGAATTTTGTTAGCATTCGGCAAAACCATGTGCACTGCAGGGGAGGCAGATATAACATGTGCAGAAAGAGTTAGATTTGGGTGGGTTATTTTATTTCTGTGCAGGGTAAATACTGGCTGCTTTATTTTTACACTGTAAATTAGATTTCAGATTGAACACACCACACCCAAATCTAACTCTCTCTGCACATGTTAAATCTGCCTCCCCTGCAGTGCACATGGGCCCTCATTCCGAGTTGTTCGCTCGTTCTTTTTCATCGCATCGCAGTGAAAATCCGCTTAGTACGCATGCGCAAAGTTCGCACTGCGACTGCGCCAAGTAACTTTACTATGAAGAAAGTATTTTTACTCACGGCTTTTTCTTCGCTCCGGCGATCGTAATGTGATTGACAGGAAATGGGTGTTACTGGGCGGAAACACGGCGTTTCAGGGGCGTGTGGCTGAAAACGCTACCGTTTCCGGAAAAAACGCAGGAGTGGCCGGAGAAACGGTGGGAGTGCCTGGGCGAACGCTGGGTGTGTTTGTGACGTCAACCAGGAACGACAAGCACTGAACTGATCGCACAGGCAGAGTAAGTCTGGAGCTACTCTGAAACTGCTAAGTAGTTAGTAATCGCAATATTGCGAATACATCGGTCGCAATTTTAAGAAGCTAAGATTCACTCCCAGTAGGCGGCGGCTTAGCGTGTGTAACTCTGCTAAATTCGCCTTGCGACCGATCAACTCGGAATGAGGGCCATGGTTTTGCCCAACTGCTAACAAAATTCCTGCTGTGATCAACTTGGAATTACCCCCATTGTGTGTAGAATTTTGAGGAAAAAAATGAATTTATTCCAGTTTGGAATAAGGCTATAACATAACAAAATGTGGAAAAAGTGAAGCGCTGTGAATACTTTCCGGATGCACTGTAAGTCTGAACTTATGTAGCCTGTTGTCACTTAAGGAATCCTTGTGGTGCCTTATAAATAGAAGATGACAAAATAGATAACAGTAACAATGTAAAGAGAAGCGGTAGTATTGGTAAAGTATCTGTAGCTAGTTTCTATGCTGCCAGTTATTGGTGGTGATTTAAAGTTGCTAATTGTGTAGTGACTAGTAATAAACCTGTGTTTGGGAGCCCCATGATTTTATTCTTATGTGTGTTTTTAATTTTTTTTTTTTTTTTTTTTTAATAACCACCAGATTCTCTTCCTCCTTATACGAAATAAAAAGAAAGAGTTGGTCACCGTGATTGTGCCAGTGAGTCATGCCTGTACCCAGTGATGCGATGTGTGACGTTCCTTTTACACGCACGCCAATCCCATTGCCGGCACACTTTAGTGAAGCAGAGCAAAGCTTCTCGCTCAAGAAGAGGGGCCGCTCACTCTGCTACACTCTGCCACCAAGACCACCGGTGAAGAGCATCCCTCCCATCAGTCGCATCTTCCCCAACAAGCAGCGATCGTGGAGCCAGCCGCGCCCCCAGAGTGTATCTTTCCGCAGCCCCCAGCATAAGCTTCCAGTCAGCAGGCTGTATGACCACAGCAGGGGGGAGACTTTGTTCAAGCAATGCTTCCAGAACATCTGCAAGCTGGGGAGGGGCTCATTTGGAGAAGTATATAAGGTAGGAAATGCCACCTCGGTGACATAAAATGGAGAGGTTACTCTTTGCAAGAATCTAAATGTATATCCAGGCTGTTTTTCTTTGGACAGAGCGCTTGACAATAGTGTGAGCACTAGTGTGTTGGGTAATTATGACTGTAAGCTCCACTTGGGTAGGAACTAATATTCTCTGTAAGGGTGCTGTTTAATGGTGGTGCTATATAGACAATGACGATAATGTTTGTGTAATAGTTTGTCATCTCTTCACATAGGTGCGAAGTAAGGAGGATGGCTGTTTATACGCGGTGAAGCGGTCTGTTTCCCCATTCCGTGGTGAATCAGACCGCCACCGCAAGCTCCAAGAAGTAAGAAAACATGAGCGTGTTGGAGAGCATCCCAACTGCTTGCGGTTTGTGCGGGCCTGGGAGGAGAAACGGATGCTGTACTTGCAGACAGAACTTTGTGTAGGGAGTCTGCAGCAGTATTCAGAAGATTTGGGGGAACCTCTTTCACCACGCCAGATTTGGAATGTAACTTGCGACCTTTTACGAGGGCTAAAGCATCTCCATGACCGCAATCTACTCCACCTAGACATCAAACCAGCCAACGTCTTCATATCGTATTCCAGAATCTACAAGCTGGGAGACTTTGGGCTGATGGTAGAACTGGATGGAGTGGAAGGAAGTACTGATGCACAGGAAGGGGACCCCCGCTATATGGCTCCTGAGCTGCTGGACGGCATATTCACCAAAGCAGCAGATGTGTTCAGGTGAGGAAAATCTGGCAGCTCCTCTGTAGCTCTACAAGTCTATTCTTTTCTGATGTCCGTATCTCCCCATTTCCTAGCCTGGGGATGACGCTGCTGGAGGTGTCTTGTAACATGGAGCTTCCTAAGGGAGGGGATGGTTGGCAGCAGCTCAGACAGGGCCATTTACCGACTGAGTTCACCTCAGGTGAGTGTTTACTATCGTTGTATTGTGTCCTTGCGTCATTATGAACCCCACTTACAGATGTATTAACTCACATTTGTTTTTAAAAAAAAATCCAACACTATAATGAGGTCCGATTACTTTTACTACATTCTGTAAAAGGTGCGATTAGCTTGCAGAACGTATCTTGCCTACAGAGAGATTACTGTAGCTAAATCCTATTTTCTCTAACGTCCTAGTGGATGCTGGGGACTCAGAAAGGACCATGGGGAATAGCGGCTCCGCAGGAGACTGGGCACAAAGTAAAAGCTTTAGGACTAGCTGGTGTGCACTGGCTCCTCCCCCTATGACCCTCCTCCAAGCCTCAGTTAGATTTTGTGCCCGAACGAGAAGGGTGCAATCTAGGTGGCTCTCCTGAGCTGCTTAGAGTAAAAGTTTAAATAGGTTTTTTATTTTCAGTGAGACCTGCTGGCAACAGGCTCACTGCATCGAGGGACTTAGGGGAGAGAAACGAACTCACCTGCGTGCAGAGTGGATTGGGTTTCTTAGGCTACTGGACATTAGCTCCAGAGGGACGATCACAGGCCCAGCCATGGATGGGTCCCGGAGCCGCGCCGCCGGCCCCCTTACAGATGCTGAAGCAAGAAGAGGTCCATAAATCGGCGGCAGAAGACTTTCCTGTCTTCATAAGGTAGCGCACAGCGCCATTGCTCTCAGCACACTTCACACTCCGGTCACTGAGGGTGCAGGACGCTGGGGGGGGGCGTCCTGGGAAGCAATGAATTTACCTTAGTTGGCGAAAAATACATCACATATAGCTCCTGGGCTATATGGATGTATTTAACCCCTGCCAGTTTTCCAGAAAAAAGCGGGAGAAGAGCCCGCCGTGAAGGGGGCGGGGCCTATCTCCTCAGCACACAGCGCCATTTTCCCCACACAGCTCCGCTGGTAGGAAGGCTCCCAGAATCTCCCCTGCATCCTGCAACTACAGAAACAGGGTAAAAAAGAGAGGGGGGCACTTATTTGGCAAAATAACAGATATAAGCAGCTATAAGGGATAGACACTTATTGTAAGGTTGTCCCTATACATATATAGCGCTCTGGTGTGTGCTGGCAAACTCTCCCTCTGTCTCCCCAAAGGGCTAAGTGGGTCCTGTCCTCTATCAGAGCATTCCCTGTGTGTGTGCTGGGTGTCGGTACGTGTGTGTCGACATGTATGAGGAGGAAAATGATGTGGAGGCGGAGCAATTGCCTATAATGGTGATGTCACCCCCTAGGGAGTCGACACCTGAATGGATGGCCGTAATTAAGGAATTACGTGACAGTGTCGGCACGTTACAGAAAACTGTTGACGACATGAGACAGCCGGCAGCTCAGTTAGTGCCTGTCCAGGCGTCTCAAACACCGTCAGGGGCTATTAAACGCCCGTTACCTCAGTGGGTCGACACGGACACAGACACTGACTCCAGTGTCGACGGTGAAGAAACAAACGTATTTTCCAGTAGGGCCACACGTTACATGATCACGGCAATGAAGGAGGTTTTGCACATCTCGGATACTGCAAGTACCACAAAAAGGGGTATTATGTGGGGTGTGAAAAAACTACCCGTAGTTTTTCCTGAATCAGATGAATTGAATGAAGTGTGTGATGAAGCGTGGGTTACCCCCGACAGAAAACTGCTAATTTCTAAAAAATTATTGGCACTATATCCCTTCCCACCAGAGGTTAGGGCTCGTTGGGAAACACCCCCTAGGGTGGATAAGGCGCTCACACGCTTATCAAAACAAGTGGCGTTACCGTCTCCAGAAACGGCCGCCCTTAAGGAGCCAGCAGATAGGAGGCTGGAAAATATCCTTAAAAGTATATACACACATACTGGTGTTATACTGCGACCAGCAATCGCCTCAGCCTGGATGTGCAGTGCTGGGGTGGCTTGGTCGGATTCCCTGACTGAAAATATTGATACCCTGGACAGGGACAATATATTATTGACTATAGAGCATTTAAAGGATGCATTCCTATATATGCGAGATGCACAGAGAGACATTTGCACTCTGGCATCAAGAGTAAGTGCGATGTCCATTTCTGCCAGAAGAGGATTATGGACGCGACAGTGGTCAGGGGATGCGGATTCCAAACGGCATATGGAAGTATTGCTGTATAAAGGGGAGGAGTTATTTGGGGGCGGTCTATCGGACCTGGTGGCCACGGCAACGGCTGGGAAATCCACCTTTTTACCCCAAGTCACCTCGCAGCAGAAAAAGATACCGCCTTTTCAGGCTCAGTCCTTTCGTCCCCATAAGGGCAAGCGGGCAAAAGGCCACTCATATCTGCCCCGGGGCAGAGGAAGGGGAAAAAGACTACAACAGACAGCTTCTTCCCACGACCAGAAGCCCTCCCCCGCTTCTGCCAAGTCCTCAGCATGACGCTGGGGCCTTACAAGCGGACTCAGGCACGGTGGGGGCCCGTCTCAAGAATTTCAGCGCGCAGTGGGCTCACTCGCAAGTGGACCCCTGGATCCTGCAGGTAGTATCTCAGGGGTACAAATTGGAATTCGAGACGTCTCCCCCTCGCCAGTTCTTGAAGTCTGCTTTACCAACGTCTACCCCCGACAGGGAGGCGGTATTGGAAGCCATTCACAAGCTGTATTCCCAGCAAGTGATAATCAAGGTACCCCTCCTACAACAGGGAAAGGGGTATTACTCCACGCTGTTTGTGGTACCGAAGCCGGACGGCTCGGTGAGTCCCATTTTAAATCTGAAAACCTTGAACACTTACATAAAAAGGTTCAAGTTCAAGATGGAGTCACTCAGAGCAGTGATAGCGAACCTGGAAGAAGGGGACTACATGGTGTCTCTGGACATCAAGGATGCTTACCTCCATGTCCCAATTTGCCCTTCTCACCAAGGGTACCTCAGGTTTGTGGTACAGAACTGTCACTATCCGTTTCAGACGCTGCCGTTTGGATTGTCCACGGCACCCCGGGTCTTTACCAAGGTAATGGCCGAAATGATGATTCTTCTTCGAAGAAAAGGCGTCTTAATTATCCCTTACTTGGACGATCTCCTGATAAGGGCACGGTCCAGAGAACAGTTAGAGGTCGGAGTAGCACTATCGCAAATAGTACTACGACAGCACGGATGGATTCTAAATATTCCAAAATCGCAGCAGATTCCGACGACACGTCTGCTGTTCCTAGGGATGATTCTGGACACAGTACAGAAAAAGGTGATTCTCCCGGAAGAGAAAGCCAGGGATTTATCCGACCTAGTCAGGAAACTCCTAAGACCAGGCCAGGTGTCAGTGCATCAGTGCACAAGGGTCCTGGGAAAGATGGTGGCTTCTTACGAAGCGATTCCATTCGGCAGATTCCACGCAAGAACTTTTCAGTTGGATCTGCTAGACAAATGGTCCGGATCGCATCTTCAAATGCATCAGCGGATAACTCTGTCTCTAAGGACAAGGGTGTCTCTCCTGTGGTGGTTACAGAGTGCTCATCTCCTAGAGGGCCGCAGATTCGGCATTCAGGATTGGGTCCTGGTGACCACGGATGCCAGCCTGAGAGGCTGGGGAGCAGTCACACAGGGAAAAAATTTCCAGTGCTTGTGGTCAAGCATGGAAACGTCTCTTCACATAAATATCCTGGAACTAAGGGCCATTTACAATGCCCTAAGTCAGGCAAGGCCTCTGCTTCAGGGTCAGCCAGTATTGATCCAGTCGGACAACATCACGGCAGTCGCCCACGTAAACAGACAGGGCGGCACAAGAAGCAGGAGGGCAATGACGGAAGTGGCAAGGATTCTTCGCTGGGCGGAAAATCATGTGATAGCACTGTCAGCAGTGTTCATTCCGGGAGTGGACAACTGGGAAGCAGACTTCCTCAGCAGACACGATCTTCACCCGGGGCAGTGGGGACTTCACCCGGAAGTCTTCCGCATGATTGTAAACCGTTGGGAAAAACCAAAGGTGGACATGATGGCGTCTCGCCTCAACAAAAAACTGGACAGATATTGTTCCAGGTCAAGGGACCCTCAGGCAATAGCTGTGGACGCTCTGGTAACACCGTGGGTGTACCGGTCAGTGTATGTGTTCCCTCCTCTTCCTCTCATACCAAAAGTACTGAGAATCATAAGAAGGAGAGGAGTAAAGACTATACTCGTGGCTCCGGATTGGCCAAGAAGGACTTGGTACCCGGAAATTCAAGAGATGCTCACGGAAGACCCTTTGCCTCTACCTCTAAGACAGGACCTGCTCCAGCAGGGACCATGTCTGTTCCAAGACTTACCACGGCTGCGTTTGACGGCATGGCGGTTGAACGCCGGATCCTGAAGGAAAAAGGCATTCCGGATGAAGTCATCCCTACCCTGATCAAAGCCAGGAAGGATGTAACCGTACAACATTATCACCGTATTTGGCGTAAATATGTTGCGTGGTGCGAGGCCAGGAAGGCCCCTACGGAGGAATTTCAACTGGGTCGATTCCTGCATTTCCTGCAAACAGGACTGTCTATGGGCCTCAAATTAGGGTCCATTAAGGTTCAAATTTCGGCCCTGTCGATATTCTTCCAAAAAGAACTAGCTTCTGTACCTGAAGTTCAGACGTTTGTCAAGGGAGTACTGCATATACAGCCTCCTTTTGTGCCTCCAGTGGCACCTTGGGATCTCAATGTAGTGTTGGGATTCCTAAAATCACATTGGTTTGAACCACTCACCACTGTGGACTTGAAGTATCTCACTTGGAAAGTGGTAATGCTGTTAGCCCTGGCTTCAGCCAGGTGTGTATCAGAATTGGCGGCTTTATCCTATAAAAGCCCTTACCTAATTTTTCATACGGACAGGGCAGAATTGTGGACTCGTCCTCAATTTCTCCCTAAGGTGGTTTCAGCATTTCACTTAAACCAACCTATCGTGGTGCCTGCGGCTACTAGGGACTTGGAGGATTCCAAGTTGCTGGACGTAGTCAGGGCCCTGAAAATATATGTTTCCAGGACGGCTGGAGTCAGAAAATCTGACTCGCTGTTTATCCTGTATGCACCCAACAAGCTGGGTGCTCCTGCTTCTAAGCAGACGATTGCTCGTTGGATTTGTAGTACAATTCAGCTTGCACATTCTGTGGCAGGCCTGCCACAGCCAAAATCTATAAAAGCCCATTCCACACGGAAAGTGGGCTCATCTTGGGCGGCTGCCCGAGGGGTCTCGGCTTTACAACTTTGCCGAGCAGCTACTTGGTCAGGGGCAAACACGTTTGCTAAATTCTACAAATTTGATACCCTGGCTGAGAAGGACCTGGAGTTCTCTCATTCGGTGCTGCAGAGTCATCCGCACTCTCCCGCCCGTTTGGGAGCTTTGGTATAATCCCCATGGTCCTTTCGGAGTCCCCAGCATCCACTAGGACGTTAGAGAAAATAAGAATTTACTTACCGATAATTCTATTTCTCATAGTCCGTAGTGGATGCTGGGCGCCCATCCCAAGTGCGGATTGTCTGCATTACTTGTACATAGTTATTGTTACAAAAATCGGGTTATTGTTGTTGTGAGCCATCTTTTCAGAGGCTCCTTCTGTTATCATGCTGTTAACTGGGTTCAGATCACAAGTTGTACGGTGTGATTGGTGTGGCTGGTATGAGTCTTACCCGGGATTCAAAATCCTTCCTTATTGTGTACGCTCGTCCGGGCACAGAATCCTAACGGAGGCTTGGAGGAGGGTCATAGGGGGAGGAGCCAGTGCACACCAGCTAGTCCTAAAGCTTTTACTTTGTGCCCAGTCTCCTGCGGAGCCGCTATTCCCCATGGTCCTTTCGGAGTCCCCAGCATCCACTACGGACTATGAGAAATAGAATTATCGGTAAGTAAATTCTTATTTTAAGTTTATGAAAGGCTCCCTGCACTGTCTTCCCGTAGACTTGGCATTTTGATGTGCATTGAAGAAATTCCCACAGTAATCTCTCGGGTATATTCCCTCTACAGAGCAGGTTATGGAACTCTTCTTATAGGGCCCCTGCACCTTCAAGGATCCTAGCCTAAGACATAAAGAGTAACCAGCCTGTAGAAAAGAAAGGAATGCAAAAACTCCTTGTTATTCCAATTAATATATCTTTTTCCGGACTGATAACTATTTGCAGAAACCTTTTTCTTGGCTTTAATTATATTTTGAATTACTGAATCTGAAAAACCTTTCTTCTTTAAAATCTTTAAAATCCTGATACACAATTGGCCCCTGGGACAGCATAGCCTGATGTTTAGACTGACTCCTAGACCCACGGCCATTTTCATTATGTCTGTGTACCAAACTTTTCTTGGCCAGCTTAGTGCTACTAGTATAACCATAATCCTTTCCTTTTTTTTAATTTTCCTTAGAACCCGCAACAGCATTGGTATCGGTGGAGAGATGTAAGCCAGTTGACTTTTCCATGCAACTGCCATTGCATCTATTAGGAATGCTAACGGATCCCTGGTTCTGCAGCAAAACCTGTCTGTCTTGTTGAACTGAGTGGCCATCAAATTTATCTCTGGTTGTCCCCACTTTACTACCAGACTCTGGTAAACTTCTGGGTGTAGAGACCATTCTTCTGACAGAATTGCCTGGCGACTTAAAAAGCCCGCCTTCCAATTTTCTTTTCCAAGTAATAAAAATTGCTGATATAGCCGGGACCCTGCTCCCTGCCCAAGGTAGAATATGAAAAGTCTCTTCCCATGGCCAAGGGACTCCTTGTCCCTCTCTGGTAATTTATATATACTACTGCTGTAGCATTGTTTGACTGAATTCTTATCGATTTCCCCAGAAGGTCTTCCTCCATCTTTAATGTGTTCAGACCCGCTCTTCGCTCCAACATGTTTATAGGAAACCTTGCTTCCTTACTGGCCCATAACACCTGAAAATGATGGTTCCCCATGACTGCCACCCCATCCATGAAGACTGGCATCTGTAGTAATCACTATCCAGTCCAAGGACAAGTAAGCTCCTGCCTTTTGTTCAGGTTTTCCACATGAGCCCACCACCTGAGAGACTTTTATCTGGAGACAGACTAATGAACTGTTTTGATAGCTGATGGCTGGATCCTGACCAACTCTTTAGAATGTTAAATTGGAACATTCTAGAATGGAAGCTCACATATTGGATAGTTTTGAATGAAAATACCATTTCTCTGACGTCCTAGTGGATGCTGGGAACTCCGTAAGGACCATGGGGAATAGCGGGCTCCGAAGGAGGCTGGGCACTCTAGAAAGATTTATGACTACCTGGTGTGCACTGGCTCCTCCCACTATGACCCTCCTCCAAGCCTCGGTTAGATTTTGTGCCCGGCCGAGGTTGGATGCACACTAGGGGCTCTCCTGAGCCTTTAGAAAGAAAGTATAGAAATTAGGTTTTTTATTTTCAGTGAGACCTGCTGGCAACAGGCTCACTGCAGCGAGGGACTAAGGGGAGAAGAAGCGAACCTGCCTGCTTGCAGCCAGCTTGGGCTTCTTAGGCTACTGGACACCATTAGCTCCAGAGGGATCGACCGCAGGCCCAGCCTTGGTGTTCGGTCCCGGAGCCGCGCCGCCGTCCCCCTTACAGAGCCAGAAGCAAGAAGAGGTCCGGAAAATCGGCGGCAGAAGACATCAGTCTTCACCAAGGTAGCGCACAGCACTGCAGCTGTGCGCCATTGCTCCTCACACACACTTCACACTCCGGTCACTGAGGGTGCAGGGCGCTGGGGGGGGGCGCCCTGAGAAGCAATAATAACACCTTGGCTGGCAAAAATACCACAATATATAGCCCCAGAGGCTATATATGTGGAAAATACCCCTGCCAGAATATAGGAAAAAGCGGGAGAATAGTCCGCGGAAAAGGGGCGGAGCTATCTCCTGCAGCACACTGGCGCCATTTTTCCCTCACAGCTCCGCTGGAAGGAAGCTCCCTGGCTCTCCCCTGCAGTCTACACTACAGAAAAGGGTAAAAAAGAGAGGGGGGGCACTAAATTTAGGCGCAGTATACATTTATATAGAAAAAGCAGCTATAGGGGACATAACTCAGTTAGTCCCTGCATTATATAGCGCTCTGGTGTGTGCTGGCATACTCTCACTCTGTCCCCCCAAAGGGCTTTTGTGGGTCCTGTCCTCTGTTGGAGCATTCCCTGTGTGTGTGCGGTGTGTCGGTACGGCTGTGTCGACATGTTTGATGAGGATAATGATGTGGAGACGGAGCAGATGCCTTTAGAAGGGATGTCACCCCCTGCGGGGCAGACACCTGAGTGGATGAGCTTATGGAAAGAAATGAGTGCACGTATAGACTCCTTACATAAGAAATTTGACGACATGCCAAATGTGGGACAGCCGACTTCTCAGCTCGTGCCTGTCCAGGCGTCTCAAAGGTCATCAGGGGCTCTGAAACGCCCGCTACCTCAGACCGCAGACCCAGATGTCGACACTGATACGGACACCAGTGTCGACGACGATGAGTCTAACCTGATGCCCACTAAGGCCATTCACTGCATGATTGAGGCAATGAAAGAGGTGTTACACATTTCTGATATAACTACAGGTACCACTAAAAAGGGTATTATGTTTGGGGAGAAAAAACTACCCGTAGTTTTTCCCCCATCAGATGAATTAAATGAAGTGTGTGAAGAAGCGTGGGCTTTCCCTGATAAAAAATTGGTAATTCCTAAGAAGGTACTAATGGCGTTCCCTTTCCCGCCAGAGGATAGGTCACGTTGGGAAACACCTCCTAGGGTGGATAAAGCGCTCACACGTTTGTCTAAAAAGGTGGCACTACCGTCTCCGGATACGGCTGCCCTCAAGGAACCTGCTGATAGAAAGCAGGAGGCGATCCTGAAGTCTGTATATACACACTCAGGCATTATACTTAGGCCAGCTATTGCGTCAGCATGGATGTGCAGTGCTGCCGCTGCGTGGTCAGATTCCCTGTCAGAAAATATTGACACATTAGACAGAGACACGATCCTGTTAACCATAGACCATATCAAAGACTCAGTCTTATATATGAGAGATGCACAGAGGGAAATCTGCCGGCTGGCATCTAAAGTAAGTGCATTGTCCATTTCTGCTAGGAGAGGCTTATGGACTCGCCAGTGGACAGGAGATGCAGATTCTAAAAGGCACATGGAAGTTTTGCCTTATAAGGGTGAGGAATTATTTGGGGATGGTCTCTCGGACCTAGTTTCCACAGCAACGTCTGGGAAGTCAGCATTTTTACCCCATGTCCCCTCACAGCCTAAGAAGGCGCCGTTTTATCAGGTTCAGTCCTTTCGGACCCAGAAAAACAAGCGTGGAAAAGGTGGGTCTTTTCTGTCCAGAGGCAGAGGTAGAGGAAAAAGGCTGCAACAAACAGCAGGTTCCCAGGAGCAAAAGTCCTCCCCCGCTGCTTCTTCCAAGTCCGCCGCATGACGGTGGGGCTCCACAGGCGGAGCCAGGTACGGGATCAGTGGGCTCGCTCAAAGGTGGATCCCTGGATCCTTCAAATAGTATCTCAGGGGTACAAACTGGAATTCGAGGCGTCTCCACCCCACCGGTTCCTAAAATCTGCCTTGCCGATTGCTACCTCAGACAGGGAGGCGGTGCTAGCGGCAATTCACAAGCTGTATTCCCAGCAGGTGATAATCAAGATACCCCTACTTCAACAAGGCCGGGGTTACTATTCCACACTATTTGTGGTGCCGAAACCGGACGGTTCGGTGAGACCCATTTTAAATTTTAAATCTTTGAACACATACATAAAAAAATTCAAGTTCAAGATGGAATCGCTCAGGGCAGTTATTGCAAGCCTGGACGAGGGGGATTACATGGTATCCCTGGACATCAAGGATGCTTACTTGCATGTCCCCATTTACCATCCTCACCAGGAGTACCTCAGATTTGTGGTACAGGATTGCCATTACCAATTCCAGACGCTGCCGTTTGGACTGTCCACGGCACCGAGGGTATTTACCAAGGTTATGGCGGAAATGATGATACTCCTTCGAAAAAAGGGAGTTTTAATTATCCCGTACTTGGACGATCTCCTAATAAAGGCGAGATCCAAGGAACAGTTGTTGGTGGGAGTAGCACTATCTCAGGAAGTGCTGCACCAGCACGGCTGGATTCTGAATATCCCAAAGTCACAGCTGGTTCCGACGACACGGCTACTGTTCCTGGGTATGATTCTGGATACAGTCCAGAAAAAAGTGTTTCTCCCGGAGGAGAAAGCCAGGGAGTTGTCATCTCTAGTCAGAGACCTCCGGAAACCAAAACAGGTATCGGTGCATCACTGCACGCGGGTCCTGGGAAAGATGGTAGCTTCTTACGTAGCAATTCCCTTCGGCAGGTTCCATGCCAGAATCTTTCAGTGGGACCTATTGGACAAACGGTCCGGATCGCATCTTCAGATGCATCGCTTAATAACCCTGTCTCCAAGAACCAGGGTGTCTCTACTGTGGTGGCTGCAGAGTGCCCATCTTCTAGAGGGCCGCAGGTTCGGCATACAGGACTGGGTCCTGGTGACCACGGATGCCAGCCTTCGAGGCTGGGGGGCAGTCACACGGGGAAGAAACTTCCAAGGACTATGGTCGAGTCAGGAGACTTCCCTTCACATAAATATTCTGGAACTAAGGGCCATTTACAATGCCCTAAGTCAAGCAAAATCCCTGCTCCTACACCAGCCGGTGCTGATCCAGTCAGACAACATCACGGCAGTCGCCCATGTAAATCGACAGGGAGGCACAAGAAGCAGGATGGCAATGGCAATAGCCACAAGAATTCTCCGATGGGTGGAGAATCATGTACTAGCACTGTCAGCAGTGTTCATTCCGGGAGTGGACAACTGGGAAGCAGACTTCCTCAGCAGACACGACCTCCACCCGGGAGAGTGGGGACTTCATCCAGAAGTCTTCCAGATGCTGGTAAACCGTTGGGAAAAACCACAGGTGGACATGATGGCGTCCCGCCTCAACAAAAAGTTAAAAAGATATTGCGCCAGGTCAAGGGACCCTCAGGCGATAGCTGTGGACGCTCTAGTGACACCGTGGGTGTACCAGTCGGTTTATGTGTTCCCTCCTCTGCCTCTCATACCAAAGGTATTGAGAATAATAAGAAAGCGAGGAGTAAACACAATTCTCGTGGTTCCGGATTGGCCAAGACGAGCGTGGTACCCGGAACTTCAAGAGATGATCTCAGAGGACCCGTGGCCTCTGCCGCTCAGACAGGACCTGCTACAGCAGGGGCCCTGTCTGTTCCAAGACTTACCGCGGCTGCGTTTGACGGCATGGCGGTTGAACGCCGGATCCTGAAGGAAAAGGGTATTCCGGAAGAAGTCATTCCTACGCTTATTAAAGCCAGGAAAGATGTTACGGCAAATCATTATCACCGCATATGGCGAAAATATGTTGCATGGTGCGAGGCCACAAAGGCCCCAACAGAGGAATTTCAACTAGGTCGATTTCTGCATTTCCTGCAAGCAGGAGAGAATATGGGCCTAAAACTAGGCTCCATTAAAGTACAGATCTCGGCTCTGTCGATTTTCTTTCAAAAAGAACTAGCTTCAGTACCTGAAGTTCAGACATTTGTGAAAGGAGTGCTGCATATTCAGCCCCCGTTTGTGCCTCCTGTGGCACCTTGGGATCTCAACGTGGTGTTGAGTTTCTTAAAATCACATTGGTTTGAACCACTAAAAACCGTGGATCTAAAATATCTCACGTGGAAAGTGGTCATGTTATTGGCCTTGGCTTCAGCCAGGCGAGTGTCAGAATTGGCGGCTTTATCATGTAAAAGCCCTTATCTGATTTTCCATATGGATAGGGCAGAATTGAGGACTCGTCCCCAGTTTCTCCCTAAGGTGGTGTCAGCGTTTCACCTGAACCAGCCTATAGTGGTGCCTGCGGCTACTAGGGATTTGGAGGACTCCAAGTTGCTAGACGTTGTCAGGGCCCTGAAAATATGTTTCTAGGACGGCTGGAGTTAGAAAATCTGACTCGCTGTTTATCCTGTATGCACCCAACAAGCTGGGTGCTCCTGCTTCTAAGCAGACTATTGCTCGCTGGATTTGTAGTACAATTCAGCTTGCACATTCTGTGGCAGGCCTGCCACAGCCAAAATCTGTAAATGCCCATTCCACAAGGAAGGTGGGCTCATCTTGGGCGGCTGCCCGAGGGGTCTCGGCTTTACAACTTTGCCGAGCAGCTACTTGGTCAGGGGCAAACACGTTTGCAAAATTCTACAAATTTGATACCCTGGCTGAGGAGGACCTGGAGTTCTCTCATTCGGTGCTGCAGAGTCATCCGCACTCTCCCGCCCGTTTGGGAGCTTTGGTATAATCCCCATGGTCCTTACGGAGTTCCCAGCATCCACTAGGACGTCAGAGAAAATAAGAATTTACTCACCGGTAATTCTATTTCTCGTAGTCCGTAGTGGATGCTGGGCGCCCATCCCGAGTGCGGATTGTCTGCAATACTTGTAAATAGTTATTGCTAACTAAAGGGTTATTGTTGAGCCATCTGTTGAGAGGCTCAGTTGTTTTCATACTGTCAAACTGGATATAGTATCACGAGTTGTACGGTGTGATTGGTGTGGCTGGTATGAGTCTTACCCGGGATTCAAAATCCTTCCTTATTATGTCAGCTCGTCCGGGCACAGTGTCCTAACTGAGGCTTGGAGGAGGGTCATAGTGGGAGGAGCCAGTGCACACCAGGTAGTCATAAATCTTTCTAGAGTGCCCAGCCTCCTTCGGAGCCCGCTATTCCCCATGGTCCTTACGGAGTTCCCAGCATCCACTACGGACTACGAGAAATAGAATTACCGGTGAGTAAATTCTTATTTTTCCCTAACCGTTTCATGCAACAGAGAACTGATGGATTTCTGAGTCCCAAATTCATATTGGCTAGGCTTTGAATGTCTGATTATTATTATTTTTTCTTCTGTCAGAAAAACTCTGGCCAATTCTGTGTTTTTGAGGCTCAGAAATTCCATCTGAAGACTTGATAACCCAACCATGTCACTGCAACACTTCCAGTGCCCTTAGAAGATGTCTGAAGTGCCTCTTGTGACAGTAAAATGTCCAAGTAAGGGATCATTTGTATTACCTTCTTCCTTAGATGACTTGACATAACTTCCATGACCTTTGTAAACACATGAGGAGCTGTTGTCAGCCCAAAAGGCAGGGCCCTGAACTGGAAATGCCTTTCCCTGATCACATATCTTAAGACTCTGATGGGCTCTCCTAAGATGGGTATCCTTGATGTCTATACATGCCAGCGCCTCGTTTGTCTCCATCCCATTTATGACTGACTTATATACTCCCTTCTGAATTTGTCTATCCTTAATTTTAAATTTAATTCCTTTAATTTTAAGATGGGTCTGTAAATCCCATCTGATTTTTGGATCAAAAATAGGTTGAAATAAGGCCCAACCCTTCTTTGGCAGCAGGATACAGGCACAATTACACCTGAATCCTGAAGACCTTTTATGGCCTGACTTAACTCTGTACATTTCTGGTTGTCGTTTAGCCATTTTGTAGCAAAAAACCTACTTGGCATTGAACTCGAGATGCTTATAACAAAACCTCTTTCTATTATGTCTGTTATCCACTTGTCTGTGGAAGACCTTCTCCGCTGGTCTCTGAATGACAGCAAATGGGCATCTACCCGAGAGATCTTTGGGTGTATGCCAACCCCGTCACACAGATTTATCATTATCTGGGATAGATGGAAACACGAGTGGCACCTGAAACTTTGTCTCAGGATTTTCCTATTGTTCTACGTTTAATTCGCACAATTGCACTGATGAAGGAAAAATACAGATATTTTTCTTTAACTCCTTGTTCCTTAATAAATAAATAGATACATTTTCTTGATGGACATCACTTAAATCAAGGACCTGGCAAACCGCTTTGACCCAGTCATCTACATCCTGTACACCATCACTATCTCCAATGAATGAGACTAATTCACCGGAGTCGGAATCATCCAGTTGACCTTCTTCAGAGGAAACCTCGGATTCAGAAAAACTTATCACTCTCTCAACACAATGGGCGAACTCAGATGTTTTTTAAAGGGGCAATCACAGTAATTGCACCTTTAAAACAAAATCTGAATTTGTCCGTCATCCCGCACGGCCGCCAAACTCGGGGGTCGTTGCGTCCGGCCCAATGTCTCTTGACTTAGACCCTGTTGTAGCCAATAATTTTTCAAGTGGAAAAGACGTTCTTTCTAGACCCATGGCTGTCCTTTCCATAGGTCTGGCCCAAGATGGAGCTCTGGGTGCCATGGCCCCAGACCCTTGGCATACGGATATCCTTACAAAGCAATAAGGATCAAATAAGGTTTGCGGTAACAGTAAGGGGCAGACTAGATGGGCCAACTGGTTCTTATGTGCCATCACATTCTATGTTGTGGATTGTCCAGCAGGATGTGGTTAGCATCCCAGTAATTGGGATGCCGGTGGTTATGTGACCGATGCTGGAATCCCGACACCACTCTGAATCCCGGAGCCGGAACACCAACCAGCGACATCCCAAAGGTAAGTATCTGGGACACTGTTAGGGATAGGGCTTGGGGGAAATTAGGGTTAGGCACTAGAGAGGAGGATGAAGGAAAGAGAAATGGGGAGTAAAGCTTGACTGACGCTAATATCCTATGCTGTGCCGATTGCCGTATCTTGCACTTTCAGCAGCATTGCTAATCTAATGAATGTGTAATGCAGAATTACCCCCAGATTTCCTGAAAGTTCTCCGTGTGATGCTGGAGCCGGATTATCGCTGCCGAGCCACGGTGGACTGGCTGCTGTCGCTCCCTGCTATTCGCAGGGCTGAGAGGTGGAGAAAGGTGACCGTGACTGCAAGAAGGATCCTTACTCTGACATTTACAGCGTTCCAGGTGAGCTCTCTCCTCGTGGACAGTATGTGTCCGGCTCCTTCATGTGCGGGTGAGAAATCTGCCCGCGCTCGGTTTTACC
This sequence comes from Pseudophryne corroboree, assembly GCF_028390025.1. Classification (NCBI taxonomy): domain Eukaryota; kingdom Metazoa; phylum Chordata; class Amphibia; order Anura; family Myobatrachidae; genus Pseudophryne; species Pseudophryne corroboree. The sequence goes on along the minus strand of NC_086450.1, from coordinate 513,757,407 downwards.
CATATTGTACATGGTACCAGCTGCGTGGCAGTATTACTTCATGCCCTATGTGCCCACACCTCTCCCATCTCTCTGCTGGTCCTCCAGCACTTCTTCATTGTTCCCCTCCAATCTTAGCACATTGATGTCCTGCATATGTGTATATAGGGTGGTCATAATGCCATAGTAAACCTTCCCCTATTCAATGCAAGGAGTAAAAGGGCAAGTTCGCAGAAAAGTATGGAAGATGGACTCGGTAGCCACCAAAGATGGGGCCCTGCAGGAGCGTTAGCAAACCCCTCCAGTAATGAGTATGAAGAATCTGCTACAAGATTAAATCTGTATCCATGTAATGATGTAGATATACAGAAGTGGAGTTTGGTCCCTAAATTGATGCAGCCGTAGCTGACCGCATACACAGGAAATTCGGAAAGATTCCTGTTTCTTTGGGAACCATATTAAAATCATGTATCACCATGGTCTCAGTGCCCTTAGGTTATGAGGAGACAGACTCCAGATAGCCAGGAGAAGGTAAATGGAAGTATCTGCTGGAACCTTACAAATGTTGACAGATTTCTGGAGCAAAACTCCATTAGGTACCACGGGTTCCTCCGCAAGATGTATGGCATCAACACTAGTGTCCAGAAGAAACCTTCTGGTTCTAGCACAGGAGAAAAGGTCTCGAGTATATTCAGCCTCCTTGATCACGCTCACATTTAAAAAATGCAAGAAGCCATAAGCCAGGTAGACAATACATCAGGCACAATATTCCTTCTTGCGCTATACAGCCGTTGCTGCTGTTCAAGATTACAGATGAAAGTAAAAATCAGAGAACCCCACAGTCAGTTCCCTCTAACACCACTAGGTGGCAGACTTGCACAATGAGCCTGATTTAGAGCTGCAAGCAAAGCCAAAAAGCACACAACTGGGCAAAACCATGTGCACTGCAGGAGGTGCAGATGTAACGTGCAGAGAGAGTTAGATTTTGCCCATTAGTGTGCTTTTTGGCTTTTACTTATGGGCCCATTCTATCACACTTCAATGGATTTTAGAATAAGGAACGCATGTAGGATAGTTCCATCAGTAATATCTTTTCATCGTCCAGGACTCGCACACTGGGCAGGGTTAGAGGCTTTGCAAGACATCACATCAAAACCCATATATTTCTCCTTCATCCACTAGGGGCCACTGGAGCGTAGTTACAATGGGGAGATAGTAGGCAGTAATTGGGAGCTGGCACTTTAAAATTCTCACACTGTGGCTAGCTCCTCCCCTACTATCTCCCCTCCAAGCCAGTCTTAGTTTAGTGCCCGAGGAGAGCTGGTTCACTTGGGTTTAGCTGAAGAATTTTTTCGTTTTTCTTTATTATTTTATTTTTCTTTCACACACTCACAGACTGGCAGCTCTGCCACTGCCAGTCTGCACCGCGGGAGCTGCCGGCGGGGTCCCATCGCAGCTGCGTGCGGCTCGGGATGGGCCCCGGCTGAGGGAGACACTGAGCTCTCCTGAGTTGGCCGGACACCGCTGCGTGCGGCGCGTGTCGGGGCCACTCCATCCAGCAGAAGATTCCGGCAGCATGGCAGCGGTGAGTATCAAAAATGGCCGGACACCGCTGCGTGCGGCGCGTGTCGGGGCCGCTGGGTCGAAACGCCTGACGGAAGGAAGCGGTGAGTACAATCTCCCCCCCCTCCCCCTCCAGACTGATGTATGTTTTTACATTTCTCAGTTTCAGTGTTTTAATACATGGATGGACAGGCTCCCCTATACTCTCCAGTCAGACAGGCTGGAGTGCATAAAAGGCTTACTAATTTGAAATTGGCGCCATTATGTGGGGGGCGGAGCTTCAGCCCGCTCTGTAAGCGGGCTCAGCGCTCTTCACTCCCCGGCTGCAGCATACAGGCAGCTGGGTGATACATTTACATATATCATATATCTGTGTAATAATTAGCATAGCTCTCATGGCAGAGTGGTAACACCTATGGTTACGATGCCCACGAGCTAGGGTTCAAAGGACACACTCTCCCCGGCCGCAGCATACACACTTACAGGCAGCCGGATGATAGTGCGGTTTTAATTTGAAAGTAACCGGAGCAGGGGGGCGGAGCTAACTCCCGCTCCGTTCGGCGGGCTCAGGCTTTCCGCTCCCCGGCCGCACATCGCTCCCCGGCCGCAGCATACAGGCGGCCGGGGGATGCATGGGCGCTTTCCGCTTACTATACAGCGGATTTGAATTTGGCGCCGAAGCGGAGGGGGCGGAGCTAACTCCCGCTCTGTACGGCGGGCTTTCTCCGCTCCCCAGCCGCTGCAGCATGACGAGACGCCGCTCCACAGTCCCCCGCTCCCCGGGCCACTGAAAGCTCCTTTCCTCTCCTGGCTGTGCAGGGAGGATTCTTTACATGTATAAGGTATGAGGGGGGGTGAAGCTTATTCCCCCCGGCGGCGGCTCCCAGCTCTCATGGTCTCTAGGCAACACACCTGTCTCTGGGATGTTTAGCTTTTCTGTGCAGTGTGCTGCAGAAATATTGTTACATCTTGCTTTGGCTACATTCCTCCTGCAGGTGAGTCCTCTGCCCCATTTCAGACATTTAGATCAGGGAATCTGCTCTATTACAGGAGCTGGGACTCAGCTCATTAATAATTAAAAATCTACTGTGCAGTATTTCTTTACCCTACAAATACACAGTATTTATCTACCCTATTAGGTGCACAGTAATTATCTACCCTATTAGATGCACAGTATTTATCTGTCCTATTAGGTGCATGGGTTCACTGTGGTGTGTGTATATAAATATATATAGATATGTTTATATATATATATATATATTTAAGTGTGTGGGTATGTATATAGATATATCCATACAATACCATATATAGGGGATAAAACAAACACTTCCGCAATGTTTTCTAGAAACAGAATACCCCACCTTGCCACATAACATTTTCACCCATCTTTTCTCACAGGCTGGTCACCATTTTGAAAAGCCAGCGGAACCTCCGAGAAACATCGGGTGCACCTTAATTAGCGGTACACTACATACAGGGCGGGGTGTTGCCTTCCCTTTATTATTCCTTGGTGTCACTAGTTACTAATGCTGTTTGTAATTTGGGGAATGTGTTTAAGGCATCAGACAAATAGCGCTGTGGCTCAGTACGCTAGTAGCGGGTATCTGAACAGGGGTTTGAATCCAAACAAAACTTTAAGGGGAGCTCCTATAGCCTAGGGCTAAGACTCCTGTCCCACAGCGCAGCGCTACTGGTTCAGGTCTCCGCTGCTCCAGAAAGTTTATTTGAACGTGTCGGTCACTACACATTATAGTGCAGACCTTGCATAGGGCTGTGTTTATTTAACCCACCTTTTCTCCTTTCGTTTGTCTCACCTGGGATAGTCAAAGAATTCCCTCTTAGGTGTGAAGTATGCGGTGGAGCCATCTGCTTAGCCCTCCACGCACCTGCAGGACACTCCTGTTTGAACAGCTCAGATTATACAGGTAATGTCACTGGTAACCAGAGACCTTGTACGTCATTTCACCTCTCCAGGTTTCTAAAGGAACCTTGCTAACCTTCCATGTTACAATACTGATGATGTCTGTTTTCTGTGGAGTCTGAACCTGTGTCTCAGAATATCCAGGTGCATTATACAGCAGTTCGTCTGAGACTGCAGGTAAAGGAGGCGGACACGTCAAGTCCATCAGGGTTCGACGCCAATGACGAAATGACAGCGACTGGTTCAGTTTCGGATGAGCTGGCCAGGCTCCGGTAGACGGCCGGCAGACACCCGAATACACAATTTCAGGTATCAAACAATGTTTGTTTTCCTATCCTTTCCCCGCAGACGGCAGGAAATGGTATCGGTACCTCTCCAGGGTATGCCCCTCGATGTATTGCCGGTCCAACAAGCTGCCGTTTTCCTGAGGCAACCTTGCTCAGGGATCCATCGAAGACATATACGGCAGCAGGGTTCTACCTTGTCCGGAGCAGGTAGGTTGTGGAACAATTGTCCTCTAGGTTACAGGATGTTTCGCATCCGGATCAATTGATACTTTGGTACGAGTCAGAATCACGATTCTGCTTTATGTTCTTTGGAGGTCTCCACGTCTGCAGTCTCGGAACCTGCATTTTCGCTTTGGGCTGTCTTAACCCGACGACCTCGGGGGCTGCGACAGTGACAGGTGAACATGAGATCCTACGGGGCAGATGGTTCAGGGGAAGGAACTTTCTGCAGGATTTCTTGAACCATTGGAGGTAAGTCCACTTTGCTTTCTCCTACTTCTGCCCCAGCTCCAAGACAGACCTTTACCGGTCTTTCCTTTAGATTTTTACCGTGCCCTTTCAGGCTTCCGATTCCACACGGGCGATATCTCTGTCGCCAGGGGATCTCAGAAGGAAGAAAAAAAAAAAAAAAAGCTGAAGCAGAGGCTCAGCATCCTCTGTCCAGTCTGATTTTACATCATCCTATACACACACTAAAGGTCAGACTTTCCTACCACCTGGAGGGTCCCAGGGTAGGCGCAGGTCGGTGGAAGAAGGCTTGGGCGGTTACAGACTAGATTTGGGAGTACCCCGGCCGATTTACGATGACAAGAGTCATAATGCAGGCGGCGCTCCATATGCTTCTAACCGCAAAGGGTGTTGATCCCTGTTTTTTACATATCATTTGAATCGGGACAGTTCTCAGCCCTTTGTTTTCTTTTCACGTTCCGAAGCCAGTTGGCTTGGCCAGGCCTATTCTGGCCTTAGAATCCTTTCAGTCTGTGATTGCTAGTTGAACAAGAAAGGGAGTTTTACGCGTCCCTTGTCTTCAGGGATGCCTGTTTACTGATTTCCGTTGGGTTTCCTCATCGGGCTTTACTCAGTCGCATTACAGGATTCTCATTTTCACTGTAAGTCCTTTTCTTTCGGTCTCTCTTCCGCTCCCACAGGGTTCAGGAAGATCACAGAATAACTCTTTTTCAAGGGGTTGACGTTGGTTCCCTAATGGGACAATCTACTGCTACTATCCCACTCTGTACATTACGTGGCTTCTGAAGATCCGATTTATGCTCCTCATAAACGTTTTCTCAACAGGGTCCGTCGGAGGATTTTTCCTTCCTCGGTACCAGGTACTCTATTTCTTCAGTCAAGCTGCGACGCAATGAGTGGTCGCCTACATTCCCCTCTGAGCGGGGGACAACAATCTTCTTTCCAGATCAGGCCACCATGTCAGACTCCTGGGTGAGGAAACATTCCCCGGAGTTTTGTCAGCTGGTCTGCTGTGGGCGGAGATTTCGAATCGACCTCAGGGCGTTCTGACTGACTCTAACCCTTTACTACTCACCGACGTGAGCTCTGGTGGCAGTAGCCGAGGATGCCCTCAGGGCTCCTGGGAGTTTCTGGTTATTCTATCCTGCCTCCTTTTCTATTTCTACCTCACTTTCGGTAACACAGGAGGAGAATATGCGTGCTAGTCCTCTCGGTGGCTCTGGTTGGGCCACCCATGACTTGAAGATACGGCTACAACTGTTGTCGGTAGAGGAGCCTTGGCTCCTACCTCGACTGGACTGTCTACTTCAACAGGGTCCTTTTCTTTGTTCAATCTTACACTGGTTTCATTTAACCGTGTGACTGTTCACGAGCCCTCAGAAGGGAGGAGTTCCCTAGTTCGGTTAGGCCTACTAGACCCCGATTTCAGAAGTCTGTTACCTCTTCTCGCTTTTGCCACTTTTGGAAAGCTGTATGGGACATAATAAGGATAAAAGGGGGTTTTCCCCTTTCAGTTACCATTCAGCCGTAATCTTTGGTTTCTCTGGGAGGTTTTGCTCCGCTGCGCTTCAAACCACATTGACCTGAATTTTCGGTCCCTGCCTTTTTCGGTTTTCTTCCAAAAGAAATTAGCCTGGCGCCCGTAAGTTCGGGCTCTCTTTCAGGGAGTACTCTATTAGCAACTCCCCCGGCTGAGCTTCGGCCTCAGCGGTCGTTTCTCCCAAAGGGCATGTCCGTTTTTCATATAAATCTGACACTAGTGTTTTTCAGTCCTCTTTGACTGTTGTCAGGGCTCGCTGACTTTCTCTACAGAGGTCTTAGGCTATTCGACGAAGGGTTTTTTTTTTCTTCTTTATTCTGTACGATGCTCCCGTACTAAATAGCCAGGGTCCCAGCATATGCTGGGCTGTTGGATACATCTGACCATCAGACAGTCTTCTTGGCGGTTGCTCGGGAGCCTCCGTTTTCCATTTCAGCGCACTTTACGTGCGTGGTGGGACCTTCGTGGGCAGCTGCCCGTGGGGTCTCCATGAATACTTTAGGTCGGGCGGCTACTTGGTCCGGCCGTCATACGTTTGTCAAATTCTACAAGTTTGACACTTTTGCGGCCTCTGCATCTCAGTTTGGCCGAGTGGTTTTACAGAACTCTCAGCGCTCTCCCACCCGTTCTGGGAGCTCTGGGACGTCCCCATTGTAACTACGCTCCAGTGGCCCCTAGTGGATGAAGGAGAAATCAGGATTTTGGTACTTACCGATAAATCCCTTTCTCCGATTCCACAGGGGCCACTGGACGCCCGCCCAGCGCTGTTCCTCCTTGTTTTTTGCTTAACGGTTTGCAGATCACCATATGACTGCTTGTTGAGTTCGGGCTAGCCGGTTGTTTCTTGGGTTCTGTTCCAGGTTTGGTTTGTGTTCTCCTGGTTTACAGGGCTTCATTAACCTCCTCTACCTTACGGTTTGTTTATTACAGCTCTCCTCGGGCACAGTTTTACGTAGACTGGCTTGGAGGGGAGATAGTAGGGGAGGAGCTAGCCACAGTGTGAGAATTTTAAAGTGCCAGCTCCCAGCTACTGCCTACTATTTCCCCATTGTAACTACGCTCCAGTGGCCCCTGTGGAATCGGAGAAAGGGATTTATCGGTAAGTACCAAAATCCTGATTTACCCCAGTTCCTTCAAAGAAAAAGTTTTAATCCAGACTATAATTTACTATATTTCTCTGACGTCCTAGTGGATGCTTGGAACTCCGTAAGGACCATGGGGAATAGACGGGCTCCGCAGGAGACTGGGCACTCTAAAAGAAAGATTAGGTACTATCTGGTGTGCACTGGCTCCTCCCTCTATGCCCCTCCTCCAGATCTCAGTTAGATTTCTGTGCCCGGCCCGAGCTGGATGCACACTAGGGGCTCTCCTGAGCTTCTAGAAAGAAAGTTTAAAATTAGGTTTTTTATTTTACAGTGAGACCTGCTGGCAACAGGCTCACTGCAACGAGGGACTAAGGGGAGAAGAAGCGAACCTACCTGCTTGCAGCTAGCTTGGGCTTCTTAGGCTACTGGACACCATTAGCTCCAGAGGGATCGACCGCAGGACCCGTCCTTGGTGTTCGTTCCCGGAGCCGCGCCGCCGTCCCCCTTACAGAGCCAGAAGCATGAAAATGGTCCGGAAAATCGGCGGCAGAAGACTTCAGTCTTCACCAAGGTAGCGCACAGCACTGCAGCTGTGCGCCATTGCTCCTCATGCACACTTCACACTCCGGTCACTGAGGGTGCAGGGCGCTGGGGGGGGGGCGCCCTGAGCAGCAATAAAAACACCTTGGCTGGCAAAATAATCACAATATATAGCCCCAGAGGCTATATATGTGATAATTACCCCTGCCAGATTCCATAAAAAAGCGGGAGAAAAGTCCGCGAAAAAGGGGCGGAGCTATCTCCCTCGGCACACTGGCGCCATTTTCTCTTCACAGTGTAGCTGGAAGACGGCTCCCCAGGCTCTCCCCTGTAGTTTTCAGGCTCAAAGGGTTAAAAAGAGAGGGGGGGCACTAAATTTAGGCGCAATATTGTTTATACAAGCAGCTATAGGGGAAAATTCACTCAGTGATAGTGTTTATCCCTACAGTATATAGCGCTCTGGTGTGTGCTGGCATACTCTCTCTGTCTCCCCGAAGGGCTGTGTGGGGTCCTGTCCTCAGTCAGAGCATTCACTGTGTGTGTGCGGTGTGTCGGTACGGCTGTGTCGACATGTTTGATGAGGAGGCTTATGTGGAGGCGGAGCAGATGCTGAAAATGGGATGTCGCCCCCTGTGGGCCGACACCAGAGTGGATGGATAGGTGGAAGGTATTAACCGACAGTGTCAACTCCTTACATAAAAGGCTGGATGACGTAACAGCTATGGGACAGCCGGCTTCTCAGCCCGCGCCTGCCCAGGCGTCTCAAAGGCCATCAGGGGCTCAAAAACGCCCGCTCCCTCAGATGGCAGACACAGATGTCGACACGGAGTCTGACTCCAGTGTCGACGAGGTTGAGACATATACACAATCCACTAGGAACATCCGTTACATGATCTCGGCAATAAAAAATGTGTTACACATTTCTGACATTAACCCAAGTACCACTAAAAAAGGGTTTTATGTGTGGGGAGAAAAAGCAGGCGGTGTTTTGTTCCCCCATCAAATGAGTGAATGAAGTGTGAAAAAGCGTGGGTTCCCCCGATAAGAAACTGGTAATTTCTAAAAAGTTACTGATGGCGTACCCTTTCCCGCCAGAGGATAAGTTACGCTGGGAGATATCCCCTAGGGTGGATAAAGCGCTCACACGTTTGTCAAAAAAGGTGGCACTGCCGTCTTAGGATACGGCCACTTTGAAGGTACCTGCTGATAAATAGCAGGAGGCTATCCTGAAGTCTGTATTTACACACTCAGGTTCTAGACTGAGACCTGCAGATAGTGCTGCTGCAGCGTGGTCTGTAACCCTTTCAAACAATAAGACGTCGTCTTATATATGAGGGATGCACAGAGGGATATTTTGCCGGCTGGCATCCAGAATTATTGCAATGTCCATTCTGTCAGGAGGGTATTAGAGACCCGACACTGGACAGGTGATGCTGACTTTAAAAGGCACATAGAGCCTTATAAGGGTGAGGAATTGTTTGGGGATGGTCTCTGGGACCTCGTATCCACAGCAACAGCTGGGATGAAATTTTTTTACCTCAGGTTTCCTCACAGCCTAAGAAAAGCACTGTATTATCAGGTACAGTCCTTTCGGCTTCAGAAAAGCAAGCGGGTCAAAGGAAAAAGCTGCACCAGTCAGCCAGTTCCCAGAATCAAAATTCTTCCCCCGCTTCCTCTGAGTACACCGCATGACGCGGGGGCTCCACAGGCATAGCCAGGTACGGTGGGGGGCCGCCTCAAAAATTTCATCGATCAGTGGGCTCGCTCACAGGTGGATCCCTGGATCCTTCAAGTAGTATCTCAGGGGTACAAGCTGGAATTCGAGGCGTCTCCCCCCCGCCGTTTCCTCAAATCTGCCTTGCCGACAACTCCCTCAGGCAGGGAGGCTGTTCTAGAGGCAATTCACAAGCTGTATTCCCAGCAGGTGATAGTCAAGGTGCCCCTACTTCAACAAGGACGGGGTTACTATTCCACACTGGTTGTGGTACCAAAACCGGACGGTTTGGTGAGACCCATTTTAAATTTGAAATCCTTGAACACATACATTAAAAAATTCAAGTTCAAGATGGAATCGCTCAGGGCGGTGATTGCAAGCCTGGAGGAGGGGGATTACATGGTATCCCTGGACATCAAGGATGCTTACCTACATGTCCCCATTTACCATCCTCATCAGGAGTACCTCAGATTTGTGGTACAGGATTGCCATTACCAATTCCAAACACTGCCGTTTGGACCGTCCACGGGACCGAGGGTCTTTACCAAGGTAATGGCAGAAATGATGATACTCCTTCGAAAAAAGGGAGTTTTAATTATCCCGTACTTGGACGATCTCCTTATAAAGGCGAGGTCCAAGGAGCAGTTGTTGGTCGGAGTAGCACTATCTCGGGAAGTGCTACATCAGCACGGATGGATTCTATACGTTCCAAAGTCACAGCTGGTTCCTACCACACGCCTACTGTTCCTGGGGATGGTTCTGGACACAGAACAGAAAAAAGTGTTTCTCCTGCAGGAGAAAGCCAAGGAGCTGTCATCTCTAGTCAGAGACCTCCTGAAACCAAAACAGGTATCGGTGCATCACTACACACGAGTCCTGGGAAAAATGGTAGCTTCTTACGAAGCAAAATTCCATTCGGCAGGTTCCATACAAGTACCTTTTAGTGGGACCTCTTGAACAAGTGGTCGGGATCGCATCTTCAGATGCATCGGCTGATAACCCTGTCTCCAAGGACCAGGGTATCTCTACTGTGGTGGCTGCAGAGTGCTCATCTTCAAGAGGGCCGCAGATTCGGCATACAGGACTGGGTCCTGGTAACCACGGATGCCAGCCTTCGAGGCTGGGGGGGCAGTCACACTGGGAAGAAACTTCCAAGGACTTTGGTCAAGTCAGGAGTCTTCCCTACACATAAATATTCTGGAACTAAGGGCCATTTACAATGCCCTAAGTCAGGCAAAACCCCTGCTTCAAAACCAGCCAGTACTGATCCAGTCAGACAACATCACGGCAGTCGCCCATGTAAACCGACAGGGCGGCACAAGAAGCAGGATGGCGATGGCAGAAGCCACAAGGATTCTCCGATGGGCGGAAAATCACGTCTTAGCACTGTCAGCAGTGTTCATTCCGGGAGTGGACAACTGGGAAGCAGACTTCCTCAGCAGACACGACCGACACCCGGGAGAGTGGGGACTTCATCCAGAAGTCTTCCAACTGTTGGTAAACCGTTGGGAAAGGCCACAGGTGGACATGATGGCGTCCCGCCTAAACAAAAAACTAGATATTGCGCCAGGTCAAGGGACCCTCAGGCAATAGCTGTGGAAGCTCTAGTGACACCGTGGGTGTACCAGTCGGTTATGTATTCCCTCCTCTGCCTCTCATACCAAAGGTACTGAGAATAATAAGAAAACGAGGAGGAAGATCGATACTCGTGGTTCCGGATGGGTCAAGAAGAGCTTGGTACCCAGAACTTACAGAAATAATATCAGAGGACCCATGGCCTCTACCGCTCAGACAGGATCTGCTACAGCAGGGGCCCTGTCTGTTCCAAGACTTACCGCGACTGCGTTGGACGGCATGGCGGTTGAATTCCGGATCCTAAAGCAAAAGGGCATTCCGGAGGAAGTCATTCCTACGCTGATAAAAGCCAGGAAAGAAGTAACCGCAAACCATTATCACCGTATTTGGCGAAAATATGTTGCGTGGTGTGAGGCCAGGAAGGCCCCAACAGAGGAATTTCAGCTGGGTCGTTTTCTGCACTTCCTACAGTCGGGAGTGACTATGGGCCTAAAATTGGGTTCCATTAAGGTCCAGATTTCGGCTCTGTCGATTTTCTTCCAGAAAGAACTGGCTTCACTGCCTGAAGTTCAGACTTTTGTAAAGGGAGTGCTACATATTCAGCCCCCTTTTGTGCCTCCTGTGGCACCGTGGGATCTCAACGTGGTGTTGAGTTTCCTGAAATCACATTGGTTTGAGCCACTTAAAACTGTGGATTTGAAATATCTCACGTGGAAAGTGGTCATGTTATTGGCCTTGGCTTCGGCCAGGCGTGTGTCAGAATTGGCGGCTTTGTCATGTAAAAGCCCTTATCTGATTTTCCATATGGATAGGGCAGAATTGAGGACTCGTCCCCAGTTTCTCCCTAAGGTGGTATCAGCTTTTCACTTGAACCAACCTATTGTAGTGCCTGCGGCTACTAGGGACTTGGAAGATTCCAGGTTACTGGACGTAGTCAGGGCCTTAAAAATTTATATTTCCAGGACGGCTGGAGTCAGGAAAACTGACTCGTTTTTTTATCCTGTAGGCACCCAACAAAAGAGGTGCTCCTGCTTCTAAGCAGACTATTGCTCGCTGGATTTGTAGCACAATTCAGCTGGAGCATTCTGCGGCTGGATTGCCGCATCCTAAATCAGTAACAGCCCATTCCACGAGGAAAGTGGGCTCATCTTGGGCGGCTGCCCGAGGGGTCTCGGCTTTACAACTTTGCCGAGCAGCTACTTGGTCAGGGGCAAACACGTTTGCTAAATTCTACAAATTTGATACCCTGGCTGAGGAGGACCTTGAGTTCTCTCATTCGGTGCTGCAGAGTCATCCGCACTCTCCCGCCCGTTTGGGAGCTTTGGTATAATCCCCATGGTCCTTACGGAGTTCCCAGCATCCACTAGGACGTCAGAGAAAATAAGAATTTACTCACCGGTAAATCTATTTCTCGTAGTCCGTAGTGGATGCTGGGTGCCCATCCCAAGTGCGGATTGTCTGCAATACTTGTATATAGTTATTGCCTAACTAAAGGGTTATTGTTGAGCCATCTGTTGAGAGGCTCAGTTATATTTCATACTGTTAACTGGGTATAGTATCACGAGTTATACGGTGTGGCTGGTATGGGTCTTACCCGGGATTCAAAATCCTTCCTTATTGTGTCAGCTCTTCCGGGCACAGTATCCTAACTGAGGTCTGGAGGAGGGGCATAGTGGGAGGAGCCAGTGCACACCAGGTAGTCCTAAATCTTTCTTATAGAGTGCCCAGTCTCCTGCGGAGCCCGTCTATTCCCCATGGTCCTTACGGAGTTCCCAGCATCCACTACGGACTACGAGAAATAGATTTACCGGTGAGTAAAATCTTATTAAAAACCCTCCAGAGCAATTCACATTGTTCTGGTCATGTGGAGACTCAACAACTTTTCCAATGCCGACGAGTTTTGTTATGGAATATGTGAATTCTACCCCCGCGGCTATGGATCAGCTTCAGGGTGCTTCCATGTCCTAGGTGCAGTTTAACACAGAAAGTTCCTCCGGGTCTAGACTATGGAACAACTCTTCTAATTCACCTGTCAGACGACACCTCTATGAGATGGTGGAATTAAAACAAAGTCCAGATATGGCCCTATTTGTACAACATCCGGGTGATACGAAGGTCGGAACATGGCAAGAAATGCGGGTGACGGGTGCATGGCTGGATTGCTAACATGAACCCAACTCCCCTCACAGCAGATAACTTGTAGAAATAACTTTGCGAAACAAAGTATCAAGGGTAAGGTGTCTCAAAATATGGGTGGTCTTCAGTATGCCGGCGGTCGGGCGACCAGCATACCGGCGCTGGGAGCCCGACAGCCGGCATACCGACACTTATTCTCCCTTGTGGGGGTCCACGACCCCCCTGGAGGGAGAATAAAATAGTGTGGCGAGCGCAGCGAGCCCGCAAGGGGCTCATTTGCGCTCGCCACACTGTCGGTAAGCCGGCGGTCGGGCTCCCGGCGCCGATATGCTGGTCGCCGGGAGCCCGGCCGCCGGCATATCATAGTGAACCCTCAAAATATAGTACTGTACTTGGCACGTGAAGTACAGGTCCATCCGTGGACAGCAGCAAGGAGACTGTTGGGAATGCATTCCTCACTGATAGGGTTTAGAACTGCTAACGTGGGATGAGAAGCAGGCCTCGCTACATCCCAGCAATGGGATAAACGTCGCTCTCTTGGTGGCAGATCCCTTTCATCCAGTGCTACAGGCTGGGGAGCTCACTCCCTCACAGAGTTCCATGTTGACAGCAAGAACAGTACTGTCACATAAATGTAATGGAAAGGAGAGAAATATACACAGCAGTTTCATTGGTATCGGGTCACTGAAAGGGGGCTCTTCCTAGGCCAACACAGCTTACTCTCCAATCCACAGAGCACCAATTTACTAAGACACGTAGTACATATGCCATGGTGATGTTACTTTCCTTGGAGACTTTAAGGTGCACACAAGTCCTGGAATTATTCCCACTGGTCAGAACATCCCGTGTAATGAATGTTCCCTATAAGAAGTAATATGTACCTATGGTGGCCAATCCCGGGGTCGGCGGGATCCCGGAATTTAGGGCCAAAAACGGCCGGGACTGGAAGATCCAATCCCGGGGATTGAGGGATCAGCGTTGTGCGTCCACAGGACGCTCAGACGCTGCCCGGCTTCCTCTTTCCGGCTCCCCCGGCGCAGCATGAGGTCACGCTGCGCCGCCAGCCGAGCACTGAGGGAGTGCAGGAAGAGATCCCCACTCGCCCGCCCTCTGTATACGGTTAGTAATGTGTGCGGGGTGGGGTGGGGCGAGGGGGCGGCCACACACTTAAAAGCCAATCCTGGACTGAAAAAATGTCCCAGGATTGGCTTCCCTATATGTAACCTTGTCTGCTGGCAGACAGTGGGGGCTGTGTATGTCCCCAGCCTGCTCCAGGCTGAGATGGGAGTCAGCCAGTCACTCCCAGTTGTGACCGGAGCCCTTCAGGAACAACTTATCTTCATGTGGCATCTTCTTTTCTTACAACTGCAACAGAATAACGGACCAAAATGCAGATACTGGAAAATCAATCAGATCACATTTGCTGCGTCCTCACTGATATTACATATACAGAAACCAGTTTATATTGGCGAAGTATGTGATAACATTTCCTCCTATGGTGATCCGTACACTTGCAGGATAAGGAAACAGCTCAGTAGTAAGTTACACAGTGTGGACGAAATGCTCCATGTAATAACTAAGAAGAGAAGCTACCAAGGAGGATGTTGAGGAAAGGAGTTGTGGGTAATTATGATTCCGTTTCCTTACAGCTGGTAATGTGGCTGGTGGCTATACTATTCCGAGGCCTCAGGCATCCGGTTACCTGGCTCCTGCACTGGAGAGGAGCAAGCCTGGCGTTGCGGTCCCCACCGTCTTCTCCTGCTCCAAGCCGATTTGGTGAGAGCAGCATATCTAGTGACTGGGAGGACGAGAGCCTTGGAGATGATGTCTTTGAAGTACCACTTAGTCCTCTGGGCCTCCCCAGGAATCTGACCTACCATGGGCAGGAATTTGCTCTCAGGTACAGGTGTAAAATGCTTTATACATGTATTACCTGGGTGAGTGTGAAGGGAGAGATTCTTATTACCGCGAACTGGAGTCAGACCGCACATATTTGTAGGAAGTGGCATGTTAGTATCTATATGGTCTGTCCACCCATAATGTTTCCAGCTGCTCATATAAAATGTATATTTGTATATAACCTACTTGCTGGTGACCCAGTATTCCACCAGCTGGAGCGGCTTCGCCATAGATATACAGTGGATAGGTAGGACTGTGCTTGGTGCTACAGGTAATGAAGGTGGCATTGGAGGCTTGTTCTTAGCCCTGTTGCATCATGGGAATCGTAGTTCTGTGTAGCTGAGGAACTGCTCCCCCTATTAGACGTCATTCAGAGATACAGTTCTTAAGGTGCGTATATACATCGGCAGATTTATCTGTCCAAACGTTTTCCTCCATCTTGCTTCTTAAGGGCCCCATACACTGACTAGGCCGATTTTGCCCGATTTCAGCCCAATTTGGGCAATCGGCCCGATACATTGGGTGAAATCGTGCATTTTCGGGGTGCTTGAAAATCCGATCCGATGCACGTTCCCGTGAGCATCGGTTCGGATCCCCCTAGATCCGACATATCATGAGTGCTGCACTCGTTATATGTCGGATCCCGCAGTAAATAGATAGGATAGTAAAAGATACATCATACGCAAAAGAAAAACTGCATACGATATATCTAATGCTATCTTACCAGCGGGAAGGCTGCTGGAAGGTTGGACGAAATCTTATATGACATGACGGACCGTCATGTCGTATAAGTGTATGGGGCCCTTACGCCTATAGTGTACTAAGAGCCTAATTCAGGTTGGATCACAGAATGTGATCCAACCGCAAAAATGACACACAAAATGCGGGCGCAGCGCCTGTCCTGCGCATGTGCACGCATTTTCTGCGGGGGGGAATGCGAACGCCTCTGCCTGTCAATCAGGCAGAGGCGCTCGCGGGGTGGGGGCAGCAATGCTCCGTTTCCAAGGCGGAGCGGCATGGAAAAGGGTGGTGCGGGCGTGATGGCAGCGGCTGCCACGATCAACTTAATCTTAACGATGAAGTAGAAATTGCGCTGCGATTGCAATTTCTGCTTCATCAGGGGGGGAGGCGGCGGTCAGCATGCGTTCAGAATTAGCAGAATTTGCAATCCTTACTGAATAAGGCCCTGAGTACGCACTTAGTAACTTTGTAGCACGGGAATTAGTATAAAGTCGCAGATTAATGGCGGTGGTGACTGATATTGGAGCGGTCTTTTACCCCACATTGTGTACTTTTCCTTAATCCTTATTCCTCCTTTTTGCATGTTAGTCTGCTGCTTAGGATTAGTGTTTTGGCAGGAGGTCACCAAGCAGGGCTATCTGGCATGGCTAGAGGATAGGCGTTGTGTAGTAGATATAAAGTGGAGGACGTTGTTATGTTACCGTCTGGACCACCCAGATCTGGAGCTGATCACTTGTGGTTTCCTTCTCACAGACATTCTCCAGACCTGCTCTCACGCCCGTCTCTGGGCAGCACATCAACCCCTCGCAATATGTCGCCCGAGTACAGCCTGAGAAAGAGGTAAGTGCTCCTGGAGAAACGTGGCGTTGGCGTTCTTTCTGCGTTTCAGCGTACATTAAAGTAAATTTCTGATTGTTTCAGAGGTAGTGCCTGAGGTGTGCTGTAATGTGAGTGTACTTTGTCTCGGTGCCTGCCCGCGGGAGGGCGCCCGGTGCCTGCCCGTTTCCGTGTGTGGCGGCACCTTTTGTCTGCACTAGTTACCAGCCCATCACAATAACAGTAATGTCAGCAATGGCAGCTGTGCATGCCCGAACGGAGCAACACTTAAATTGCTCCTTTGGGCGCCATCTAGTGGCTGCCGGTGTGCAAAACACTTGCATTCCCCCATAGAGATGAGGTGCAGCGTTAGCCTTTAATTATATAGTGTGTGTGAGGACACTTGGCCAGCATGTCTGTATGTTTGAGTGTATTTTGTATGCATGTCTGTATGTATGTGTGAGTGCACTTAGGGGAGTATCCAGTTGGCCTTGAAAATTTTAGCAAAAAATGTGAGGGATTTTTTTCTTTTTTTTTTTTTTTCTTACATTAAACATTTAGGATCCCGTATCTATGTGTTTTCACGAAAAAACAATGGAGTTTCTAGGGCTTATTATTGTGGATTTTATTTAGCCTGCCTCCGGCAGGTGACTGAGTTACCCAATAACTGTCAGCGTTCAGGGCTAATTGGATAGCCCCCAAGGGATCTATTAGCAGAGGTAACTTACAGCGGATAATTGGATACCACCCTTTGTCTGCGCGTCTGTATAGCAGTCACCTTGTCTGGACCTTTGTTACCTCTTTGCACTGGTTCTGGAAACGGTAGTTTCCCTAGAGCACAGGTTCTCAAACTCTGTCCTCAGGACCCCACACAGTGCATGTTTTCTTTATCATCCACTAGGGGTCACTGGAGTACTCTTGGGATATGGACGGGCGTAGCCGAACAAAGGCACTGAATATTCAAATTTAGGACCCTCCCCCCCTCCATATCCCCAAGTACCTCAGTGTACTTTGCCAGTGTTTTTTCGGTGCTCACAGATGAACATCGGCTTGTGGGAATGAGCCCACATTTCAGAAGATTTTATTAATTTTTTCTTTTTCTTTTTAATTTTTACACTTCCCGTCCCAGTTTCTGAAAAACATGGGTCCGGGATGGTGCCGCTGCAAGGCAGCGTATGGCGTGTCGGTCCTCACAAAGAGCACCCTCACAGCCACAGGCGCTATAAGGCAGCGCATGGCGTGTCGGTCCTCACAAAGAGCACCCTCACAGCCACAGGCAGCCACTGTCTCCTGCAAACTGAACGGAGCTTACAGGAAGAAGCTCCGTCACAGCCAGGATGAGACAGAGAGCTGAAAGGAAGCCTGAAACAGCCAAGATGTGAAGCTGGAGGCTGAAACAGAGCTTGCAGAGAGAAGCCCAGTGACAGCCAACATGTGAAGCTGGAGGCTGAAACGGAGCTTGCAGAGAGAAGCCCCGTCACAGCCAGGAGAAAAGCCGTCACATGGAACAAGGTATGTTAGGGCGGTCAGCTCACGCTGCCGCCCTGCTGTGTGTAAAGTGTGCTGGAGCCGCCGCTGAAGCCGCCGCTGAGGGTCCCACTGAACTACGCGCAGAGCGGCCGCACGTCACTCAGACGCCGGCCGCTCTCACAGCGCTGATTGCCCGGCACCACTACAGAGGCGCCGCCGAGACAGGGGAAGGGCTCCGTGTGATAACAAAGCCGCCCGCTCTGCCAGGAACACCGCACGCCGCTGATGCCGGACACAGGACTGTGTACTGTTGTAGGAAGGCGCTGCCCGCTCTTCCGGACGGTTCCCGGCTATATACAGCGCTCTCCTGCTCCCTGCACTCGATCCCCGGACGCTATATACAGCGCTCTCCTGCTCCCTGCACCCGTACGTTGCAGGTAACATGGGGATGCAGGGGGGGGGGAGGGGAAGTAATGGCCATAGCAGCAGCAAAAGGCTGCATGGGTTACTAAATAGGCTGCTCAGCTACCTCACAAGCAGCGCAGCGTTTTAAACAGTGTCATGGGTTATAACACTGTAGACTATGTATATTATATATGTTTCAGCACATTTTTATATAGATGATATATAATGAAGCTTTTTGCTGGCATGATATCAGTATGACCTGTGATTATATGTTTAAGCACATTTGATATATATAATATATATATGAGGCTTTGGCTGGCAATAGGCTATCACTGGCATAGCCTATTGCAGGTTTAACCATATTTTCTGTTAAGGCTGTAAGATAATAGCACTGCAGGCAGTGTTCATATTAATGAAGGCTAACTAAATGCATGTATTTTACTGTATCCTACACCGGTGTTATCACTGTATAATAGGCTATTAAGCCTATAATAACTGTATAATAGGCTGTTCAGCCTATATTAACACTGCAGCAGGTAACCTGTACTGTGATTTTCTGTGAAAGCATGGCATGAGGGCCATTTTAATCATTGCTGTTTTTCCAGCTTATAATTCCAGAACATTCCGCCCATACACCTCTACTCCACAAGGAGGCGCAGGGGTGTTAGTGGGAATTTTTAGTTCAGGATTATTCTAGAACATTCCTGCCCTACATCTTTAAGCCACCAGAAGGCGCAGGGGTGTTGGTAGGAATTTGGTTCGGGTTTCATGCCCATGTGAACTGCTTTTCACATAAAGAACATTTTAGTTTCCTAATAAATATGCTGTTCAGCAATAACATATATATATAGATATATATGCCATATAATAACTTTATTAAGTCGTGCAAGTGTCTGTTTGTTGCCTATTATGATGTCTGTCTACATAGCGGATAAGGCTCTAGTGCAGACTAAAATTGTTAACATTGGCAATTCAAATTAAAACAGCGGTAATCGGAGTCTCGGAATGACTCCGCCAGCGCTAACAAAAGACAGTCTTTCCAAAGGGCCAATTTTCCTTTGGGTACCAGAGTGTTTATTTCACTGGTCTTATAATTTAATGCACGATTCTATGTCAAATCTCACACAGATAACTACGAGTGAGAAGGGTACATTAGTCCAGCACGCAGATAGTGCGGGGTTTTGGACAACCATACATAATCGTTTCCAAAAGGACGCGATCCGCCATTGGTATATGCGTTTCTGTCAAACATTATAAAAACCCCATTGGGTCACTAGAATCTATGTATGAAACCATGCCGATCACTGTTAAAAGAAGCTGCAGAGTATATCTGTAAGGCTTCTGCTAACGCCGGTTATTTTCATGGTCGCTAGTTAAGCGCGACAAGGCCAGAGCTTGTTTGCTCCTACATTTGATATACTTGTAACGGCATTTTATCCCTTTAGGATATTCAGCCATTAGCGCATACAGTATACTTGTAACGGCGTTTTATACCTTTATACGAAACAGTCACGCTTTGTAACGACATGACGTTACAGTCAGCAAGCCAGTGGTTTGATGACCTCTTTTACAATTGTGGAAGCGCGTCTTTTCATGTTACATTTGCGAGGTTTCAGGACTTCAACTCATATATGTCTCAGCTATTTACAGCTTAGAGTACAAAACTGCTTCTGTCGAACGGTTTGGCAGGTTGTCATTTAGTCTTTGCTGGGTTATAAACCAGGCAATAGTACGCCAACACAGTCAGAGTTACTTATTCTCCTCTGTTTGGGCAAAACCAAACAGCTCCGTTGCAATATCAATCAGCAAGTCATTTACTACAGTTAGAAAATGGATTTTCTGCAGTTAGTTTTTGCTTATTGGAGCCACAAAATTGTATAATTGCATTTGATCTTCACAATGCGTATTTACCCAGTCCGGTTTCTTCATCACAGGTTCTAGCGTTTGCAAATCGCCACAACCATTAACCATTTCATTTCTACCGTTGCTTATCGCTCCCGGTATTTACCAAAGTGATGTTGGGATGATAGCTCATCTCACATAAAAACTATGTATCAACAAAGTTCCTCTAGCTTGCGCTACTAAGGTATACTGCGGTAGCAGATCAAGTTCGAAAACAATCGCATCTAAGTCTGTCTAAACGATGTCAATTCCTAGGTAACATTATGAATACGGTAAATCAAATACTTTTACCTACTACACCAGCAAGAACAAAAGTACACGCACACTAGCGGTACATTGGTGTATTCATCTATTAAGAATAAAGATGTGTTTTCAATTTAGTTCGCCACCCTTCACTCGCGTACCCACAGAGGGACAAGGGTGCATATACTCTGGACGACAGTCACAGAGAGTCAGGATTTGTAGTTAAAATCAACGCAAAGGTTCTAAAACACGACAGATTGCTGTCGATAAATGTCCTAGAACTCTGTGCATTTTACAATGCAATAAATGATTCACTTTCAGTCTGACCAGGGATAGACTCTGGTTTCTCTTCAGAACGAATAAATCTTTCGCTTTTTACTAAAGATTTTCGTGGAGAGAAACAACCGTGAGTTTCATGTAATTTTGTTTTTTCATGCCTGGCTCACGCTGGCCTTAAGCAGTCAAACGAAGCAACGGCAGTTGCATACACAACAACCAGTGAGAACCAAGAAGCCGCATGGCAATGCGGCAGGTAACTCAAATCTTCAATGGCTCAGAACGCCATTATGTGAAAATGTCAAGAGATCAATCCGTGAGTGGACATCTGTTAGACAGATGATCTCACCCGTCAGCATTTGGATCTTCAAGACTGGACATTAAATCCAGAGGTGTTTCATATCTGAGTCCACAGAAGGAGGTTACCCTCAAGTATACATGATGGCATCTCGCCACAATTACAAAAGCTCAGTATGTGTACAAAACAGATCACAAGGGCAGTGGCGGTGAAGTCTCTCACATTCATGGGGTCATTCAGCATCGTGTATCTGGCTCCGCCATTTTCCGTTTCTCTCTCCGTTGCCAAAACGGATCAGAAGACAGTTCGTCACAGTCATACTGGTGGTATCTCATGGATTTCGTAGAAGTTTGCTTCTCGAATTTTCAAGGAATACTTGCACACGATCTTGGCCCGCTCATAATACGTCCAACCTGTTACATCAGGGAACGTTCTTTTACCCATACTTATCTATATACTTATTATCTATGTACCGCAGCTGCGGTTGACGGGGTGAGGGTTCAGACCGCCCTCTTAAAAAATAGAGCATTACAGTATCGGTTATACCAACCATGTTACGAAATAGTAAGCCGCTTAAGGCAGCTCATTATTAAAAAAATTTAGTGTGTTTACATAGGTTGTAAACCTCGGAAGTTTCCAACATCATACTTCAAGTTACCCGTATTCTGTTAAACAGGGTGGGATGGAAAACTGCGTTCATCTGCACTAAGTGTGCAGGTATCTGTGTGGTAAACGTATTTTCAAAGACGTTTGCCTCTATTTGCGTCTGTAAACATCTTTCTACAAGGTGTCACCAAAGTTCAGACTCTATTTATCCCACCTACAGCGCCAGGCGATTTGAGGTTGGGTTCAGATTTATTACAGTTTTCATATTTTGGAACCCTTTCAACAAATGGGAATTAAGTTTCATATTTTTTGAACCCTTACAACAAATGAGAATTAAGTTTCTCACTTTGGAAAACATTTTTCTTCTAGCCTTGTCGTCGGCAAGGGTGCTTCGGCAAGGGTTTTGTTTTCATATTTGGGTGCCTTGTATTCCAAGCCACCGTATTTGAGTTTCTCATGACAAAGCAGATCTTCGGACGAAATCCGCTTTCGTATTCTTCACATCAATATACCAATAGTGGTTCCTGTGGGGACAGCACATTCTAGAATTCTGAATGTGGTACACGCATTACGCGTTTATATATGTACCGAACGTCTACAGTACGTGATATGAATACGTTGTTTGTTCTATATGATACTGCGAACTGGGGTTAGCCAGTTTCTCAGCAGACATTATCCAGTTGGATAATAATGACTACAAGTCAGGCTTACTTTAAGGCTAAGTTACAATCGCCTACGTCAGTAATAGTTCATCCCACAGGTTCTGTGGGAATGTCAGACCCAGCGGGTCGTGGAGCGTCTACGACGCGGCTACATAGCCTTCAGTGCACCACGTTTGTGCACTTTTACACGTTATGAATGGTGGCGCCGTCAGCATCTAGCTTTGGCTGCCTACTGTTACAAGTATCAAACAGCTCTCCCGCCCACGAGGGAAGCTTTGGTACGTCCCAAGAGTACTCCAGTGATCCCTAGTGGATGATAAAGAAAATAGGATTTTGGTACTTACCAGGTAAATCCTTTTCTTTGAATCCATAGGGGGCACTGGACGCCCACCCAGAGCAGTTTTACCTGGGTTGTTTTAAGCTCAAGGGAGCTTAGGGTAACAAGTTTACTTCATTGATATTAAGCTCAGAGGAGCTTATAATAACACATTTTCACCGATTGGTTCAAATTATAAAGTTCTATCGGTTATGGGGTCAACTGTTTAGTTGACAGTAAGGTTATGGGTCAACATTGTTGTTGTCCGTTATGTTATGGTTATGGTGTCAACTGTGTAGTTGACAATAAGGTTATAGGTCAACTTTGTTGTTGTCCGTTATGTTATAGGTATTCTCCATTGTCAACCTCTCTATATCCTGTTCGCTCAGTAAAAAACACTGGCAAAGTACACTGAGGTACTTGGGGATATGGAGGGGGGGAGGGTCCTAAATTTGAATATTCAGTGCCTTTGTTCGGCTACGCCCGTCCATATCCCAAGAGTACTCCAGTGCCCCCTATGGATTCAAAGAAAAGGATTTACCTGGTAAGTACCAAAATCCTATTTTCCAGGTCTCCTCACAGAATCGCATGTGAAATATTTAGCTCCACCTGTGGACCTTTTAAAATGTCAGTGAGTAATTAATACACCTGTGCACTTGCTGGGGTTACCTGCAAAACATGCACTGTGTGGGGTCCTGAGGACCGAGTTTGAGAACCACTGCCCTAGAGTGAACTCTTCCCTGAGCTGCGGCAAGGTGTGCACCCAGCACCTGATACTTCCTCCATAGCCATGTCACCGCACGTAGCACGTTGTCTGAAGGAGACTGCAGATCTCTGTCCCATTCATGCTGGACGTGATCTGCTCGCCGGGCCAGGAAGTGTGACCCCCAGATCAGATGCTAGTCCTGCTACTCGTGCCGCGTGGGGCCAGCTAAGTGCGGGAAGCATATTAACCACCTGGGGGAAACTGGGGTGTACCCTGGTCTATAACAATGGTTAGGTAGGTGGTACGTGTCATAGTAACAGCCACATGAACGGCAGGACCCAGGGTTTCCCAGCAGAACATTACTCAGAGCATCACATTGCCTCCGCCATCTTACCTTCTCCCCATAGTGCATCCTGGTGCCATCTCTTCCCCAGTAAACGATGCACGCGCACCCAGCCGGTCACATAATGTAAAAGAATTGTAGGCACTCTGGTGGATGGGTCAGCATGGGCACTCTGACCGGTGTGCGGCTCTGCAGCCACATACGCAGCAAGCTGCGATGCTCTGTGTGATCTGACACTTTTCTATCATAACCCGCAATAACTTTGTCACCAGTGTGTACTACAATAGCTCTTCCGTGGGATAGCACCAGACGGGCCAGCCTACACTCCCCACACGCATGATCCTTGGGCACCCATGAAACTGTCCAGCCGCCCTACTCTGGCCCGGCCACCCAGCCGCCCTACTCTGGCCCGGCCGTCCAGTCTGATCCAGCAGAAACAAATCTATGTAGCAACAGCTTTGCCTTGGGTCAGTAGGGCTATTGCCAAACGATGTGGGTAATTTGGATGGGCCGCTGCCTGGGCGGTGGACAGAGTCCTTGTATTTCTCTTACGTCCTAGAGGATGCTGGGGACTCCGTAAGGACCATGGGGATAGACGGGCTCCGCAGGAGACATGGGCACTAAGAAAGAACTTTAGGTATGGGTGTGCACTGGCTCCTCCCTCTATGCCCCTCCTCCAGACCTCAGTTTATTACTGTGCCCAGAGGAGACTGGGTGCATTACAGGGAGCTCTCCTGAGTTTTCTGGAAAGAAAGTATTTTGTTAGGTTTTTTATTTTCAGGGAGCCTGCTGGCAACAGACTCCCTGCATCGAGGGACTGAGGGGAGAAAAACAGACCTACTTTAATGTTAGGCTCTGTTTCTTAGGCTACTGGACACCATTAGCTCCAGAGGGAATGGAACGCAGGTCTCACCCTCGCCGTTCGTCCCAGAGCCGCGCCGCCGTCCTCCTCGCAGAGCCGGAAGATAGAAGCCGGGTGAGTATGTGAAGAAAGAAGACTTCAGATCTTCATAGAGGTAACACACAGCGGTTACGCTGTGCGCCATTGCTCCCACACAGCGCACACACAGCAGTCACTGTAAGGGTGCAGGGCGCAGGGGGGGGGCGCCCTGGGCAGCAATAAGGACCTCCAACTCTGGCTATAATAGTGTTATACAGGCTCTGCACTGTATATATGAGTCCCCCGCCAGTTTTTGAAAATTTTCAGCGGGACCGAAGCCAGTGCCATTTTCTCCACAGCACACTGCTGAGAGGAAGCTCCCCGGACTCTCCCCTGCTTACCACGGTGAAAGAGGGTTTTTAAGAAGGGGGGGACACACATAATTTGGCGCAAAAGAGGTAAAACGGCGCTATCTGGGTAAACATATTGTGTTTTTTCCTGGGTCATTGACGCTGGGTGTGTGCTGGCATACTCTCTCTCTGTCTCTCCAAAGGGCCTTGTGGGGGAACTGTCTTCAGATAAGAGGATTCCCTGAGTGTGTGGTGTGTCGGTACGCGTGTGTCGGCATGTCTGAGGTAGAAGGCTTTCCTAGCGAGGAGGTGGAGCATATGAATGTGGTGTCTCCGTCGGCAACGCCGACACCTGACTGGGTGGATATGTGGAATGTTTTAAGTGCTAATGTGAATTTATTGCACAAAAGGTTGGACAAAGCGGAGTCCAGGAATTATGCAGAGAGTCAGGCCCTGCCTGCCCCTATGTCGCAGGGACCTTCGGGGTCTCAAAAGCGCCCACTATCCCAAATAGTAGACACTAATACCGACACGGATTCTGACTCCAGTGTTGACTATGATGATGCAAAGTTACAGCCAAAATTGGCTAAAAGTATTCAATATATAATTATTGCAATAAAGGATGTTTTGCATATCACAGAGGAACCCCCTGTCCCTGACACGAGGGTACACATGTATAAGGAAAAGAAACCTGAGGTAACCTTTACCCCTTCTCATGAGCTGAACGAGTTATTTGAAAAGGCTTGGGAATCTCCAGACAAGAAACTGCAGATTCCCGAAAGGTTTCTTATGGCGTATCCTTTCCCGACTAAGGACAGGATACAGTGGGAATCCTCCCCAAGGGTAGACAAAGCGTTGACACGCTTATCCAAAAAGGTAGCACTGTCATCCCAAGATACGGCGATTCTCAGGGATCCTGCTGATCGCAAACAGGAGGCTACGTTAAAGTCCATTTACACACACACTGGTACCTTACTCAGACCGGCGATAGCGTCGGCTTGGGTTTGTAGCGCTGTAGCAGCGTCGACAGATACCTTATCGGCGGAATTGGATACCCTGGATAAGGATACCATTTTATTGACCCTGGGTCTTATTAAAGATGCTGTCTTATATATGAGGGATGCTCAAAAAGACATTGGCCTACTGGGTTCTAGAGTCAACGCTATGTCGATTTCTGCTAGACGAGTCCTATGGACCCGGCAATGGACAGGTGATGCCGATTCAAAGAGGCATATGGAGGTTTTATGGAAACAAAATGTGTCGGGATGGTCTTAACTGGCGCTGAGCTGCTTAGGTGTAACAGATTTCTAAATAAATGTCACCACATTTAAAACAAGAAATAGAAAACCAGCGATTTGAAATACTGTCAAACACCACTAGCGCTAAGGTAAAATATCACCATAACATCCCTTTAGGGCTGAGTAACGAATCCTTTTCCTCTCAGGTGTGTCTCCCGTTCAAGTAGACAGTTTCGGATTCTCAGATATGGATGTCATAGAAAAGATAAAATAAACAACCAATGTGTAGTATGTAATATCACAGGCTAATGGTATACATGTGATGTCCTAAGGTGGATGAAGTAGATTCAGAGCGTACCCCACTCACACTGAAAGTGGAAATTTCAAACGTATCAAGGTTTCTTTTATGGCAGTATCCTTCATTTATTCATATAGCAACCGGTGTATCAAGGAATAGGGTCACACTCGGACTTAATAATAAAAAAAACTCTTGTAGCAGACAGGAGATGCGTACCCCAACACTCACACTTTGTAGGTGGGCTGTAAACATATAAAGGTATCTTTCTCCCCGTCAAGGGTAAGTTGAAACAAATGCGTACCGCAACTCACAATCTGAAATACTGTATGACTCCTATCAAGGTATCTTTCAATTTTCGTGTGAAGATAACCACTGGGAAGTTCTAGTGTAGTCTCCGGCGTAGGTCATAAAGAAATAGAAACAAACCAGTGTGTGACCGATTGCATCTATCAAAAATGTATAGCAATTTCCTCCTAGTATGATATCCACCGATTTCAAACACCCTTCAGCACATATGAGCTAATGCGTACCCAGACACTCACACTCTGAAGGTGGGTGGTAACCATATAAAGGTATCTTTTGCGCCTCCCAGCGTAATTAATGGTAGTTAATGTTGCGTACCCTGACTCACAATTTGATGTGTTTAGAGGACTCCTATCAAGGTATCTTTAGACTTCAGATGACCCATGCAGTTTTAAGTATTCAGATCATGTATTTCTCCGTTAACCCCAAAAAAAAGGAAAAATATAGATGCTCTTACCACAATGAGTAAAAGAAAGGGGTTACAGATTTTATTTAACAATACACGCCATAAAATAGAAGTAGGGACAACCATGCACAAAAGTGCACTGGGTAAATACACATGGATAAAAATGGCAAAGAGAGATGACACGCTCTTGCAAAAAAACTTTCCTTAAAAAGTGAAACAACAAGATACAAGATAAAAAGTATAAGATAAAAAAATCCGGATAAAACAGCTACTCACACTCCTGTAAATCAACGCGTTTCGGCCCACATCTGGGCGTGTATTGTATTGTTAAATAAAATCTGTAACCCCTTTCTTTTACTCATTGTGGTAAGAGCATCTATATTTTTCCTTTTTTGGGGGGTTAACGGAGAAATACATGATCTGAATACTTAAAACTGCATGGGTCATCTGAAGTCTAAAGATACCTTGATAGGAGTCCTCTAAACACATCAAATTGTGAGTCAGGGTACGCAACATTAACTACCATTAATTACGCTGGGAGGCGCAAAAGATACCTTTATATGGTTACCACCCACCTTCAGAGGGTGAGTGTCTGGGTACGCATTAGCTCATATGTGCTGAAGGGTGTTTGAAATCGGTGGATATCATACTAGGAGGAAATTGCTATACATTTTTGATAGATGCAATCGGTCACACACTGGTTTGTTTCTATTTCTTTATGACCTACGCCGGAGACTACACTAGAACTTCCCAGTGGTTATCTTCACACGAAAATTGAAAGATACCTTGATAGGAGTCATACAGTATTTAAGATTGTGAGTTGCGGTACGCATTTGTTTCAACTTACCCTTGAAGGGGAGAAAGATACCTTTATATGTTTACAGCCCACCTACAAAGTGTGAGTGTTGGGGTACGCATCTCCTGTCTGCTACAAGAGTTTTTTTTATTATTAAGTCCGAGTGTGACCCTATTCCTTGATACACCGGTTGCTATATGAATAAATGAAGGATACTGCCATAAAAGAAACCTTGATACGTTTGAAATTTCCACTTTCAGTGTGAGTGGGGTACGCTCTGAATCTACTTCATCCACCTTAGGACATCACATGTATACCATTAGCCTGTGATATTACATACTACACATTGGTTGTTTATTTTATCTTTTCTATGACATCCATATCTGAGAATCCGAAACGGTCTACTTGAACGGGAGACACACCTGAGAGGAAAAGGATTCGTTACTCAGCCCTAAAGGGATGTTATGGTGATATTTTACCTTAGCGCTAGTGGTGTTTGACAGTATTTCAAATCGCTGGTTTTCTATATGGAGGTTTTACCTTACAAGGGTGAGGAATTGTTTGGGAAAGGTCTCTCGGACCTGGTATCCACAGCTATGGCAGGTGAATCACATTTTTTGCCTTATATTCCCTCACAGCCTAAGAAAGCGCCACATTATCAAATGCAGTCCTTTCGGTCAAATAAAAACAAGAGAGTACAAGAATCGTCCTTTCTTTCCAGAGGTAAGGGCAGAGGAAAAAAGCTGCCAACCACAGCTAGTTCCCAGGAGTAGAAGTCTTCCCCGTCCTCTACAAAATCCACCGCATGACACTGGGGCTCCGCTGAGGGAGTCCGCCCCAGTGGGGGCACGTCTTTGACTTTTCAGCCATATCTGGGTTCACTCACAGGTGGATCCCTGGGCAATAGAAATTGTTTCCCAGGGTTACAAGCTGGAATTCGAAGAGGTGCCTCCTCGCCGCTTTTTCAAATCGGCCCTACCAGCTTCTCCCCCAGAAAGGGAGATAGTTTTAAATGCAATTCACAAATTGTGTCTTCAACAGGTGGTGGTCAAAGTTCCCCTGCTTCAACAAGGGAGGGGGTATTATTCAACCCTATTTGTAGTCCCGAAACCGGACGGTTCGGTCAGACCCATTCTAAATTTAAAATCCTTGAACCTATACTTGAAAAGGTTCAAGTTCAAGATGGAACCGCTCAGAGCGGTCATCGCCAGCCTAGAAGGGGGGGATTTTATGGTATCCCTGGACATAAAGGATGCATACCTTCATGTTCCCATATATCCACCTCATCAGGCGTACCTGAGATTTGCGGTACAGGATTGTCATTACCAATTTCAGACGTTGCCGTTTGGGCTTTCCAAGGCCCGAGGATTTTCACCAAGGTAATGGCGGAAATGATGGTGCTCCTGCGCAAGCAGGGTATCACAATTATCCCGTACTTGGACAATCTCCTCATAAAAGCGAGATCACGAGAGCAGTTGTTGAACAGCGTGTCATTTCACTGAAGGTGTTACAGCAACATGGCTGGATTCTCAATATCCCGAAGTCACAGTTAGTTCCTACGACTCGTTTGACCTTCTTAGGCATGATTCTGAATACGGACCAGAAAAGGGTTTATCTTCCGATAGAAAAGGCCCAGGAACTCATGACTCTGGTCAGGGACCTGTTGAAGCCAAAACAGGTGTCAGTGCATCACTGCACTCGAGTTCTGGGAAAGATGGTGGCATCTTACGAGGCCATTCCCTTCGGCAGGTTCCATGCGAGGACCTTCCAATGGGACCTACTGGACAAGTGGTCCGGGTCACATCTACAGATTCATCAGTTGATCACCCTGTCCCCCAGGGCAAGGGTGTCTCTCCTGTGGTGGCTACAGAGTGCTCACCTTCTAGAGGGTCGCAGGTTCGCCATTCAGGACTGGATTCTGGTAACCATGGATGCGAGCCACCGAGGTTGGGGAGCAGTCACACAGGGAAGGAACTTCCAAGGTCTTTGGTCAAGCCAGGAGACTTGTCTTCACATCAACGTCCTGGAGCTGAGGGCCATATACAACGCCCTTCGTCAAGCAGAGACTTTGCTTCGCGATCTACCGGTTCTGATTCAGTCAGACAACATCACTGCAGTGGCTCATGTAAACCGCCAAGGCGGCACAAAGAGCAGAGTGGCAATGACCGAAAGCCACCAGGATTCTTCGCTGGGCGGAAAATCATGTAAGCGCACTGTCAGCAGTGTTCATTCCGGGGGTGGACAACTGGGAAGCAGACTTCCTCAGCAGACACGATCTACATCCAGGAGAGTGGGGACTTCATCAGGAAGTCTTCGCACAGATTGCAAGTCAGTGGGGACTGCCCCAAATAGACATGATGGCGTCCCGCCTCAACAAAAAACTACAGAGATATTGCGCCAGGTCAAGAGACCCTCAGGCGGTGGCAGTGGACGCCCTGGTGACACCGTGGGTGTTCCGGTCGGTCTATGTGTTTCCTCCTCTTCCTCTCATCCCCAAGGTGTTGAGAATCATAAGAAAAAGAGGAGTACAGACAATTCTCATTGTTCCAGATTGGCCGCGAAGAGCCTGGTATCCGGATCTGCAGGAAATGCTCACAGAAGATCCGTGGCCTCTTCCTCTAAGAAAGGACCTGTTGCAACAGGGGCCCTGTCTGTTCCAAGACTTACCGCGGCTGCGTTTGATGGCATGGCGGTTGAACGCCGGATCCTAGCGGAAAAGGGCATTCCGGCTGAGGTCATTCCTACTCTGATAAAGGCTAGGAAGTATGTGACAGCTAAACATTATCACCGTATATGGCGGAAGTATGTTTCTTGGTGTGAGGCCAGGAATGCTCCTACGGAAGAATTCCATCTGGGCCGTTTCCTTCACTTCCTACAAACTGGAGTGAATTTGGGCCTAAAATTAGGCTCCATTAAGGTTCAGATTTTGGCCCTATCCATTTTCTTTCAGAAGGAATTAGCTTCTCTCCCAGAAGTACAGACTTTTGTGAAGGGAGTGCTGCATATTCAGCCTCCTTTTGTACCTCCGGTGGCGCCTTGGGACCTTAACGTGGTGTTGAGTTTCCTTAAGTCCCACTGGTTTGAACCACTTAAAACGGTGGAATTTAAATATCTCACTTGGAAAGTGGTTATGTTGTTAGCCTTGGCTTCGGCTAGGCGAGTGTCGGAGTTGGCGGCTTTGTCTCACAAAAGCCCCTATCTGGTTTTCCATGTGGATAGAGCAGAATTGCAGACTCGTCCTCAATTCTTGCCCAAGGTGGTTTCATCTTTTCATATGAACCAACCTATTGTGGTGCCTGTGGCTACGCGGGACTTGGAGGATTCCGAGTCCCTTGATGTAGTCAGGACTTTGAAAATTTACGTGGCCAGAACGGCTCGGGTCAGGAAAACAGAGGCACTGTTTGTCCTGTATGCAGCCAACAAGGTTGGCGCTCCTGCTTCTAAGCAGACTATTGCTCGCTGGATCTGTAACACGATTCAGCAGGCTCATTCTACGGTTGGGTTGCCGTTACCAAAATCAATAAAGGCCCATTCCACCAGGAAAGTGGGCTCTTCTTGGGCGGCTGCCCAAGGGGTCTCGGCATTACAGCTTTGCCGAGCTGCTACTTGGTCGGGTTCAAACATTTTTTCAAAATTCTACAAGTTTGATACCCTGGCTGAGGAGGACCTTATGTTTGCTCAATCGGTGCTACAGAGTCATCCGCACTCTCCCGCCCGTTTGGGAGCTTTGGTATAATCCCCATGGTCCTTACGGAGTCCCCAGCATCCTCTAGGACGTAAGAGAAAATAAGATTTCAAACCTACCGGTAAATCTTTTTCTCCTAGTCCGTAGAGGATGCTGGGCGCCCGTCCCAAGTGTGGACTACTTCTGCAAGACTTGTATATAGTTTTTGCTTACATAAGGGTTATGTTGCAGTTTTCCTCAGTCTCGGACTGATGCTGTGTTGTTTCATACTGTTAACTGGTTCGTATATCCCAAGTTATACGGTGTGAATGGTGTGGGCTGGTATGAATCTTGCCCTTAGATTAACTAAAATCATTTCCTCGTACTGTCCGTCTCCTCTGGGCACAGTTTCTCTAACTGAGGTCTGGAGGAGGGGCATAGAGGGAGGAGCTAGTGCACACCCATAGCTAAAGTTCTTTCTTAGTGCCCATGTCTCCTGCGGAGCCCGTCTATCCCCATGGTCCTTACGGAGTCCCCAGCATCCTCTACGGACTAGGAGAAAAAGATTTACCGGTAGGTTTAAAATCTTATTTTTTCTAGTGACATTTTATTCGGCCATTGAGTTGATAAGGCCATGTACTGGGCGAAGGTTCCAGTATGAATGGTCGACCATGTTATGGTCGACAGTCATTATTATGTCGGCCACTATTGGTCGACGTGGACAAATGTTCAACACATGAAAGGTCAACATGAGTTTTTTAACCTTTTTTTTGGTGTCTTCTTTGCATAAAGTGACGGGGAACCCCAATTAATGCACCGCGTTCGCTCGCTACACTACCGCTGCGCTCGGCACAGATTACCGTTCCCTATGGTAGTCCACGTGGATCATAAAGTATGAAAAAGTTCCCCAAAATAAAAAAAAGTGAAAAACTCATGTCGACCTTTTCATGTGTCAACTTAATGACTGTTGACAATAGCATGGTCGACCATCCAAACGGATACCCTGGGCGATGTGTAGGAACTGTTCTACCAGAAGCAATGGGGTTCTTATCTTTCTGTGCCCCCACCAAGGGAAGATTGTGTGCTCAGATGTCACGTCATTGCTTTTCACAGAGGATATTCCTGAGTATGCACACCAGGCCCCGAGATTGTGCACTGTGCTTCGGGGGAGCTCATAGATTTCCTCAGGACTTCATTCAAGTATTTCCTATCCAGTCACCTGTAGATCAGGAGAGTTCTCGGACTACGTGAGATGCCATTTGCACCTTGCTGGTCTTTCTCTACTGCCTTTTATATTCTTTAAGCATCTGAGGGTGGGTATGCACTTGTACGATGTCTGCACGACAAATAGTCTACCTCGTGCAGGGTGAACGCACTATTGCGCACTCCCGCAGGACGCATGCGACCTCTTCCAGTCAGCCCTGCTGCACGCCCAGCCGGAAGGTATCGCATCTGATCCGGTGCAGTGTAATGAAGGCCGGAACGAGATTCGCTCCGTCGTACATTATAACAGGCCAGTGTGTACTGACAATCTGGCATGGTGAAAATCACCCTGACCATCTGCCCAATTGGCGGTCATCCAAATGTGTACCTGGCCTTACTCTGAAGATCTGTGACACTATGAAAAAATGAAGTGACGAGTTTTTGCCATCCTATTGGAGTGTCCGTGACAAAGTGTAACCAAACGGATCACAGCTCACATTATGGCAACGGCGATCGTCCCAGCTGACCATGACAAAAATATGTATTCCCCCCGCTTCAGTATGGGGGGAGAATCTTACAGTAGCCTATATAACATTGGCTATTGTGCCCCTATGGATTCAGGGAAAAATGCAGACACTGTGGCAGGATTTGTTGGGATGCATAGTGAATACCCTTGTTCTACAGAAAGTTTTTTAGCACCACTACATGCTAAAAATAGGATTTTGGTAGTTACCCGATAAATCCTTTTCTTTCAATCCACAGGGGGCACTGCTGGTCTAAGCGAAGATCCTGTTGTAGGCCCAACTTGAGCTGTTTTGCTCATGCAACGACAGCCTTGTTAACCCAAACTCCAACTAAAGCAGGTCTTGGCAACACCCCATCTACTGTATACATTGACTTTAGCATAGCTTCTAGCTTATTCCCTGACGGGTCTTTAAGCGTCGTAGCGGCGGGGACTGGAATGGTGACCTTGTTAGAAAGTTTTGACACAGAGGAATCCCCTGTTAGTGGATTTTCCA
The DNA here is from genome assembly GCF_028390025.1 of Pseudophryne corroboree. Classification (NCBI taxonomy): domain Eukaryota; kingdom Metazoa; phylum Chordata; class Amphibia; order Anura; family Myobatrachidae; genus Pseudophryne; species Pseudophryne corroboree. The sequence goes on along the minus strand of NC_086450.1, from coordinate 513,723,759 downwards.
TAGAATACTCCAGTGACCCCTAGTGGATGAAAAATAAAATAAGAATTTACTCACCGGTAATTCTATTTCTCGTAGTCCGTAGTGGATGCTGGGAACTCCGTAAGGACCATGGGGAATAGCGGGCTCCGAAGGAGGCTGGGCACTCCAGAAAGATTTATGACTACCTGGTGTGCACTGGCTCCTCCCACTATGACCCTCCTCCAAGCCTCAGTTAGGACACCGTGCCCGGACGAGCAGACATAATAAGGAAGGATTTAGAATCCCGGGTAAGACTCTTACCAGCCACACCAATCACACCGTACAACTCGTGATACTATATCCAGTTTGACAGTATGAAAACAACTGAGCCTCTCAACAGATGGCTCAACAATAACCCTTTAGTTAACAATAACTATTTACAAGTATTGCAGACAATCCGCACTTGGGATGGGCGCCCAGCATCCACTACGGACTACGAGAAAATAAGAATTTACTTACCGATAATTCTATTTCTCGGAGTCCGTAGTGGATGCTGGGGTTCCTGAAAGGACCATGGGGGGGTAGCGGCTCCGCAGGAGACAGGGCACAAAAAGTAAAGCTTTCCGATCAGGTGGTGTGCACTGGCTCCTCCCCCTATGACCCTCCTCCAAGCCTCAGTTAGGTACTGTGCCCGGACGAGCGTACACAATAAGGGAGGAATTTTGAATCCCGGGTAAGACTCATACCAGCCACACCAATCACACCGTACAACTTGTGATCTAAACCCAGTTAACAGTATGATAACAGAGGAGCCTCTGAAAGATGGCTCCCTACAACAATAACCCGAATTAGTTAACAATAACTATGTACAATTATTGCAGATAATCCGCACTTGGGATGGGCGCCCAGCATCCACTACGGACTCCGAGAAATAGAATTATCGGTAAGTAAATTCTTATTTTCTCTATCGTCCTAGTGGATGCTGGGGTTCCTGAAAGGACCATGGGGATTATACCAAAGCTCCCAAACGGGCGGGAGAGTGCGGATGACTCTGCAGCACCGAATGAGAGAACTCCAGGTCCTCCTTAGCCAGAGTATCAAATTTGTAAAATTTTACAAACGTGTTCTCCCCTGACCACGTAGCTGCTCGGCAAAGTTGTAATGCCGAGACCCCTCGGGCAGCCGCCCAAGATGAGCCCACCTTCCTTGTGGAGTGGGCCTTTACAGATTTAGGCTGTGGCAGGCCTGCCACAGAATGTGCAAGTTGGATTGTGCTACAGATCCAACGAGCAATCGTCTGCTTAGACGCAGGAGCACCCATCTTGTTGGGTGCATACAATATAAACAACGAGTCAGATTTTCTGACTCCAGCTGTCCTTGCAATATATATTTTCAATGCTCTGACAACGTCCAGTAACTTGGAGTCCTCCAAGTCACTTGTAGCCGCAGGCACTACAATAGGCTGGTTCAGATGAAATGCTGACAACACCTTAGGGAGAAAATGCGGACGAGTCCGCAGTTCCGCCCTGTCCGAATGGAAAATCAGATATGGGCTTTTGTAAGATAAAGCTGCCAGTTCTGACACTCTCCTGGCCGAAGCCAGGGCTAGTAGCATGGTCACTTTCCATGTGAGATATTTCAAATCCACATTTTTTTAGTGGTTCAAACCAATGAGATTTTAGAAAGTCCAAAACCACATTGAGATCCCACGGTGCCACTGGAGGCACCACAGGAGGCTGTATATGCAGCACTCCCTTAACAAAAGTCTGGACTTCAGGGACTGAAGCCAATTCTTTCTGGAAGAAAATCGACAGGGCCGAAATTTGAACCTTAATAGATCCCAATTTGAGACCCATAGACAATCCTGATTGCAGGAAATGTAGGAATCGACCCAGTTGAAATTCCTCCGTCGGAGCACTCCGATCCTCGCACCACGCAACATATTTTCGCCAAATGCGGTGATAATGTTGCACGGTTACTTCCTTCCTTGCTTTAATCAAAGTAGGAATGACTTCTTCCGGCATGCCTTTTTCCTTTAGGATCCGGCGTTCAACCGCCATGCCGTCAAACGCAGCCGCGGTAAGTCTTGAAACAGACAGGGACCCTGCTGAAGCAAGTCCCTCCTTAGAGGTAGAGGCCACGGATCTTCCGTGATCATCTCTTGAAGTTCCGGGTACCAAGTCCTTCTTGGCCAATCCGGAACCACTAGTATCGTTCTTACGCCTCTTTGCCGTATAATTCTCAATACTTTTGGTATGAGAGGCAGAGGAGGAAACACATACACCGACTGGTACACCCAAGGCGTTACCAGCGCGTCCACAGCTATTGCCTGCGGATCTCTTGACCTGGCGCAATACCTGTCCAGCTTTTTTGTTGAGGCGAGACGCCATCATGTCCACCATTGGTCTTTCCCAACGGGTTACCAGCATGTGGAAGACTTCTGGATGAAGTCCCCACTCTCCTGGGTGAAGGTCGTGTCTGCTGAGGAAGTCTGCTTCCCAGTTGTCCACTCCCGGGATGAACACTGCTGACAGTGCTATCACATGATTCTCTGCCCAGCGAAGAATCCTTGCAGCTTCTGCCATTGCACTCCTGCTTCTTGTGCCGCCCTGTCTGTTCACATGGGCGACTGCCGTGATGTTGTCCGACTGGATCAACACCGGTTTTCCCTGAAGCAGAGGTTCTGCCTGGCTTAGAGCATTGTAGATTGCTCTTAGTTCCAGAATGTTTATGTGAAGAGACGTTTCCAGGCTCGTCCACACTCCCTGGAAGTTTCTTCCTTGTGTGACTGCTCCCCAGCCTCTCAGGCTGGCGTCCGTGGTCACCAGGATCCAATCCTGTATGCCGAATCTGCGGCCCTCCAATAGATGAGCACTCTGCAACCACCACAGAAGAGATACCCTTGTCCTTGGAGACAGGGTTATCCGCTGGTGCATCTGAAGATGCGACCCTGACCATTTGTCCAACAGATCCCTCTGGAAAATTCTTGCGTGGAATCTGCCGAATGGAATTGCTTCGTAAGAAGCCACCATTTTTCCCAGGACTCTTGTGCATTGATGTACAGACACCTTTCCTGGTTTTAGGAGGTTCCTGACAAGCTCGGATAACTCCTTGGCTTTTTCCTCCGGGAGAAAAACCTTTTTCTGAACCGTGTCCAGAATCATCCCTAGGAACAGCAGACGAGTTGTTGGCATTAACTGGGATTTTGGAATATTCAGAATCCACCCGTGCTGTTTTAGCACTTCTTGAGACAGTGCTAATCCCATCTCTAGCTGTTCTCTGGACCTTGCCCTTATCAGGAGATCGTCCAAGTATGGGATAATTAATACGCCTTTTCTTCGAAGAAGAATCATCATCTCGGCCATTACCTTTGTAAAGACCCGAGGTGCCGTGGACAATCCGAACGGCAGCGTCTGAAACTGATAGTGACAGTTTTGTACGACGAACCTGAGGTACCCCTGGTGTGAGGGGTAAATTGGAACGTGGAGGTACGCATCCTTGATGTCCAAGGATACCATAAAGTCCCCTTCTTCCAGGTTCGCTATCACTGCTCTGAGTGACTCCATCTTGAACTTGAACTTCTTTATGTACAGGTTCAAGGACTTCAGATTTAGAATAGGTCTTACCGAGCCATCCGGCTTCGGTACCACAAATAGAGTGGAATAATACCCCTTTCCTTGTTGTAGAAGAGGTACCTTGACTATCACCTGCTGAGAGTACAGCTTGTGAATGGCTTCCAAGACCGTCTCCCTTTCGGAGGGGGACGTTGGTAAAGCAGACATCAGGAAACGGCGAGGTGGATCTGTCTCTAGTTCCAACCTGTATCCCTGAGATGATATCTGCAGGATCCAGGGATCTACCTGCGAGTGAGCCCACTGCGCGCTGAAATTCTTGAGACGACCGCCCACCGCCCCCGAGTCCGCTTGAGAAGCCCCAGCGTCATGCTGAGGCTTTTGTAGAAGCGGGGGAGGGCTTCTGTTCCTGGGAAGGAGCTGCCTGTTGCTGTCTCTTCCCCCTTCCTCTGCCTCGTGGCAGATATGAATATCCCTTTGCTCTCTTGTTTTTAAAGGAACGAAAGGGCTGCGGTTGAAAAGTCGGTATCTTTTTCTGTTGGGGAGTAACTTGAGGTAAAAAGGTGGATTTCCCGGCTGTAGCCGTGGCCACCAAATCTGATAGACCGACTCCAAATAACTCCTCCCCTTTATACGGCAAAACTTCCATATGCCGTTTTGAGTCCGCATCGCCTGACCACTGTCGCGTCCATAAACTTCTTCTGGCCGAAATGGACATAGCACTTACCCGTGATGCCAGTGTGCAGATATCCCTCTGTGCATCACGCATATAAAGAAATGCATACTTTATTTGCTCTAAAGACAGTAAAACATTGTCCCTATCCAGGGTATCAATATTTTCAATCAGGGACTCTGACCAAGCTACTCCAGCACTGCACATCCAGGCTGTCGCTATAGCTGGTCGTAGTATAACACCTGTATGTGTGTATATACTTTTTTGGATATTTTCCATCCTCCTATCTGCTGGATCTTTAAGTGCGGCCGTCTCAGGAGAGGGTAACGCCACTTGTTTAGATAAGCGTGTGAGCGCCTTGTCCACCCTAGGAGGTGTTTCCCAGCGCGCCCTAACCTCTGGCGGGAAAGGGTATAAAGCCAATAACTTCTTTGAAATTAGCATCTTTTTATCGGGGGCAACCCACGCTTCATCACACACCTCATTTTAGTTCTTCTGATTCAAGAAAAACTATAGGTAGTTTTTTCACACCCCACATAATACCCTGTTTAGTGGTATCTGTAGTATCAGCTAAATGTAACGCCTCCTTCATTGCCAAAATCATATAACGTGTGGCCCTACTGGAAAATACGGTTGATTCGTCACCGTCGCCACTGGAATCAGTGCCTGTGTCTGGGTCTGTGTCGACCGACTGAGGCAAAGGGCGTTTCACAGCCCCTGACGGTGTTTGAGTCGCCTGGACAGGCACTAATTGATTGTCCGGCCGTCTCATGTCGTCAAACGACTGCTTTAGCGTGTTGACACTATCCCGTAATTCCAAAAATAAAGGCATCCATTCTGGTGTCGACCCCCTAGGAGGTGACATCCCCATATTTGGCAATTGCTCCGCCTCCACACCAATATCGTCCTCATACATGTCGACACACACGTACCGACACACAGCAGACACACAGGGAATGCTCTTAACGAAGACAGGACCCCACTAGCCCTTTGGGGAGACAGAGGGAGAGTTTGCCAGCACACACCAAAGCGCTATATATGACAGGGATAGCCTTATAATAAGTGCTCCCTGTATAGCTGCTTTTATAATATAATTTTTGCCACTATTTTGCCCCCCCTCTCTTGTTTTACCCTGTTTCTGTAGTGCAGTGCAGGGGAGAGACCTGGGAGCCGTCCTGACCAGCGGAGCTGTGTAAGGAAAATGGCGCTGTGTGCTGAGGAGATAGGCCCCGCCCCTTTTTCGGCGGGCTCGTCTCCCGCTCTTTAGTGGATTCTGGCAGGGGTTAAATATCTCCATATAGCCCCCGGAGGCTATATGTGAGGTATTTTTTTAGCCAAATAGGTTTTCATTTGCCTCCCAGGGCGCTCCCCTCCCAGCGCCCTGCACCCTCAGTGACTGCCGTGTGAAGTGTGCTGAGAGGAAAATGGCGCACAGCTGCAGTGCTGTGCGCTACCTTTAGAAGACTGAGGAGTCTTCTGCCGCCGATTCTGGACCTCTTCTTGTTTCAGCATCTGCAAGGGGGCCGGCGGCGAGGCTCCGGTGACCATCCAGGCTGTACCTGTGATCGTCCCTCTGGAGCTGATGTCCAGTAGCCAAGAAGCCAATCCATCCTGCACGCAGGTGAGTTCACTTCTTCTCCCCTAAGTCCCTCGTTGCAGTGATCCTGTTGCCAGCAGGACTCACTGTAAAATAAAAAACCTAAGCTAAACTTTTCTAAGCAGCTCTTTAGGAGAGCCACCTAGATTGCACCGTTCTCGGCCGGGCACAAAAATCTAACTGAGGCTTGGAGGAGGGTCATAGGGGGAGGAGCCAGTGCACACCACCTGATCGGAAAGCTTTACTTTTTGTGCCCTGTCTCCTGCGGAGCCGCTACCCCCCCATGGTCCTTTCAGGAACCCCAGCATCCACTAGGACGATAGAGAAATAGAATTACCGGTGAGTAAATTCTTATTTTCTCTAACGTCCTAGTGGATGCTGGGAACTCCGTAAGGACCATGGGGATTATACCAAAGCTCCCAAACGGGCGGGAGAGTGCGGATGACTCTGCAGCACCGAATGAGAGAACTCCAGGTCCTCCTCAGCCAGGGTATCAAATTTGTAGAATTTTGCAAATGTGTTTGCCCCTGACCAAGTAGCTGCTCGGCAAAGTTGTAAAGCCGAGACCCCTCGGGCAGCCGCCCAAGATGAGCCCACCTTCCTTGTGGAATGGGCATTTACAGATTTTGGCTGTGGCATGCCTGCCACAGAATGTGCAAGCTGAATTGTACTACAAATCCAGCGAGCAATAGACTGCTTAGAAGCAGGAGCACCCAGCTTGTTGGGTGCATACAGGATAAACAGCGAGTCAGATTTTCTGACTCCAGCCGTCCTGGAAACATATATTTTCAGGGCCCTGACAACGTCTAGCAACTTGGAGTCCTCCAAATCCTTAGTAGCCGCAGGCACCACAATAGGCTGGTTCAGGTGAAACGCTGACACCACCTTAGGGAGAAACTGGGGACGAGTCCTCAATTCTGCCCTATCCATATGGAAAATCAGATAAGGGCTTTTACATGATAAAGCCGCCAATTCTGACACTCGCCTGGCTGAAGCCAAGGCCAATAACATGACCACTTTCCACGTGAGATATTTCAGATCCACGGTTTTTAGTGGCTCAAACCAATGTGATTTTAAGAAACTCAACATCACGTTGAGATCCCAAGGTGCCACAGGAGGCACAAATGGGGGCTGAATATGCAGCACTCCTTTCACAAATGTCTGAACTTCAGGTACTGAAGCTAGTTCTTTTTGAAAGAAAATCGACAGAGCCGAGATCTGTACTTTAATGGAGCCTAGTTTTAGGCCCATATTCACTCCTGCTTGCAGGAAATGCAGAAATCGACCTAGTTGAAATTCCTCTGTTGGGGCCTTTTTGGCCTCGCACCATGCAACATATTTCCGCCATATGCGGTGATAATGCTTTGCCGTAACATCTTTCCTGGCCTTAATAAGCGTAGGAATGACTTCTTCCGGAATACCCTTTTCCTTTAGGATCCGGTGTTCAACCGCCATGCCGTCAAACGCAGCCGCGGTAAGTCTTGGAACAGACAGGGCCCCTGTTGTAGCAGGTCCTGTCTGAGCGGTAGAGGCCACGGGTCCTCCGAGAGCATCTCTTGAAGTTCCGGGTACCACGCTCGTCTTGGCCAATCCGGAACCACGAGAATGGTGTTTACTCCTCGCTTTCTTATTATTCTCAATACCTTTGGTATGAGAGGCAGAGGAGGGAACACATAAACCGACTGGTACACCCACGGTGTCACTAGAGCGTCCACAGCTATCGCCTGAGGGTCCCTTGACCTGGCGCAATATCTTTTTAACTTTTTGTTGAGGCGGGACGCCATCATGTCCACCTGTGGTTTTTCCCAACAGTTTACCAGCATCTGGAAGACTTCTGGATGAAGTCCCCACTCTCCCGGGTGGAGGTCGTGTCTGCTGAGGAAGTCTGCTTCCCAGTTGTCCACTCCCGGAATGAACACTGCTGACAGTGCTAGTACATGATTCTCCGCCCATCGGAGAATTCTTGTGGCTTCCGCCATCGCCATCCTGCTTCTTGTGCCGCCCTGACGATTTACATGGGCGACTGCCGTGATGTTGTCTGACTGGATCAGCACCGGCTGGTGTAGGAGCAGGGATTTTGCTTGACTTAGGGCATTGTAGATGGCCCTTAGTTCCAGAATATTTATGTGAAGGGAAGTCTCCTGACTCGACCATAGTCCTTGGAAGTTTCTTCCCTGTGTGACTGCTCCCCAGCCTCGAAGGCTGGCATCCGTGGTCACCAGGACCCAGTCCTGTATGCCGAACCTGCGGCCCTCTAGAAGATGGGCACTCGCAAGCCACCACAGTAGCGACACCCTGGTTCTTGGAGACAGGGTTATCAAGCGATGCATCTGAAGATGCGATCCGGACCACTGGTCCAACAGGTCCCACTGAAAGATTCTGGCATGGAACCTGCCGAAGGGAATTGCTTCGTAAGAAGCCACCATCTTTCCCAGGACCCGCGTGCAGCGATGCACTGATACCTGTTTTGGTTTCAGGAGGTCTCTGACTAGAGATGACAACTCCCTGGCTTTCTCCTCCGGGAGAAACACTTTTTTCTGGACTGTATCCAGAATCATACCCAGGAACAGTAGCCGTGTCGTCGGAACCAGCTGTGACTTTGGGATATTCAGAATCCAGCCGTGCTGGTGCAGCACCTCCTGAGATAGTGCTACTCCCACCAACAACTGTTCCTTGGACCTCGCTTTTATTAGGAGATTGTCCAAGTACGGGATAATTAAAACTCCCTTTTTTCGAAGGAGTATCATCATTTCCGCCATAACCTTGGTAAATACCCTCGGTGCCGTGGACAGTCCAAACGGCAGCGTCTGGAATTGGTAATGGCAATCCTGTACCACAAATCTGAGGTACTCCTGGTGAGGATGGTAAATGGGGACATGCAAGTAAGCATCCTTGATGTCCAGGGATACCATGTAATCCCCCTCGTCCAGGCTCGCAAAAACCGCCCTGAGCGATTCCATCTTGAACTTTAATTTTTTTATGTATGTGTTCAAGGATTTCAAATTTAAAATGGGTCTCACCGAACCGTCCGGTTTCGGTACCACAAATAGTGTGGAATAGTAACCCCGGCCTTGTTGAAGTAGGGGTACCTTGATTATCACCTGCTGGGAATACAGCTTGTGAATTGCCGCTAGCACCGCCTCCCTGTCTGAGGGAGCAATCGGCAAGGCAGATTTTAGGAACCGGTGGGGTGGAGACGCCTCGAATTCCAGTTTGTACCCCTGAGATACTATTTGAAGGATCCAGGGATCCACCTGTGAGCGAGCCCACTGATCGCTGAAATTCTTGAGGCGGCCCCCCACCGTACCTGGCTCCGCCTGTGTAGCCCCACCGTCATGCGGCGGACTTGGAAGAAGAAGCGGGGGAGGACTTTTGCTCCTGGGAACCTGCTGTTTGTTGCAGCCTTTTTCCCCTACCTCTGCCTCTGGACAGAAAGGATCCGCCTTTTCCACGCCTGTTTTTCTGGGTCCGAAAGGACTGAACCTGATAAAACGGCGCCTTCTTAGGCTGTGAGGGGACATGGGGTAAAAATGTTGACTTCCCAGACGTTGCTGTGGAAACTAGGTCTGAGAGACCATCCCCAAATAATTCCTCACCCTTATATGGTAACACTTCCATGTTCTTTTTTGAATCTGCATCTCCTGTCCACTGGCGAGTCCATAAGCCTCTCCTAGCAGAAATGGACAATGCACTTACTTTAGATGCCAATCGGCAGATTTCCCTTTGTGCATCTCTCATATATAAGACTGAGTCTTTTATATGGTCTATGGTTAACAGGATCGTGTCTCTGTCTAATGCAGGCCTGGCCAACCTGTGGCTCTCCAGCTGTTGTAAAACTACAAGTCCCATCATGCCTTGCCACAGTTTTGCTCTTATGGAATGCTAAAACTATGGCAGGGCATGCTGGGATGTGTAGTTTCACAACATCTGGAGAGCCACAGGTTGGCCAGGCCTGGTCTAATGTGTCAATATTTTCTGACAGTTTATCTGACCACGCAGCGGCAGCACTGCACATCCAAGCTGACGCAATAGCTGGCCTAAGTATAATGCCTGTGTGTGTATATACAGACTTCAGGATCGCCTCCTGCTTTCTATCAGCAGGTTCCTTGAGGGCGGCCGTATCCGGAGACGGTAGTGCCACCTTTTTAGACAAACGTGTGAGCGCTTTATCCACTCTAGGGGGTGTTTCCCAACGTGACCTATCCTCTGGCGGGAAAGGGAACGCCATTAGTACCTTCTTAGGAATTACCAATTTTTTATCAGGGAAAGCCCATGCTTCTTCACACACTTCATTTAATTCATCTGATGGGGGAAAAACTACGGGTAGTTTTTTCTCTCCAAACATAATACCCTTTTTAGTGGTACCTGTACTTATATCAGAAATGTGTAACACCTCTTTCATTGCCTCAATCATGCAGTGAATGGCCTTAGTAGGCATCAGGTTAGACTCATCGTCGTCGACACTGGTGTCAGTATCAGTGTCAACATCTGGGTCTGCTTGTGGTAGCGGGCGTTTTAGAGCCCCTGACGACCCATGCGACGCCTGGGCAGGCACGAGCTGAGAAGTCGGCTGTCCCACATTTGGCATGTCGTCGATTTTCTTATATAAGGAGTCTATACGTGCACTCATTACTTTCCATAAGCCCATCCACTCAGGTGTCTGCCCCGCAGGGGGTGACATCCCTTCTAAAGGCATCTGCTCCGCCTCCACATCATTATCCTCATCAAACATGTCGACACAGCCGTACCGACACACCGCACACACACAAGGAATGCTCCGAATGAGGACAGGACCCACAAAAGCCCTTTGGGGGGACAGAGTGAGAGTATGCCAGCACACACCAGAGCGCTATATAATGCAGGGACTAACTGAGTTATGTCCCCTATAGCTGCTTTTTATAATATATATATATATATATATATATATATATATATATATTGCGCCTAAATTTAGTGCCCCCCCTCTCTGTTTTTACCCTGTTCTGAAGTGTAGACTGCAGGGGAGAGCCAGGGAGCTTCCTTCCAGCGGATCTGTGAAGGAGAAATGGCGCCAGTGTGTCTGAGGGAGATAGCTCCGCCCCTTTTCAGCAGCCTATTCTCCCGCTTTTTCCTGGATTCTGGCAGGGGTATTTACCACATATATAGCCTCTAGGGCTATATATTGTGGTATTTTTGCCAGCCGAGGTGTTTTTATTGCTGCTCAGGGCGCCCCCCCCCCAGCGCCCTGCACCCTCAGTGACCGGAGTGTGAAGTGTGCATGAGGAGCAATGGCGCACAGCTGCAGTGCTGTGCGCTACCTTGGTGAAGACTGATGTCTTCTGCCGCCGTTTTTCCGGACCTCTTCTTGCTTCTGGCTCTGTAAGGGGGACGGCGGCGCGGCTCCGGGACCGAACACCAAGGACTGGGCCTGCGGTCGATCCCTCTGGAGCTAATGGTGTCCAGTAGCCTAAGAAGCCCAATCCGGCTGCAAGCAGGCGAGTTCGCTTCTTCTCCCCTTAGTCCCTCGCTGCAGTGAGCCTGTTGCCAGCAGGTCTCACTGAAAATAAAAAACCTAAATCTATACTTTCTTTCTAAGGGCTCAGGAGAGCCCCTAGTGTGCATCCAACCTCGGCCGGGCACGAAATCTAACTGAGGCTTGGAGGAGGGTCATAGTGGGAGGAGCCAGTGCACACCAGGTAGTCATAAATCTTTCTAGAGTGCCCAGCCTCCTTCGGAGCCCGCTATTCCCCATGGTCCTTACGGAGTTCCCAGCATCCACTAGGACGTTAGAGAAATGGGGGGTGCCATGAGCCCTGCAGCCAGGGGAGGAGGGGTGATCACTCCTCCCACAAGAGTCTGCTGCAGCCCAGCAGCGTGTGCTGGGAGTGAGGCTGCTGCCAGGTAAGGGGGTAGTGGTGCCGGGCCTCCCCAGCAATCCGGGTAATTGATACCCACTATCCCTAGTACCCCTCCACACACAACCTTTTGCCCCTGACACATTGCTGCGTTACTAGATCATGTAGCCCACCAGTGTTACAATCCTGCTGGGCCAATATGCAGTATGGAGCCCTTCTCCCCCTGCATTAGACTGATGTCATCCTGTAGAGACTGGACATGGCCCACCTTCCTCCCTGTCTGTCATTCCCAGTGACAAAGTGTAACAGGATCTGCTGCTGCTCTGTAATTGAATGGGAACAATCTGATCAGGGAATGTCAATTACAGGATCTGTCATCCCCAATCACTTGTTGTGTATTTCTTTCAAATTCAAGAAAATGATGTGTAGGTATTTTTGTTCAGTTTTTTGGGAGGGGGGGTTCAGTAGAAAGTCGGGTTACAAAGTTTCCTATGTAGATTGTCATTCCAGCATCTCCTCTGTGTGTTTGCGCTGTCCTCTCGCCTGAGCTCGCTGTATACAGAGTTCTGATTCTGTGGTTTTCCTCCTAACCGTGAGTTGTGTCCCCTGTAGGTCGGCGCTGCCTGTGACGCCAAATATAAGCCGTATCAGCCAGGACTCTCCGCGCAGTGTGAAGTCGGCCACTCCTGACAACAGCGGCAGCTCCTCAGGCTTTGTGGATGCTGACGCCCCGCGCTCAACGTTCCTCCCACGCAACCTTCTTGGCATGTTCGATGACGTGTGTGAGCAGTGAAAAGCGGGACCCGATGGATTATAACATTCCTTAACTTCCTGCCATTTGTAGGAGATGTCATCACATGCTATAATGGACATAAAGTACCGGGAACTGGTTGGGCGTGATCTGGTTCCTGGGATAGTGCTGCCATGTGTTTTGGGTTTGGGGTAATTGGTGACTGACTTCTATGTTTCTCAGGGCTTTACAATGTGAAAGGCAAAGTGCAGCGCATAAGAGGCTAAATTGCGAAAATGCATTTGAAACGTTTTTGGTTCTATTCATTAAAGTGAATTATACAGACATTTTAACCACATTGACATAATCTGTAAGTGGAAAGTTTTGCACGTAGTGGGGCTAATCCATACTGTGGCTGTGCCAGCGGCCAGACGAGGGCTCTCTTACACCGGGGGTGATAGTGGCGCACAGTGACCCAATAGTGACTGTACGAACAGCGTTTCTACAATTCTTCTCACTTGTCCCTTTTGACTTATTCTCCATTTAATTTAAGTTCTTGTTCTATAATGTATCAAAGAAGTTTACAAAGGTGGCAGGAAATTGTTTTGTGGAATGATTGTAGACGAGTAGAATTTATATATTGCAGTAATGTGAAACCGCAGCCCCCATGTGATGCTGAACTGAAGATAAATTCTATACTTGGGGGGGGTTCCAATCAGGAGCTGGGTTGCTGCAGGTTTCACACCCAGAGCTATTCAATTAATCAGCATTTTCCCTGCACCGCTAACCTATAGATTCCGCACAAAGGGCCTAATTGAAGATGGATCGCAGATCGCCATCCAACTGCAAAAAATATGAAAAAGATGCGGACGCATGCGCAGTGCCTGCATTTTCTGTGGGGGGGCAACAGAAAATGCGCCCGATTGACAGGCAGAGGCGGTCACAGGGTGGGGGCGGTAACACTCCATTGCCAGAGTGGAGATGGAGCGTTGCGGGGGTGGGGAAACTGGCCTGAAGGGGTCTGATCACGTCGGCTGCATGATGTCACACGCAGCTCCCTCTGCGATTGGAAACATGGTGGCAGGCCTGCTAGTGCAACTAAGCTGCGCCGGTAGGAGGCAACGTTAATTTCTGCTTGTTGAAGTGGGGAGGCGGCGGTCAGCATGTTAACAAAAGGATTACAAATTCTGCTACTCAGCAGAATTTGTAATCCTTACTGAATTAGGCCCAAAGTCTTTGGGGGTCATTCCGAGTTTATCGCTAGCTGCTTTCGGTCGCTGTGCAGCGATGAGGCAAAAAAACTGCACTTCTGCACATGCAGCGCAATGCACACGCGCGTCGTACTTTTACAACAGGCGATGTCATTTCACACAGGGTCTAGCGAAGCTTTTTAGTCGCACTGCTGACCGCAGAGTGGTTGACATGAAGTGGGCGTTTCTGGGTGTCAACTGACCGTTTTCAGGGAGTGTTTGAAAAAACGCAGGCGTGCCAGGAAAAATGCAGGGTGTGTTCGTGATGTCAAAACAGGAACTAAATCGTCTGAAGTGATCGCAAGCACTGAGTAGGTATTAAGCTACTCTAAAACTGCACAAAGAAAAACTTTGCAGCCGCTCTGCGATCCTTTCGTTTGCACTTCTAAGCTAAAATACACTCCCAGTGGGAGGCGGCTTAGGGTTTGCACTGCTGCTAAAAACAGCTAGCGAGCAAACAACTCGCAAAGACCACCTTTATTTCTAGGGTACCTAAGGCTAATAGTATCGGGCAGTGCAGATAAACCCTGCACTTAATTAAACCTCCCCCTTAATGTGCAATGTCCAGTAGGGTAAGGCACCGCTCTCTATATCTCATCTTTACTTGTTACGTGACCGTGGAGGCCATTGGGAAACCTAGCAGACAACAGATCCCCCCCCCACTCACAGATAAACCAGACACATTACACCTTTCATAAATAAATTTATTGCATTAGTAATACTGGCCTCGTGCAAAGCCCTGCAAGATATGCTCCAGTTATCCCAAGGAGATCAGTGAGCTGCTCCTTGTTTTACAGGAGCTGGTGCAGTAAGGGGGAGTAAGGCAACTATCCCACCCACCCAAAAAGAGATACTTTTGTTTTGCCATGATGGCGTAAGGCCAGTAGTCATCCATTCCTGTGTTCTAGAATGAGCTCAGACAAACCTGCTGCTAAATCGGTGATTTCATCGGATGCTGACCGAAGTTTTACTTATTGAGAGACTGTGTCAGTGGTCGTCTCTTACGGACATGCTTGGTGCTACAAGAGCTTTGATATTTCACTTTGTAAACCCGACATCCTGGCACGGAACTGTTCCTGATATCCCGGCTGAGGCAGAAACGTGACTGGGTTTCTATCCCCAAGTAATACTGATAATGTTTTCTTGTCTGAACCTTATAGGCCTCTGCTTTACCTGCTCCGAAGGGTCATGCGTCATCCCGTATTCGGAGCATATCAAGCCTACGCTGTAACAGCCCAGTGCCAGAAAACTGGACGTATGTAACTTCACACTGCTTTTTGTTTTCCCCCAGCTGCAAACATTGATTCATACATGGGCACATGGATGTTACGTAGCTGAGTAAGACATGTATGTTCACAAAACGCTGAATCTCGAATCTGAGATCTGTTCCCAGCGGACGGTGATGTAAGAGGCCTGCAGCATTTCCTGGCCAATATCAGTCTTGTTGAAACGTAAACCTTATGCAAGTACATAGAATACTTCATCACTACATTCTATAGATTCACCTGTGCATGTTTGGGGTGCTGGAACTCCTCACAGGAGAGAATTCTTTGGGCGATACATACGGTAACCACCAGCTCCTTGGGCTGGAATCTGGTTAATACTGATATGTGTAAACGCGCTTGCCCACCTTCCATGCACAGCACCTAGAAATCTCATCGTCTTAGATACTCTTATGAGTGTAACCTAATAAATTAGCTTGCACGCTTCTCTTTTATAATCTAGATAAATACATTTTCTACTTCATGAAATGGGTTTGGTATCGCTGGTTACATCTGCTCTCTTAGCTACATCGAACCTTCCACATTTCCTGCAGCTGCTGATGTGTTTCCTGTGACTAGCTGCCATAAACCTAGAGTGTACAGCAAGGAGGTCTAATCCCCTATTCCAAGAGGCAGGGATAGCTGCTTATCCACATGAGGTCAGAGGTTACCCCCCAGTGTAAATACAGGATGCTGATCACCACCAAGACGTGCATAATCTGGTGACTGTTGCACCAATAGTCAAACTTGCCAGGCCGTAGCCGTTCAGGTAGACGGGAAACATTGATGATGCCTCCGAGCAGGGCTAGACTGTCCATTAGGAGGTAGCAGCGTAGTGAGGATGGATGCCCAGATCCTAGTCCTGCCCAGCGTAGGTAGAAGAAGAAAAAGCGGAAGGCAGCTTGCCAAGCAAATGAGCAGAGCCGACTTATGTTGCTGTGAGCACCAACCGCACAGAAGATCACGTAACTGGACAAGCCGGAGTACACCACCAGAGCCAGGCTTCGGGTGGAGGAATAGCACAGCAGTGTACAGTAGATGATGGGAAGAGCCCCTGCGGAGAGAGATAGCTGGTAATGCACAGAAAGTGGTACAAGACACAACATTGCCATTAACTTAGCTACACACTGTTATTTTACAGCTGGGCTCATAGGCCGGGCCACACGCTATGTCCAGTCCAACCAGCCATGGTGGTTAAGATCAGATAGCCTGCTTCTATCATGCCTGGCTTTGCTGGGGCCTATAAGTGCAGCTGGGCCCAAAGGCTCTATGACCAGTCATGGGTGACCAAGCACAGATGGCCTGGTTCTATCATGCCTGGCTTCGCTGGGGCCTATAAGTGCAGCTGGACCCAAAGGCGGGGCTATATGCTCTATGTGCAATCGGGCCAGCCATGGTGGCCAAGATCAGATGGCCTGGATCTATCACGCCTGTTATTGCTGGGCCTATAAGTGCAGCCGGGCTCATAGAGCCTGTGGTTCGGCCTATGTCCAGTCCGACCAGTCATGGGTGGCCAAGATTAGATGGCCTGGTTCTATCATGCCTGCCATTGCTGGGCCTATAAGTGCAGCTGGGCACAAAGGCGGGGCCACAGGCTCTATGTCCAGTCTGACCAACCATGGGTGACCAAGATCAGATGGCCTGGTTCTATCATGCCTGCCTTTGCTGGGCATTTTAGTGCATATGGGGCAGGACTAATAGCTGGAACATTGTGGCCACATTTGCCCTTTATGACCCTGTCAATTTCTATAGTATTATTCCCGGGCATCATGGCCATGCAGTCATATAGGGTTGGCTGTGCAATATTCCAGCAGGTGTTGCGGATATCAACTAGTAGAACCCTCTTTAACACAGATGTATTTTCTTCACCATGGGGTGACGGACAATAAGTCACTTAATAGTGTAACAGTGCAAGTAGCGTCAGCACAACTCACCCAGCGTGTTCACCATACAGATGCCACACATGTCCAGGGTGAGGAGCTTGTGGTAGACCCGTGCTCCACCATGGTGGTTCATAAAGAGATGATACAAGACGCTGCCCAACTGTGGGCTGACACAGGCAAGATAATGCACCACCCCCAGCCACGGTACAGACAGCTGGCGCCACGGTATTTGCAGAGGGAGCAAGAACAGAAAGCCCAGGAGCGGGATCCCTGCAATAAAGACAGGAGAGTAAGAGGAGGTCTAGCTATGTGATCCACTATTAGGTAACATTCTGCTGTAACCCACTGTCCAACAATAAAGCACATACACAGTACTCGCACAAGGCTGCTGCCTGCACATCGTCTAGGATACAGCAGGTGAAGAATAGTGATCCTTCAACATGATACCTGTAAGCAAACATGTCCTATCGGGCATGTCATCCGAGCCACAGTCTTATTTACTGTCCTGAGGTATCACCGAACACAGCCAGAAGCGGTATCAGTCACACAGAAGGCAGGAAACGCTGCTGCATTGGTGTGCATTACTTACAGTGATAATGTTGCAATCTAATAAACAAACTACGAGCATCAACAAGTCAATCAAATTCATATTTATGGGTTTAGAATAAAAAAAATAAAAAAAACCTTTACATATATACCAACATCATGTGCCATCCAGTATATTCCCACATTGCCTTCTGCAGTAGATGCTACACGTGTTCATGCAATTCTGCAATATAATCGCATGTGTGGCTCTGAGATCCGTCTTTTTATTTGCCAAAAATGTTTATTTACTCAAACCGCTTTGTGACTAATCAGCGTAATCCCCTGGTGCGTCAGAGCTACATAGCCTTGTGGCCAAGATGAATTTTCTGCAAAAAAGATGCCCAACACTAGCAGAGTGTCACGTGCCCTAGCAGGTTCAAAATCCACATGGTATAACGGAGCACATCTCCCCTACCCGTCCACTGCTGAATCCGCCATATGTGAGTAGGGATTCTGTGCATGGACTTCATTAAATGGAAATAATTAAGACGGTCACACATCGTGCCCTCCCGTATCAGACGTCCGCTATAAGGCCCACAGCACATTGTGCCCTCCCGTACCAAACGTCCGCTATAAGGCACTCGCACATCAGACCCTCCCGGTTCAGACATCCGCTATAAGGCGCTCGCACATCGTGCCCTCCCGTATCAGACGTCCGCTATAAGGCGCTCGCACATCATGCCCTCCCATATCAGACGTCCGCTATAAGGCGCTCGGACATCGTGCCCTCCCGTATCAGACGTCCGCTATAAGGCACTCGCACATCGTACCCTCCCGGTTCAGACATCCGCTATAAGGCGCTCGCACATCGTGCCCTCCCGTATCAGACGTCCGCTATAAGGCGCTCGCACATCGTGCCCTCCCGTATCAGACGTCCGCTATAAGGCGCTCGCACATCGTGCCCTCCCATATCAGACGTCCGCTATCCGCTATAAGGCGCTCGCACATCATGCCCTCCCGTATCAGACGTCCGCTATAAGGCGCTCGCACATCGTGCCCTCCTGTATCAGACATCCGCTATAAGGCGCTCGCACATTGTGCCTTCCCGTATCAGATGTCCGTTATGAGAGGGTCACACATCAGGCCCTCCCGTATCAGACGTCCACTATAAGGCGCCCGCACATCGTGCCCTCCTGTATCAGACGTCCGCTATAAGGCGCCCGCACATCGTGCCCTCCCATATCAGACGTCCGCTATCTGCTATAAGGCGCTCGCACATCGTGCCCTCCCATATCAGACGTCCGCTATCCGCTATAAGGCGCTCGCACATCGTGCCCTCCTGTATCAGACATCCGCTATAAGGCGCTCGCACATTGTGCCTTCCCGTATCAGACGTCCGCTATAAGGCGCTCGCACATTGTGCCTTCCCGTATCAGATGTCCGTTATGAGAGGGTCACACATCAGGCCCTCCCGTATCAGACGTCCACTATAAGGCGCCCGCACATCGTGCCCTCCTGTATCAGACGTCCGCTATAAGGCGCCCGCACATCGTGCCCTCCCGTCTCAGATGTCCACTATTGTGGCCTCCTGTATTAGACATCGGCTATAAGGCTTTCTCACATCGGGGACTCCCGTATTAGACATTAGCTATACGGTGCACTCGGATCGGGGACTCCTGTATTAGACATTAGCTATACGGCGCTCTCACATCGGGGACTCCCGTATTAGATGTTAGCTATAAGGCGCTCTCACATCGGGGACTACCGTATTAAACATCCGCTATAAGGCGCTCGGACATCGTGCCCTCCCGTATCAGACGTCCGTTATAAGGCGCTCGCACATCGTGCCCTCCCGTCTCAGATGTCCACTATTGTGGCCTCCTGTATTAGACATTGGCTATAAGGCTTTCTCACATCGGAACTCCGGTATTAGACATTAGCAATAAGGCGCTCTCACATCGGGACTCCCGTATTAGACATTAGCTATACGGCGCTCTCACATCGGGGACTCCCGTATTAGACGTTAGCTATAAGGCGCTCTCACATCGGGACTCCCGTATTAGATGTTAGCTATAAGGCGCTCTCACATCGGGGACTACCGTATTAAACGTCCGCTATAAGGCGCTCGGACATCGTGCCCTCCCGTATCAGACGTCCGCTATAAGGCGCTCGCACATCGTGCCCTCCCGTCTCAGATGTCCACTATTGTGGCCTCCTGTATTAGACATTGGCTATAAGGCTTTCTCACATCGGGACTCCGGTATTAGACATTAGCAATAAGGCGCTCTCACATCGGGACTCCCGTATTAGACATTAGCTATAAGGCGCTCTCACATCGGGGACTCCCGTATTAGACATTAGCTATAAGGCGCTCTCACATCGGGGACTCCCGTATTAGACATTAGCTATAAGGCGCTCTCACATCGGGGACTCCCGTATTAGACATTAGCTATAAGGCGCTCTCACATCGGGACTCCCGTATTAGACATTAGCTATAAGGCGCTCTCACATCGGGGACTCCCGTATTAGACATTAGCTATAAGGCGCTCTCACATCGGGGACTCCCGTATTAGACATTAGCTATACGGCGCTCTCACATCGGGACTCCCGTATTAGACATTAGCTATACGGCGCTCTCACATCGGGGACTCCCGTATTAGACATTAGCTATAAGGCGTTCTCACATCGGGGATTAGAAGTGGAAGGTGCAGGCTCTGCAGGAAGAGCAAAACAGGGGGGTTGGGATTGAAATGCCGGCGGTCAGAATACCGACTGCGGCATCCCGATGTTCAGAATCCCGATGGGAAGGTACTTCCCCCAATGCTCCCCTAACCCCCCAACCCTCCACGGTGGTGCCTAAACCTGCTTCCACTCCTCGCAGCCTAAACCTTATTCCCCTCCCCCCCTTACCTGTCAGACGGGCCAGGAAAGGCTTGTTTGGGATCCTTTCGGCTGGGAATCCAACATCAGGCTTGTGGCCCTATTCGGAATGCCAGTGTCAGCATTCCGAGTAGTGTCTGGATTCCTGCGTCGGTATTTCGACTTCCGGGATCCTGAACAGCGCGATGTGTTCGGTAGATGACTGTATCAGGGGATTAGTGCACACATGCAGTCGGAAGTTCTCCTGTTTACAGAAGGTGTTCCCTTCACAGTTCAGTACGTGTTCTGCCAGCTGACTCCGGCTGATCGCCACTGTTTGCTGTCCCGTGACTCCAAGCTGCATTTGCCTGCTTTATATATAAGCAATCATGTATACAAGCTGCTAGCAGTTACCTAATTTCCTTATGAGTGACCTGGAACAGCATACAGCATAAGGTGCAACACTCCAGCACAATATCTTGTGTGTCACGCATACACTTCTCTGCATCAGCATGGGGGGTTGGGAATAAGAAGCTGAATAAGCAATGTCCTCCATCTTCATGGCTAAATCCTCTTTCACAAATTCCTCTTATGGGGAGCTGGGCAGTGACAGCATCTTACACCAGATAGATCGGTAACCGACGGTGGCAGGGAGCATAGAGGAGTATAAGACATGCACTGTAGTTACACACACCTACACTGTCTTGCAAAAGTATTCAATCCCTAAAACAAAAAACACAGATTGTCCCAGCCCGTATTTTTATCATGGACCAGTTGGCTCTTAAAAGCAAATGATCTAGCTCCAATTATTTGCAGATTTGTAAATATACAATCCATAATTATCAGTTTATATATGCAATCCCTGTGCTATGGAAGCTCCAAGTTTACAGATGAAAGATCGTGCACTTACAATTGGCTATTATTATTATTATCATCCTGCCATTACAGTTCAGGTTTTAAGGATATCCATGCTGGAGTCCAGATGGTTATATCAAATGGACTGAGCCACTAAGTAAGTCACCAAGCATGGATATCCTTAAAACTTGGGCCCACATTCCAAGTTGTTCGCTCGGTAATTTTCTTCGCATCGCAGCGATTTTCCGCTAATTGCGCATGGGCAATGTTCACACTGTGCCTGCGCCAAGTAAATTTGCTAAGAAGTTTGGTATTTTACTCACGGCATTACAAGGTTTTTTCTTCGTTCTGGTGAATAGAGTGTGATTGACAGGAAGTGGGTGTTTCTGGGCGGAAACTGCCCGTTTTATGGGAGTGTGTGAAAAACCGCTTCTTCAGTATCTGGCAGGGGGGAATTAATTCTGGCCGTATAAGGGTGATAGAAGCTCCAGAGTCTCTCAACCCTTGCAGCTCCTTCCCATTAACTTTTACAGGTTGTAGGTGGGTCTTCATATTATCCGGGGTGGATTTCCCAATAGCTGCTACCACCTCTACTTGGTATGCTACTTCCTCCGCCTCTGGCGCATCAGGAAAGTAGTCCACCTCGCCTGTTCCAAATGATTCGTGGCACACAGCCACCCGCGACATGGCAGATTGGGTACCTGGGAATGGCCGTCTTACCCGTGTACAGTCACAAAGTAAATGCCCCACCTGGTCACAGTTGTAGCAGCGTCGGCTTGCAGGTGATGCTGGTCCCCGAGACCTTGAATTTCTGGCTAGGGAAGCTGGGGTATGTATTGGGGCTGGCCGGTGGGGGAACAATGGTAGCTCACGATCCTGCTGGGGCCGTCGGAGGGTTGTCCTCTCCTCTGTATTGGCACCTCTCCACCGAGGCCTGTTAGCTGTGAACTCATCTGCTAGGTGTGCTGCTTTTTCCGGAGTGGTAGGGTTCCGATCTGCCACCCACTCCCTGATCTCTGGAGGCATCTTGTTTAGCAGCTGCTCCAAAATAAAAGCATTTTTAATGTCTGCTACAGTAAGGGCCTTCTTCACAGCCAGCCACTTATCACAGTTCCTCCGCAGCAAGTTATTGAACTCTATAAATGAGGCATCTCCTTTCCGCGCCATAGACCGAAACTTTATGCGATACGATTCAGCGGTCACCGCATATCTGGCAAGCAGCACACTCCGTACCTCCTCATATACCAGGATCTGCTCTGGTCTCAGGGCATGGAATGCCTCCAGTGCCCGCCCTCTCAGACTGGGTACCAAATATCGAGGCCACTCTGCTGCCTCAATTCCATGCACTATCATAACAGATTCAAACATCTGCAAATGAGTATCAATATCCGAACTGACCTCATCAAAAGGTGGGACCTCATTATACCTCAGCCGGGAGGTCTGCCTTACCGCCACTGCCGGGGCGGTTATACCGGTCTGCGCCCCCAATGCGGCTCCCAGTACTGATGCTCCTTGCCCTAGTGCTGCCAGCAACTCCCGCAACTGATCTGTACTTCCAACGACCAGTGCAGGGCCTGTTGTAGCGGTTCCAGTGGTTCCTTGACCCTCGGCCTGCTCTGGGATGCAGTCCTCATCATCCTCCTGCCCAGGGTGTTCTTGGTCCCATTCAGCTAGCTTTGCCATTAAGACTGCTCTGGTGTCCGATGCATTAAACTCAATCCGTCTTGTTCGACAGAGGTCCTGTAGTTGATCCTTCTTGCTGTATCGGTAGCATAGCGGGGCAGAATCCATTGCCTGCTGTGGTTTATTCCTTTCTGCTGGTGTCTTGAGTGATCCCACTGCTGCCACCAAATGTGAGGATACTGGGTTCCAAATCACTCAGTCACGGTGGTAGATGAAAACCAACAGTGGTTTATTGAACAGAATGGGTTATAAACAGCTCAGCACACTTCTGTGATCCAATTCTACACGACAATCCCTCCTGGAACTCCTGACAGAACATTACTGCTTAGTCAGTCTCCTGCCACTCTCCCAACTTCTCTCTCACGTCCCCTCTTTGCTCTTATCAAACCTTTGTCTCTCCTACAATAAGGCGACACCCCCAGACAGTTTCAGAGCAAACCTATTTTCACATGCCCAGGCATGTCCCCTAGGCCACAATAGATGTTAACTAAAGTAACCTTACTTAATCTGATTGTGTGGCCTGGAATCCATTGTGTGGGGAAGAATGAGGGGGGTGTATGGCCTGACATCTGAGACTGGCTGTATCTGCACAACAGCAAACACACAGGTTATCTGCGCAGTCATATGGGGGGGAACATTATTTGACAAACTATAACCCAATAACCAATACATTCATATATATACACATCGAAAACATAACTGTACCCTTGTAACAATAACATCATACAATATAATACAATATTGCCTACTACATAGCCAAATACAGATCAACAATTAGTGTAGTCCATGGGTCAGACCAGGGCTAGGGAAGTCGCTGCGTGTCTGTTACCACTGTGCGACACAACGCGCCGGCTGTGTTGTCACAGCGTCCCTCTAGAAGGTGAGAGCCTTGCAGCCACCACAGGAGAGAAATCCTGGCTCTGGAAGATAGAATTATTTTCCGGTGCATGTGCAGGTGAGACCCGGACCATTTTTTCAGCAGATCCCACTGAAACACCCGGGCATGAAACCTGGCAAACAGAATGGCTTCGTAAGCCGCAACCATCTTCCCTAGTACCAGAGTGCATTGATGAATCGACACACTTGTCGGCCTCAGGAGCTCCCTGACCATGGTCTGGATTTCCAGAGCTTTGACCTCCGGAAGAAACACCGTCTGTATCTCCGTGTCCAGGACCATGCCCAGGAAGGGCAGCCGAGTGGCCGGGCTCAACTGAGCCTTTGGCAAATTTAGTATCCAACCGTGATGCTGCAGAACAGACAGGGAGAGATCCACATTTCTTAACAACTGCTCCTTGGACCTCGCCTTTATCAGGAGATCGTCCAAGTACAGGATAATTGTGACCCCTTGCTTGCGCAGGAGGACCATCATCTCTGCCATTACCATGGTGAGAACCCTTGGGGCCGTGGAAAGCCCAAACGGCAACGCCTGAAATTGGTAATGACAATCCTGTACTGCGAACCTCAGGAAGGCTTGATGAGGAGGGAATATCGGGATGTGTAAGTAAGCATCCTTTATGTCGACTGACGCAATAAAATCTCCCCCTTCGAGACTGGAGATCACCGCTTGAAGAGACTCCATCTTGAACTTGAAAGTTTTCAAGTACGGATTGAGGGATTTTAGGTTCAGAATCGGTCTGACCGAACCGTCCGGCTTCGGCACCACAAAGAGGCTCGAATAGAACCCTTTCCCCTGATCCGACGGGGGAACCGGTACCACGACCCTCTGTTGACACAACTTTTGTATCGCATCTCTTACCACCTCTCTTTCGGGAAGAGAAGTTGGCAAGGCCGACACGAATAACCGGTTGGGGGGCATCTCCTGAAACTCCAGTCTGTACCCTTGGGACACTATGTCTAAGACCCAAGGATCCAGAGCCGAACGAACCCAGACCTGACTGAAGAATCGGAGACGGCCCCCCACCGGTAGGGACTCCCCCAGGGGAGTTCCAGCGTCATGCGGTGGACTTGGTAGAGGCAGGGGAGGACTTTTGGTCCTGGGTGCCTGATACTGCAGGCGACTTCCTTCCCCTACCTCTACCCTTTGAAGCGAGGAAGGATGAGCCCTTACCTCTCTTGTATTTATTTGGCCGAAAGGACTGCATCTGCTGATGGTTCCTTCTTCTGTTGTGTGGGAACATAAAGGAAGAAAAGATGATTTACCCGCCGTAGCGGTCGACACCAGGTCAGCCAGGCCTTCACCGAACAAGACACTACCTTTAAAAGGAAGAGCTTCCATATTCTTCTTGGAGTCGGTATCAGCATTCCATTGGTGAATCCACAGCGCCCTCCTGGCCGAAATCGCCATGGCATTGGCTCTTGATCCCAAGAGACCAACATCCCTCGCCGCATCCTTTAGGTAATCTGCAGCGTCCTTAATATAACCAAGAGTCAGAAGAATACTGGGGGTAATTCCAAGTTGATCGCAGCAGGATTTTTGTTAGCAGTTGGGCAAAACCATGTGCACTGCAGGGGAGGCAGATGTAACCTGTGCAGAGAGAGTTAGATTTGGGTGGGTTATTTTGTTTCTGTGCAGGGTAAATACTGGCTGCTTTATTTTTACACTGCAATTTAGATTGCAGATTGAACACACCACACCCAAATCTAACTCTCTCTGCACATGTTACATCTGCCTCCCCTGCAGTGCACATGGTTTTGCCCAACTGCTAAAAAAGTTGCTGCTGCGATCAACTCGGAATTACCCCCATTATCTTTATCAAGAGCATCCATATCAGAAGCCAAATTTTCAGCCCACTTTGCAATAGCACTACTCACCCATACCGACGCCACAGCAGGTCTGAGCAATGCACCAGTATTGATGAAAATGGACTTCAAAGTCGTCTCCAGCTTACGATCCGCCAGATCCTTGTCAGGAGACGGAAGTGCCACCTTCTTGGACAATCGGGATAGAGCCTTGTCCACATTTGGAGACGACTCCCATTTTTCCCTATCATCAGAGGGATAAGGATATGCCATCAAAATTCGCTTGGGAATCTGCCACCTTTTTTCAGGCGACTCCCAAGCCTTTTCACAAAGTGCATTCATTTCATGAGAGGGGGGAAATTTTACCTCAGGTCTTTTCCCCTTAAATAAACAGACTCTTGTGTCAGGAACAGCAGGTTCCTCAGATATACGTAAAACATCTTTAATGGCTATAATCATGTACTGAATTCTCTTAACAACCCGTGGATGCAAAGAAGCCTCATTTAAATCGACATCGGAGTCAGAGTCCGTGTCGGTACCTTTATCTGCCATCTGGTTAAAAGCACGCTTCTGTGACCCTGAGACTGTTTGTGTCTGAGAATCAGATTTATCCAGTCTTTTTGACAATAAAGCCACATTTGTATTCAGTGTACTCAGCATAGTCATCCAGTCTTTTTCTGCAGCCCCCATAACCTCCTCCGGGGAGAAACACACAGGCTCAGACATGTCGACACCTCTTGCCGACACAGTCCACAAACCCAGGGACAGACCCACAGAGAAGCCCTTAGGGAGAACACAGAGAGGAGTATGCCAGCTCACACCCCCAGCGCCCATACACTAACCGAAGCTAGTAATATGCTCAGCGCCGGTAATATAAATTGAAAAACACCAATTTTATGTGCCCCCTTCCTGTTTTTCCTCCCCATGTACTTGCGGGAGCTTGGAGGACCGGGCAGCGTCTCTGCAGTGCTGTAGAGAAAGGAGAAAATGGCGCTGGTGAGCAATGTGCGGCTAAGCCCCACCCCCTTCCCGGCGCGCTGTAGCCCGCTAAAATTTGAATCTTTAACCTGGCGGGGGTACTCAATACAGTGATCGGACACTGTATATAGCCTTTTATTATGCCAGCCAAACCTCAGTAACTGCTGCCCAGGGCGCTCCCCCCTAGCGCCCTGCACCCTGTGAGTGCCGTTGGTGAAGTGTGTGGGAACATGGAGCGCAGCGCTACCGCTGTGCTGTACCTGCATTACTGAAGTCTTCTGCCGTCACTGAAGTCTTCGGTTCTTTTAATACTCACCCGGCTTCTTTCTTCTGGCTTCTGTGAGGGAGTTGACGGCGCGGCTTCGGGAACAAGCAGCTAGGCGAACCAAGTGATCGAACCATCTGGAGCTAATGGTGTCCAGTAGCCAAAGAAGCAGAGCCCTTGAACTAAGAAGTAGGTCTGACTTCTCTCCCCTCACTCCCACGATGCAGGAAGCCTGTAGTCAGCAGGTCTCCTTGAAAATAAAAAACCTAACAAAGTCTTTTAGAGAAACTCTGTAGAGCTCCCCTAGTGTGTGTCCAGTCACTCCTGGGCACAAAGTCTAACTGAGGTCTGGAGGAGGGGCAGAGGGAGGAGCCAGTTCACACCCAGTTTAAGTCTTTATAGTGTGCCCAAGCTCCTGCGGATCCCATCTATACCCCATGGTCCTTTTGGAGTCCCCAGCATCGTCTAGGACATAAGAGAAATATAGTATTAATGGCACTATACTGGGAACTACTGAGGAGGAAAGGGATCTAGGAGTCACTATTTCAGGTGACAAAGGATAAATATAGTTTCTGCTGCGGAGTACACTGGGCTCCACAAGGGTTCACATCGGGGGTGTAGAGTAGGATCTTGATCCGAGGCACCAAAAGGCTCAAAGCTTTTGACTGTTCCCAAGATGCACAGTGCCGCCTCCTCTATAACCCCGCCTCCATGCCAGTGAGCTCAGTTTGTAAGTTGGTGCCATGCAGTATGCAGGCACTACACGAGGCTGCCTTAAGCAGCTTTTTCAGAAGATCGTGCTTCCAGACCTGCCAAGCCCAGACCGAAGCGTGCCTGGGCCGCCCGTCAGCCGGCATCCAAAACTGACAAGTCTGCCGAATGACAGGACGGGCCTCCCTATGGGGATACCAAGGGGGGGGGGGGGGGGTCGTCGCTCAAGGTTACGCCATACCTTTCAAGAATCGACCCCCTCATCGATTTTACCTGACAGAGGTGCCTTTGGATCCGGCAAAAGCAAACACGTTGCACTCGGTGGTACATTCCCTCCTGTCCACAGGAGTGGTGGTACAGGTGCCTGTGACCCAGAGGGGCAAGGGGTTCTATTCACCGCTGTTTCTAGTCCCGAAACCGAAGTCCTTGAACAAGCATGTGCGGGTCTCCAAGTTTCGTATGGAAATGCTCTACTGTTCTGGCCATGGAGCCTGGGGACTATATGGTCTCCCTGGACATACAGGATGCCTACCTACATATTGCGGTATCTCATCAGTACCTGCGGTTTGCGGTGGGCAACCTTCATTACCAATTTCGGGCGTTACCCTTTGGTTTGACAACGGCTCCGCGAGTTTTCACCAAAGTAATGGCGGTCATGACGGCTACACTCTGCCGTCAAGGGGTCATGATACTACCATACCTAGACAATTTGTTGATCCTGGTGAGTGCCCCAGAAATTCTCCTGTGTCATCTCGATCTGACGGTCCAGTGCATGACAGCCCAAGGGTGGCTGATCAACTGGAAGAAACCCTCCCTGGTTCCAGCTCGGAACATGGTACACCTGGGAGCGTTGTTGGACACTCACAACCAGCGGTTGTTCTGGTCTCAGGAGAAAGTCCAGAAACTTCAGGACAAGATCCGATGCTTCCTATCCTGTCCGCAAGTGTCGATTCATTCAGCGATGCAAGTGTTAGGTCTCACGGTGTCGGCTTTTGTCATGGTGGAGTATGCTCAATTCCATTCTCGCCCTCTACAGAAGTTGATTCTGTCCAAGTGGGACGATCTGTCTCACCGGATCAGATCTCACATGATCCCCTTGTCTCCGGAGGTCCGACTATCGTTGAGCTGGTGGCTTCAGGACCAACAATTGAGCAGGGGTCGTCCCTTCTGGACATCCAACTGCGTCCTGCCGACGACGGATGCTAGTCTGAAAGGTTGGGGCGCGGTGTTGGAACAACACTCTCTCCAGGGTCGGTGGACCGAGGAGGAGTCCCTACTCGCGATAAACATTCTGGAACTGCAGGCAGTGTTCAATGCGTTGACAATGGCCCAGCATCTCATAAAGAACAGACCTGTTCAAGTACAATCGGACAACGCCACCATGGTGGCGTACCTCAATCAGGGCGGCACTCAAAGCCGCATGGCAATGAGGGAAGTATCAAGGATTCTTCAGTGGGCAGAACGCCATCTGCCGGCCATATCAGCAGTGTTCATTCCGGGTGTTCTGAACTGGGAGGCGGACTATCTCAGTCGTCAGGATGTGCACGCCGGAGAATGGAGCCTACATCCAGAGGTGTTTCAACTTCTCGTGGACAAGTGGGGCCTCCCAGATGTGGACCTGATGGCGTCTTGACATAATCACAAGGTTCCGGTCTTCGTAGCAAGGACAAGGGATCCTTAAGCAGCGTTCGTGGATGCTCTGTCAATCCCCTAGAACTTTCGGCTGCCGTATGTGTTCCCTCCGGTGTCACTCCTGCCCAGAGTATTACGGAAGTTCAAGCAAGAAGGAAGGAGGAAACCTACTTCTAGTCGCTCCAGCGTGGCCCAGACGGAACTGGTTTTCCGATCTACAGGGCCTTTCGTTGGATTGTCCACCTTCTACAACGACCAGACCTCGTTCAGGGCCCTTGTGTTTACCAGGATTTGGCCCGTCTGGCTTTGACGACATGGCTCTTGAAGCTTCCGTCCTGAGGGCCAAGGGTTTTTCTGAGGCGGTCGTTCAAACTATGTTGAAGGCCCGTAAGCCGGCTTCTGCTTGGATATACCATAGGGTCTGGAATGCTTACTTTACTTGGTGTGCGTCTCACAGTCATGATGTTTTCAAGTTTAGTACGGCCAAACTATTGGCCTTTCTACAAGGCCTGGACTTGGGCCTGCGTCTGGCCTCCCTCAAGGTGCATATCTCTGCCTTATCGGTTTGGTTTCAGAGAAAGATCGCTACCCTACCTGATGTCCATACAGTCTGGGTGTGTTGAGGATTCAGCCTCCTTATGTGCCACCGTTGGCCCCTTGGGATCTGTCGGTGGTCTTGGAGGCCTTACAAGATTCTCCATTTGAGCCTCTTACCTCTGCTGACCTTAAGTGGTTTTCCCTTAAGGTGTTGTTTTTGCTGGCTATTGCTTCAGCTAGAAGGGTCTCGGACTTGGGTGCCTTATCCTATAAGTCTCCCTATTTGATTTTTCACCGTGACCGGGCGGTACTTTGAACACGCCCAGGTTATTTACCCAAGGTGGTGTCTTCCTTCCACCTTAACCAGGAGATTGTGGTTCCGGCCTTTAATTCTCCTGAGTGGTCTTCCAAAGAGCGATCTTTGGATGTGGAACAGGCTCTCCGTATCTGTGTGAAGAGAACTTCCTCCATTAGGAAATCTGATTCTCTTTTGTGTTGTTTGGTTTTCACAAACGTGGCTGGCCTGCTTCCAAGCAGACTCTGGCCAGATGGATTAGAATGGTGATTGCACATGCTTATGTACAGGCTGGTCGTCCGGTTCCTGCTACCATCAAAGCCCATTCTACTCGGTCGGTTGGACCTTTTTGGTTGGCCCACCGTGGTGCGACCCTTGAACAATTGTGCAAGGCGGCTACGTGGTCCTCTGGGAACACGTTCATTAGGTTCTATGCCTTTGATAACGCCGCTTCCCAGGTTGCTTCATTTGGACGCCGGGTTCTTGTGCCCACTACAGTGCGTCCCCTCCCATAAGGTACTGCTTTAGGACATCCCCGATGCGAATCCTTGTGGAGCCCAGTGTACCCGCAGCAGAAAACGAGATTTATGGTAAGAACTTACCGTTGTTAAATCTCTTTCTGTGAGGTACACCTGGCTCCACAAGGCGCCCACCCTGACGCACTTAGCTTCTTTGGGTTGGTATTGGCATAGCAGCCGACACCCTCTCCTGTGGTGTGTGGTGTAATTGGCAACGAGCGGTTGTCGTCTCTGGTACCTGCTACTTCATTGGGCTGGTTAACGAAACTGAGCTCACTGGCATGGAGGCGGGGTTATAGAGGAGGCGGCGCTGTACATCTTGGGAACAGTCAAATGCTTTGAACCTGTTGGTGCCTCGGATCAAGATCCTACTCTACACGCCCAATATGAATCCTTGTGGAGCCCAGTGTACCTCGCAGAAAGATTTAACAATGGTAAGTTCTTACCATAAATCTCGTTATTAATGGCACTATACTAGGAACTACTGAGGAGGAAAGGGATCTAAGAGTCACTATTTCAGGTGACATAGGCAGGTAAGCAATGTAACACAGCAATGAGGAAGACTAGTCAGATGCTTGGTGCATTGGGAGAGGAATCAGCAGCAGAAAGAAAGTAGTAATAATGTCACTGTATAGGTCATTGGTACAGCCTCATCTAAAATACTGTGTCCAGTTCTGGAGGCCATATCTTCAGAAGGATATAAATAGAGACTGTACAAAGAAGGGCAACTTACATGGGGGGTGATTCAGAGTTGTTCGCTCGCTAGCTGCTTTTAGCAGCATTGCACACGCTAAAGCCGCCACCCTCTGGGAGTGTATCTTAGCTTAGCAGAATTGCGAACGAAAGATTAGCAGAATTGTGAATAGAAATTTCTTATTAGTTTCTGAGTAGCTCAAGACTTACTAACACATAGCGATCAGTTCAGTCAGTTTCGTTCCTGGTTTGACGTCACACACACGCCCAGCGTTTGGCCAGCCACTCCCCCCGTTTTTCCAGACACTCCCGCGTTTTTCCCTGACACGCCTGCGTTTTTCCACACACTCCCAGAAAACGGCCAGTTTCCGCCCAGAAACATCCACTTCCTGTCAATCACACTACGATCACTTCAAAAAATCTTCGTTCGGGCGTGAGTTAATCTACCAAGTTTTGTGTTAAAATACTAACCGCATGCGCACTGTGAACCATGCGCATTTTTGCCTTAATCGCTCCGTTGCGAAAATCGGCAACGAGCGAACAACTCGGAATGACCCCCATGGTGCATGGCCTACATCACACAACTTACCCAGAAAGACTAAGAAATCTCAATATGTATAGTGTGGGGCAGAGAAGGGAAAGGGGGGACATCATAGAGACTGTCACATACATCAGGGGTTTTAACAAAGTCCAGGAGGGAAACATTCTCCAAGTAAAGAGAAGCAATAGGACACGTGGACATGCACTGAGACTGGAGGGGGGGGGGGGGGGGGGGGGGGGACAAGGTAGTGGACAAGTGGAGTAGCCTCCCATCAGAGGTGGTATGGGGAAAGACAGTAGAGCAATGTAAACATGCATGGGATAGACATAAGGATAGCCTTATAAAGAAATAAGGATCAAATAAGGTTTGAGGTAAAAATATGGTTAAAAAAAAAAAACAGACTAGATGGGGCGAGTGGTTCTTATCTGCCATCACATTCCATGTTTCTATCTAACAGTGAGGTATGGGGGTGACAGCATCATGTTGTGGGGATGCTTTTCCTCCTTGGTCCTGGACCTCAAGTTAAAATTCAAAGTTCAGAACTCAATCTAATATAGAATCTGTAGCACTACATGAAAATTGTCCACAAGCATTATTCAATAAACATGGAGCCAATCTGCAAGGAAGAACGGACAGAGGGCCTAATTCAGACCTGATCACAGCAGCAAATTTGTTAGCAGTTGGGCAAATACATGTGCACTGCAGGGAGGGGGGGGGGGGGGCGCAGATGTAACATGTGCAGAGAGAGTTAGATTTGGATGGGGTGTGTTCAAACTGAAATCTAAATTGCAGTGTAATAATAAAGCAGACAGTATTTACCCTGCACAGAAACACTATAACCCACCCTAATTTAACTCTCTCTGCATATGTTACATCTGCCCACCTGCAGTGCACATGGTTTTGCCCATCTGCTAACAAATTTGCTGCTGCGATCAGGTCTGAATTAGTCCCTGAAAGCAATCCCATAAAGTGTGCAAACCTGGTGGAAACGTGCCTCAGACTCAACCAAATGTGGTTCTACAAAGTACTAGTCTGCAGGGGATGAATACTTGGGTAGCAGTTGATTTACCGACAGACAATACGGACGGTCAAAATACATTCATTATGCCGACATGGTCAGAATACTGACATTTGAATGCCAACATGCATTTTTAAGGAATTTTTGCCCAAAAGCAGACTTGTCATACTTTACCATCCCAGTGGTCCTTGGGGGGGGGGGGGGGAATATAATAGTGTGCCAAGCGCAGCGAGACACCTATGCCGACATAGAATACAGATATATGAAATGCCAACATGTCAAAATACCAACATGAGTTTTTCTAGTGTCAAGGTCGACATGGACACCGTGTGAGTGTACCATGTCCCCTTGGATTTTATGCGAGAGGACGGGGTACACTTAGATGGTGTCCATGTCGACCTTGACAACAACAACAAAAAAAATAGAAAAACTCATGACGGTATTTTGACATGTCGGCTTTTCAAATGTTGGTATTCTATGTCGGCATAATGAATGTCAGTATTTTGACTGTCATGACTAGGTTAATGGCAGTCGGGATCGTGTCCGTCGGTAACTCATACTGAACCAGTGTACTTATGTAACCAGCTCTTACATCTGCAGAATTGGGAGTTTGAGATGTAAGAGCCGACGTGTTCACAATACAAATACCAGAACAATCCGGGTCACTTGTAATGTGGACAAATCTGTTGACTTTTTAGGGGGTTGAATACTTTTGCAGGTCGCAGTAGAGGACAGCTGCTAAAGGTTACTTGTGAAAGAACAAAGGAGCTTGGTCCTGCCAATATGTACCCGAGCCAGAAAGTAGCTGCAATCTGAGCAGATAGCTCCGTGCGATAGGACACGTAAAAGTACATCTTGGGTCAGAAAGCACAAGTGACCCTTCCACAGCCAGAGACCCTCTCCACCACGGAAGCCCCCTCCATAGCCAGAGACCCCCTCCACCACGAGTGACCCCCCCCTCCACCACGGGTGCCACCTCCACAGCGAGTGCCCCCCCTCCACCACGGGAGCCACCTCCACAGCCAGTGACCCCCTCTCCACCACGGGAGCCACCTCCACAGCCAGAGACCCCTCCATCATGGGAGCCACCTCCACCACGGTAGCCACCTCCACAGCCAAAGACCCCCTCCACCACGGAGAGCCACCTCCACAGCGAGTGACCCCCCCTCAACCACGGTAGCCACCTCCACAGCCAGTGACCCCCACCCCCCTCCACCGCGGGAGCCACCTCCACAGCCAGAGACCCCTCCACCATGGGAGCCACCTCCACAGCGAGAGACCCCTCCACCACGGGAGCCACCTCCACAGCCAGAGACCCCTCCACCACGGGAGCCACCTCCACAGCCAGAGACCCCTCCACCACGGGAGCCACCTCCACAGCCAGAGACCCCTCCACCACGGGAGCCACCTCCACAGCCAGAGACCCCTCCACCACGGGAGCCACCTCCACAGCCAGAGACCCCTCCACCACGGGAGCCACCTCCACAGCCAGAGACCCTCCACCACGGAGCCAGCTTCACAGCGAGGGAACCCTCCACAGTGAGAGCCACCTCCACAGCGAGTGACCCCTCCACCACAGCCAAAGACTTCAAAGGTGAGCTACTAAATTGATTAAAGGGTTAGAGACACTGGAGTACGAGGAAAGGCTTACTAGGTTACATATGTATACACTAGAAAAGAGGCGTCTAAGAGGAGACATTATTAATATCTTCAAATATGTAAAGCAGGGGTGGGGAACCTCCATCCTGCGGGCCGTATAAGCCCACCCGCTTGTGTCAGTGAGACACCACCGCTCAGTCCGGCGGCAGCGTGTCTCAGCTGTCTGGACAGGGAGGAGAGCGCGGCTATGTTGGGCTGCGGCGTGTAGGACTTCAAACCAGCTCTCCTCCCTGTCCTGACCCACCACCGGATGGAGCGGCAGCACAGTGGGGTGGTGGGGAGGCATTTGTATACCTGGCACTGTGGGGGGCATTTGTATACCCGGTACTGCACTATTGGGGGCATATGTGTATCACGTCCCATTTTAATTGGCAACACCCATTATTTTCGGCACACGCGCACAGTACCTCTAAGGGGTAGACCTACTGGGAGGCAGGGTAATTTTTTTAAGTTGAGAATTTTTGTATGGCCCCCGAAGGATTTTATAAATATCCTAATGGCCCTTGGTAGAAAAAAAGGTTCATTACAAGGAGTTAGCAGGGGATTTGTTTATTAAAATAACTCTATATAAGACACGTAGGCACTCACTGAGGCTAGTGGAGAGTAAATTCTGTACACAACGCAGGAAAGGGTTCTTCACGGTAAGGGCAATAAGGATTTGGAACTCCCTGCCGGAGAAGGTAATAATGGCGGACTCTGTAAATGCATTTAAAAACGGCTTGGACACATTTCTAACTGGAATAAGTATCCAAGGCTATAGCATTTAATATACTGACATTATGTACATGGGAATGATACGAAATAGTTGACACTTGATACTAAACCATTATTTCAGCTGGTGCATTATAATGTGCACTGCTTAATATGGATACAGGTTGAACTTGATGAGCATTTTTCCTCTATTCAACATCATTGACTATGTTACAGTGTTACAGGGATTATTTTATCATATAGGATTTATGGGCAAACCCATATATCTAAATTGTGTTTAGCTTCAGAGAATGGCAGTGGTGTGGTTTATCTATATGGGCCGTTGGGGTTTATGGAGCACAGCCCCCGTATTGCTGCACCGTCTTAGAATGATCCAGTGATGACCTTAAACATTGCACATGATATTTCCTGATCACTGTCCAATGACGCTGCAGCAGAGGGTATAGGTTTAATCACATTGCATAATAGCCACGTAAGGAACAATTCTCACATCTGTAGTGCGGCTGCTGAACAAGCAGAGTCCTGACCCAATCCCATCCGCTCTGCAGCTAGCCGGAGAACCAGCACAGATGACAGTAGGGCTCAGGTTACTGGTGCGGCAGATCAGCATATATGGCTACAAGGCCATGCATCTGCCTGGACTCAGAATAGGAATCTGCAAGCAGGGGCAGAGACTGCCGAACCTTACTGCCCCGCAGTATCTAATCTCTATCCCACAGCAATGTCATCCTAGAGGTCCCAGAGCATTGTCATCCGATAGGTGCCAGGCCTGGAATTCAGGTCACTACTAAAGAGATTAGGATTTACAGCTCCTTATTTGACCATTTCTCATACTCACCTCAAAGCTTTTAAAGACTTTAAACTCTTATCTTAACCCTTCGCTGGCAAAGTAGCAGAAAACCGTTTCAGCAGAAACGAATCACCGCAAACTAAGGGTCATCCAGAAACAATCCTGTAATCCGCGCAGTAATGTCAGGGAAATACCAGTTTTACGTAGGCGACAAAAATAAATGAACTTGGCGATAGGAGTAATGTGAATCCAAACCTGCAATGAGAAAGGGCGTCCCCCTTACATCTGCTAGAATGTGCAATGTCTAGCACACAGGGCCCAATTCACGCTGGTAAGTAATGCAAAAAAAGCAAGTACCTTTATGTCTGGAACATACCATGCTGCCATTCCGCCATGCGAGGGGAGCAAATACATGTATACTGTTTCTGTGCAGGGTAAATATTGGATACTTTTGCATGTAGCCCAAGTTACTGTTATTCTTACACTGCAATTTACATTTCAGTTTGAACATACTCCACCCAATTCTAACTCTGCACATGTTACATCTGCCCCACCTGCAGTGCACATGGTTTTGCCCAGTTGCTTGCTTTTTTGCTTTGCTTACAAACATAAATCAGACACATTCACGTGGTTATCATGGATGCTTCAGAGTTAGGGCCAGATGTACTAAACCTCGAGAGAGGTGATAAATTGCACAGTGATAAAGTACCAGCCAATCAGCTCCTGTCATTTTTCAAACACAGATGTCACATGCGACCCGTGGGAGTGCGCAATCGGGCGTACACACTGTACAATCCAGTCGATATGTGATTTTCATTTGGTGTCTAACAGTGAGGTGAGGCAGAGCCTTTCCTGTCATACCAATGTATACGCCAGAGCTCCGACTATATAAAGTATATGAAAAATAATAAGAATTTACTTACCGATAATTCTATTTCTCGGAGTCCGTAGTGGATGCTGGGGTTCCTGAAAGGACCATGGGGAATAGCGGCTCCGCAGGAGACAGGGCACAAAAGTAAAGCTTTTACAGGTCAGGTGGTGTGTACTGGCTCCTCCCCCCATGACCCTCCTCCAGACTCCAGTTAGGTACTGTGCCCGGACGAGCGTACACAATAAGGGAGGATTTTGAATCCCGGGTAAGACTCATACCAGCCACACCAATCACACCGTACAACTTGTGATCTAAACCCAGTTAACAGTATGATAACAGAGGAGCCTCTGAAAGATGGCTTCCTAAACAATAACCCGAATTAGTTAACAATAACTATGTACAAGTATTGCAGATAATCCGCACTTGGGATGGGCGCCCAGCATCCACTACGGACTCCGAGAAATAGAATTATCGGTAAGTAAATTCTTATTTTCTCTATCGTCCTAAGTGGATGCTGGGGTTCCTGAAAGGACCATGGGGATTATACCAAAGCTCCCAAACGGGCGGGAGAGTGCGGATGACTCTGCAGCACCGAATGAGAGAACTCCAGGTCCTCCTTTGCCAGGGTATCAAATTTGTAAAAATTTACAAACGTGTTCTCCCCTGACCACGTAGCTGCTCGGCAGAGTTGTAATGCCGAGACCCCTCGGGCAGCCGCCCAAGATGAGCCCACCTTCCTTGCGGAATGGGCCTTAACAGATTTAGGCTGTGGCAGGCCTGCCACAGAATGTACAAGTTGAATTTTGTTACAAATCCAACGAGCAATCGACTGCTTAGAAGCAGGTGCACCCAACTTGTTGGGTGCATACAGTATAAACAGCGAGTCAGATTTTCTGACTCCAGCCGTCCTTTAAATGTATATTTTTAAGGCTCTGACAACGTCCAACAACTTGGAGTCCTTCAAGTCGTCTGTAGCCGCAGGCACTACAATAGGCTGGTTCAGGTGAAACGCTGATACCACCTTAGGGAGAAAATGCGGACGCGTCCGCAGCTCTGCCCTATGTCGAATGGAAAATTAAATAAGGGCTTTTATAAAACAAAGCCGCCAGTTCAGATACTCTCCCGGCCGAAGCCAGGGCCAGTAACATAGTCACTTTCCATGTGAGATATTTCAAATCCACATTCTTTAGTGGTTCAAACCAATTGGATTTGAGGAAATCTAAAACTACATTTAGATCCCACGGTGCCACCTTAGGCACCACAGGAGGCTGTATATGCAGTACTCCTTTGATAAAAATCTGGACCTCAGGGACTGAGGCCAATTCTTTTTGGAAGAATATTGATAGGGCCGAAATTTGAACCTTAATAGATCCCAATTTGAGACCCATAG
This sequence comes from Pseudophryne corroboree, assembly GCF_028390025.1. Classification (NCBI taxonomy): domain Eukaryota; kingdom Metazoa; phylum Chordata; class Amphibia; order Anura; family Myobatrachidae; genus Pseudophryne; species Pseudophryne corroboree. The sequence goes on along the minus strand of NC_086450.1, from coordinate 513,685,769 downwards.
ACAATCCTGATTGCAGGAAATGTAGGAAAACGACCCAGTTGAAATTCCTCCATCGGAGCACTCCGCTGCTCGCACCACGCAACATATTTTCGCCAAATACGGCGATAATGCTTCGCGGTGACTTCCTTCCTTGCCTTTATCAAGGTAGGAATGACTTCTTCTGGAATGCCTTTTCCTTTTAGGATCTGGCATTCAAACGCCATGCCGTCAAACGCAGCCGCGGTAAGTCTTGAAAAAGACAAGTACCCTGCTGAAGCAGGTCCCTTCTCAGAAGTAGAGGCCACGGATCGTCCGTGACCATCTCTTGAAGTTCCGGGTACCAAGTCCTTCTTGGCCAATCCGGAGCCACTAGTCTTACTCCTCTTTGCCGTATAATCCTCAATACCTTTGGTATGAGAGGCAGAGGAGGAAACACATATACCGACTGGTACACCCAAGGTGTTACCAGCGCGTCCACAGCTATTGCCTGCGGATCTCTTGACCTGGCGCAATACCTGTCCAGTGTTTTGTTGAGGCGAGACGCCATCATGTCCACCATTGGTTTTACCCAACGGTTTAATAGCATGTGGAAAACTTCTGAATGAAGTCCCCACTCTCCCGGGTGAAGGTCGTGTCTGCTGAGGAAGTCTGCTTCCCAGTTGTCCACGCCCGGGATGAATACTGCTGACAGTGCTATCACGTGATTCTCCGCCCAGCGAAGGATCCTGGCAGCTTCTGCCATTGCCCTCCTGCTTCTTGTGCCGCCCTGTCTGTTTACATGGGCGACTGCCGTGATGTTGTCCGACTGGATCAACACCGGTCTTCCTTGAAGCAGAGGTTCCGCCTGGCTTAGAGCATTGTAGATTGCTCTTAGTTCCAGAATGCTTATGTGAAGAGACTTTTTCAGGCTCGACCACACTCCCTGGAAATTTCTTCCCTGTGTGACTGCTCCCCAGCCTCTCAGGCTGGCCTCCGTGGTCACCAGGATCCAATCCTGCATGCCGAATCTGCGGCCCTCCAATAGATGAGCCTCCTGCAACCACCACAGAAGGGATACCCTTGTCCTCGGCGACAGGGTTATCCGCAGGTGCATCTGAAGATGCGACCCTGACCATTTGTCCAACAGATCCCTTTGCATGGAATCTGCCGAAAGGGATTGCTTCGTAAGAAGCTACCATTTTTTCCCAGGACTCTTGTGCATTGATGTACAGACACCTTTCCTGGTTTTAGGAGGTTCCTGACCAGGTCAGATAACTCCTTGGCTTTTTCTTCGGGAAGAAAAACCTTTTTCTGAACTGTGTCCAGAATCATCCCCAGGAACAGCAGACGAGTTGTCGGCATCAATTGGGATTTTGGAATATTCAGAATCCATCCGTGCTGCTTTAGCACCTCTTGAGATAGTGCTAAACCCATCTCTAGCTGTTCTCTGGACCTTGCCCTTATTAGGAGATCGTCCAAGTATGGGATAATTAATACGCCTTTTCTTCGAAGAAGAAATATTATCTCGGCCATTACCTTTGTAAAGACCCGAGGTGCCGTGGACAAACCAAACGGCAGCGTCTGAAACTGATAGTGACAGTTTTGTACAACGAACCTGAGGTACCCCTGGTGTGAGGGGTAATTGGAACGTGGAAATACGCATCCTTGATGTCCAAGGATACCATAAAGTCCCCTTCTTCCAGGTTCGCTATCACTGCTCTGAGTGACTCCATCTTGAACTTGAACTTCTTTATGTACAGGTTCAAGGACTTCAGATTTAGAATAGGCCTTACCGAGCCATCCGGCTTCGGTACCACAAAAAGAGTGGAATAATACCCCTTCCCTTGTTGTAGAAGAGGTACCTTGACTATCACCTGCTGAGAATACAGCTTGTGAATGGCTTCCAAAACCGTCTCCCTTTCTGAGGGGGACGTTGGTAAAGCAGACTTCAGGAAACGGCGAGGTGGCTCTGTCTCTAATTTCAACCTGTACCCCTGAGATATTATCTGCAGGATCCAGGGATTTACCTGCGAGTGAGCCCACTGCGCGCTGTAATTCTTGAGACGACCGCCTACCGCCCCCGAGTCCGCTTGCGAAGCCCCAGCGTCATGCTGAGGCTTTTGTAGAAGCCGGGGAGGGCTTCTGTTCCTGGGAAGGAGCCGCCTGTTGCTGTCTCTTCCCTCGTCCTCTGCCTCGTGGCAGATATGAATAGCCCTTTGCTCTCTTATTTTTAAAGGAACGAAAGGGCTGCGGTTGAAAGGTCGGTGCCTTTTTCAGTTGGGGAGTGACTTGAGGTAGAAAGGTGGATTTCCCGGCCGTAGCCGTGGCCACCAAATCCGATAGACCGACCCCAAATAACTCCTCTACGCATCGCCTGTCCACTGTCGTGTCCATAAAGCTCTTCTGGCCGAAATGGACATAGCACTTACCCGTGATGCCAGTGTGCAGATATCTCTCTGTGCATCACGCATATAAAGAAATGCATCCTTTATTTGTTCCAACGACAGTAAAATATTGTCCCTGTCCAGGGTATCAATATTTTCGATCAGGGACTCTGACCAAACTACCCCAGCACTGCACATCCAGGCAGTCGCAATAGCTGGTCGTAGTATAACACCTGCATGTGTGTATATACCTTTTTGGATATTTTCCATCCTCCTATCTGATGGATCTTTAAGTGCGGCCGTCTCAGGAGAGGGTAACGCCACTTGTTTTGATGAGCGTGTTAGCGCTTTGTCCACCCTAGGAGGTGTTTCCCAGCGCTCCCTAACCTCTGGCGGGAAAGGGTATAAAGCCAATAACTTCTTTGAAATTAGCAGTTTTTTATCGAGGCACCCCACGCTTCATCACACACGTCATTTAATTCTTCTGATTCGGTAAAAACTACTGGTAGTTTTTTCACACCCCACATAATACCCTGTTTAGTGGTACCTGTAGTATCAGCTAAATGTAACATCTCCTTTATTGCCAAAATCATATAACGTGTGGCCCTACTGGAAAATACGGTTGATTCGTCACCTTCACCACCGGAATCAGTGCCTGTGTCTGGGTCTGTGTCGACCGACTGAGGCAAGGGGCGTTTTACAGCCCCTGACTGTGTTTGAGGCGCCTGGACAGGCACTAATTGAGTGTCCGGCCGCCTCATGTCGGCAAACGACTGCTTAAGCGAGTTGACGCTATCCCGTAATTCCACAAATAAAGGCATCCATTCTGGTGTCGACCCCCTAGAAGGTGACATCCTCATATTTGGCAATTGCTCCGCCTCCACACCAATAACGTCCTCATACATGTCGACACACACGTACCGACACACAGCAGACACACAGGGAATGCTCTATACGAAGACAGGACCCACTAGCCCTTTGGGGAGACAGAGGGAGAGTCTGCCAGCACACACCAAAAAGCGCTATATATGACAGGGATAGCCTTATGATTAAGTGCTCCCTTATAGCTGCTTTTATATTAATATATTGCCATTTATTTTGCCCCCCCTCTCTGTTATACCCTGTTTCTGTAGTGCAGTGCAGGGGAGAGACCTGGGAGCCTTCCTGACCAGCGGAGCTGTGACAGAAAATGGCGCCGTGTGCTGAGGAGATAGGCCCCGCCCCTTTTCCGGCGGGCTCGTCTCCCGCTATTTAGTACATTTAGGCAGGGGTAAATATCTCCATATAGCCTCTGGGGCTATATGTGAGGTATTTTTAGCCTTTTTAAAGGTTTTCATTTGCCTCCCAGGGCGCCCCCCCCCCAGCGCCCTGCACCCTGCACCCTCAGTGACTGCCGTGTGAAGTGTGCTGAGAGGAAAATGGCGCACAGCTGCAGTGCTGTGCGCTACCTTAAGAAGACTGCAGGAGTCTTCAGCCGCCGATTCTGGACCTCTTCTTGCTTCAGCATCTGTGAGGGGGCCGGCGGCGTGGCTCCGGTGACCATCCAGGCTGTACCTGTGATCGTCCCTCTGGAGCTTCATGTCCAGTAGCCAAGAAGCCAATCCATCCTGCACGCAGGTGAGTTCACTTCTTCTCCCCTCTGTCCCTCGTTGCAGTGATCCTGTTGCCAGCAGGAATCACTGCAAAATAAAAAACCTAAGCTAAACTCTCTAAGCAGCTCTTTATGAGAGCCACCTAGAATTGCACCCTTCTCGGCCGGGCACAAAAATCTAACTGGAGTCTGGAGGAGGGTCATGGGGGGAGGAGCCAGTACACACCACCTGACCTGTAAAAGCTTTACTTTTGTGCCCTGTCTCCTGCGGAGCCGCTATTCCCCATGGTCCTTTCAGGAACCCCAGCATCCACTTAGGACGATAGAGAAACAAAGAATATATTATTTTCAAATCATTCTTAAAGACAAATCTGTACAGTAAAAAGTCTATGGCAGGTGAGGCAGTGCCCCCCACCTCACCAAATTTCCAGCAGTATATACTGCTACTGTCCACATTTATATACCGATGCCCCTGTGTATACCTCTGCCCCTGTGTATAACGCCCACATGTATATACTGCCGCACCTGTGTATAATTCCTACATGTAGATACCGCTGCATCTCTGTATAATGCCCTCATGTATATACGGCTGCACCTGTGTATAACGTCCACATGTATATACGGCTGCACCTGTGTATAACGCCCACATGTATATACGGCTGCACCTGTGTATAATGCCCACATGTATATACGGCTGCACCTGTGTATAATGCCCACATGTATATACTGCTGCACCTGTGTATAATGCCCACATGTATATACTGCTGCACCTGTGTATAATGCCCACATGTATATACTGCTGCACCTGTGTATAATGCCCACATGTATATACTGCTGCACCTGTGTATAATGCCCACATGTATATACTGCTGCACCTGTGTATAATGCCCACATGTATATACTGCTGCCACTGTGTATAATACCCACATGTATATACCACTGCACCTGTGTATAACACCCACATGTATAAATGCCTCATATATTGTGCGTACCCCACTGCACGTCTCGTTCCATGGTGGTCATTCCAACCCGTTCGCTTGCGGCGTTTTAACGCAGCAGAGCGAACGGGTCCCTGCTGCGCATGCGCCGTAGTGCACCTGCTGAAGGCCGTAGCAGGACAGCGATCGCCTCTGCCTGATTGACAGGCAGAGGCGATCGATGGGCGGTAGGGGGTGAAACGGTGGCATTTGGCCACCGTTTTGTAGGAGCGGTCCGGCCAACGCAGGCGTGGCCGGACCGAACAGGGGGCGGGCCGCAGCGGCTGCGTGACGTCATACGCTGTGCGATGCCTTTGCACTTCTGCGGGGGGGGGGGGGGGGGGGGCAGCACTCACATACAGGGCGGGCTAGCCATGTGCTGGGCGTCCTCCTGCATGTCTGGGAAGATCGTAGCAGTGCTAAATTTAGCACAGCTACGATCAACTCGGAATGACCCCCTATATCAAGCAGACATTATTTTTTAGGAGAGTACCCACCCTTAGGCTGACTTGAGGACAGAGTTGGGAACCACTGGTGTAGGGGCAACTAAAGAAAAGGATTTTTTTTTTAAATCCAAACAGTATATTGAGTGATCTAATGCACATGTAATCTATTATGATCCATCGGTGTATAACAGAAAGTAACATAATTGGATATAATCTTGGCTCTGTAGTAATCAGGTGTATACTTTTTTCTTTGAGCTGGTTTAGTTGCTGACAATGCACCTGGCTATGTATAGATCTGTGAATATAAGTGTATGGACATTTCATATTGATTCCCTTTAGTAAGCTCTCTCTATAGAACGGCACAAACAGCGAGGGAGGGTCTAAGCAGCGACACCGAGCATCTGTGATTAGACCTAGAATGTATGCTTCATATACGGAGCGTCATAGAGTATTTCAGTTCTGCAGTACCAAACAGATAAAGCAATTACAGGGTTAGCCTGACTGAAGCATTAATGTCATTTCTCAACGCACATCACCCAGCCAATGTCAGGTCTCTTCCAACAGTTCACAAATGCACACCAAAGGCTTGTGCGTCAAGCCGCCAACACCTGCAGCAATATGACCAGAGCATTTTCTGAATTCCTGCTCGTGTGGGACAAACTCCCAAGTTACTGGCAACTTACATATGTACAGACAAATCACTGCATGTGAACAGAAGTCATCCAACAGGCCTCCAGCTATAGGTGAAACATAAGTGTAAAAGCCTGTCCCTCACATGCAGGGACTTTGCTGGACCTCCTCAGCTCTGGAGTAGTCACAAAGAATAAGTATAAAACGTATCCTATGAAGAAAAGAACAAAAACTCTGGTAAATATATGGGTGTGGATCATTAGATCGACAGTGTCTAGGGCAACACTGTTTAGATCGACCACTATAGGTCGACTGGGTCTGAAGGTCGACAGGGTTTCTAGGTCGACATGAGTTTTTCATGTTTTTATGGTGTTGTTTTCTCCGTACAGTGACCGGGAAGCCCAATAGGTGGACAGTGTCCCCTCACATGGCTCGCCATGCTTCGGGCAAGGTGCCTCGCTTCGCTCGGCACAGATTACCGTTCCAATCGTAGTCCACGTGGATCATTAAGTATGAAAAAGTTCAAAAAAAGAAGAAAAAAAACGTGAAAAACTCACGCCAACCTTTTGACCTGTCGACCTAGCACATATCGACCTAGAAACCCTGTCGACCTTCAGACCCTGTCGACCTAGACAGTGTCGATCTTCAGACATGATCCCTAAATATATAGAACCTGCAAGCGCCTGAGACTACCTAGATATAACTAGGACCATAAATGCGTCATTATTCCCTACAGCACTGTTGCTGGTTACGTATTCCCATATACTGCTAGCAACACCTGTAGGATCCAGACAGATAGGTATGAGTGGGATCACTGGCACATTAGGGCTGCGGTGTATATAGAGGGGGAGGGTTTGTAACTCTAGCCCCCACTGTAACTCACTAGCCATACACGTAAAGTAGATAAAAGGATTTAAGAAAGAAGAGCTTAATACAAGAGGATGGACAGACGGACGACTCATTAGTACAAAGGTACTAATGAATAAATACACCTGGAATATATTACAGTGCTTCTCTAAGCTATTCCTACATAGAGAACAGTACTAGTGACAAGTAGTGTTATGCCGCATCACTTGTAGAAGGACTATATATATGTCTAGTCATTGAGCAGCACGGATGGTGTAATGGTGAGCATTCCTGCCTCACAGCACTGAGGTCTTGGGTTTGATTCCCACCACGGCTGTGTGGAGTTTGTATATTCTCCCCGTACTTGCGTGGGTTTCCTCCGGGTACTCTGGTTTCCTCCTACAATATACTGGTAGGTTAACTGGCTATCAACAAAAAATTACCCTAGTGTGTAAAGGCATCAAATCAATCAATTGGTGCAATTTTCAAACAATTGTGCAAATAAATCTGCAATGTATGGGGTTCACAGTTGGTGGATTCAGACCCAAAAAAATAAATAGATTGTGTTTGTTAAATCAGGTTGTCCAACATATTGGCTTTCACAGATCAATGGTGGCTGTAGATTGCTAGTGTATGGTAACAATCAGCAGGTGTACAGTCTCTAGTAAACCGATGAGACGTTCAAGATTGTCAGATCTGTATTTGCTGAAAATAATCTGCATATCACTAAGACATCTGTAATGTATGGCGGCAGATTAGGGAAACTTTAAATCTGGGGGGGGATCTCGGAATCTGCAGATTGTTTTTTTTGTGATTGCTGATGGGGGCCTTAGGTGCGCATGTACATGCGATAGGAAACAGCGTAAGCTCCACTGTGGCAGGGACTGGCGCGAGTGGCCAGATATTCTCTGTAAAACCCTGCGGAATATCTGTATAAACAACCAATAAAGAAGTATCCAGTAAGAATACAAAAGCTTGTTACACATTATAGGTAACACTTCAATCAAACTAACTACGAAGGTTACATGTCTGTGGACATTAGTTTCCATGTGCATATAGCATATGGCAGAGGTTCCCAAACTGTGTGCCGTGGCTCCCTGGGGTGCCTCGGGACACTTGCAGGGGTGCCCTGGGTTGGTGGTCCAGGACCAATTCAAATTATTCATGGTCCATATAATAGGCAAAACCAGTGCTGGTGGCTGCCAGTCATAAAATATGTGGCCAAACAGAAGCAAATCTTGTCCCTCACCACACAACTGACCCTAAGGATGACATATAAACGCAATCTACTTAATGTAATATTTCTTTCTAAATTTCTCAATAACAAATTTTTGGCCTAGGGGTGCCGTGAAAAAAATTCTAATATTCTAGGGCGCCGTGATTCAAAAAAGTTTGGGAACCACTGGCATATGGTCTACCTATAATCCGACAGGTGTCATTATTACACATCTGCTTCCATATGCCACTGTCGCTGGTTACGTTTATTGCCAATGACGCTTGTAGCATCTGGACTGAACATGTTACGTTGCGGATGATAAAATCACGCTTGTGTTACACTAGACGCTATTTTTTATTTATTTTTTAACTTGGCAATCTGTTCTAAACTGGAAAACAAAAAAAAAAAGTTAGCAGATGGAAGTGAGTCTACACACCTACACTTCTATGCACAATACAAGTTACATAGCTGGAGGTGAAATACATTACGGATAAGAGAACAGGAATTCACAACAGTTAGAATGCAGGACAGAACTAGTTCCAAAGCCTTACTAGTAGTGACAACCATCCAGCACGGCTGCTGTATCAGAGGAAGACAAGTCAGCTAATAACCGAGAACCACAACCGTACTCAGCCACACATGGGTGGCAAATTCAATCACCAGCGAGGCGACACCGGACATCACTGCAACATATGGCTATGCACATTGCCATCTATTGTAATGGGAAATCTAAACTGACCGTCCTGCGCACCTCTATGGGGAGCAAGGAAAAGTCAGCAAAGAAACTGGTCGCAAAGTGTCTTCTTCCGACCATTCCATGCCACCCTACAGGCCAGTTAACCAATCTGTAATATGGTCTAATAATGCCACAGTATAAATACTTCAGGGAAGCTAGTACCAAGCCAGAAACACTCTAATTATATTCCATTCATTGCGGTTATAGTCTACCCATCACTTTCTAACAACACCAATGCTTCATGTTCACATGCCAGCCAAAGAACCTAGCATTGGAACCATGGCACCCAGGCAGTCATTGAATCGTGGAACCCAGGCAGTCGAGAAACCGCTGCGCCCAGGCAGTCGGGGACCAAGCCACCCTGGCAGACCTTCTGGGAGCCTCACCATGTGTGTAGATGTTGCCCAGCTCATTGTGCAGATAGAAGAGGCTCCGCAAACACTCTGCTCCGCCGGCCACGGGTCGGTACCCGGTCAGAACAAACTTATTAAACTGGAGGTGTGGGGGTGAGCTGGCCCAGTCCAACAGCCGTGGGCCACTCAGAAACGCCATGTGTCCCCGGAGGAAGCGACCCGTCCCAGACACTACGTGATACTTTTGGCCACAGATAAGACCGGCTTTAGCGAGATTCAGCGGCGGCTCCGCCACACGGAGCAGAATTACATCAGCAGCTTTCTCTCCGCCGGGAAGCGTGACATCACAGCGTACAAACAGCGCAAAGTACATTTCTCGCTGGCCGTATTCACATCATCTAATGCCCCGCACGCCCAGAAACATGGCGACACATGGGGGACGCGGGTGACATTACGCAATTCTTCATCCATAGCAGCACCGGTCAGGGAAGGACGGAATCCGCTGTCATCCGGACCAAGATGGTGGTTGCGCGACTAGCGCCAAAGCCCATAAGTCACCAATCCTCCATCATCTTCTGCCCCTTACCCCACACAGGGGCAATACGGCAATACTGTACATCTGCCCCCACTATGTGCCCAAGGCAGGGCCACCCCACAGGCTCTTGCACATGGAGCCGTCTCCTCCTGTCAGGCTGTCGTCATCCGCCCCCGGCTCGGCCGCACGATGGATATCCTCTGCCTCTCCGGAGCCGGACCTGCTGCTTTATAGCCGGGGGAGGGCAAGGCGGATTACCGGACACGTACCGGACCCCGCCCCCCTCTCCTCGGTCACCGCCTCATCCCCTCCCCTCCTCAGCGGCGCCCCTCTCACCCCCCTCAGCCGCTTTCCCGCCCACAGCGCGAGCGCCGCCGCCGACCCCTCTCCCGCCTGCAGCGCGCGCCGCTGCCCGCCCAAAACGACCCGGAGCCACGCCCATCGGCGCTAATGTCAGTGTCTGTCCAGGAGCAGCGGTCTCATAGCAACCGGGGACCACGCCCACGGCTGGGAAGGGGCGCTGGCTTCCCATTGGCTAAGGAGCCGGCGCCTGGCAGCATCATCTGTCGGAGATTACTCCTGACGTCACTCCTCCTCCCTGATGCTCAGAGAGGGTGATGCACGGACGCCCGGTCCTCCCTTTACGTGACGCCGTGTCACCGGCGCTGACAGCGCTCGCCTATCGCCGGGTTACACTGAGGGTTCCCGTCACTGACACATTACTACTACCGGGCTCCTGTCACCATCCCCCCAGCACTGACACATTACTACTACCGGGCTCCTGTCACCATCCCCCCATCACTATTACCGGGGTCCCGTCACCATCCCCTCATCACTGACACATTACTACAACCAGGCTCCTGTCACCATCCCCCCATCACTGACCTATCACTATTACCGGGGTCCCGTCACCATCCCCCCAGCACTGACCTATCACTATTACCGGGGTCCCGTCACCATCCCCTCATCACTGACCTATCACTATTACCGGGGTCCTGTCACCATCCCCTCATCACTGACACATTACTACAACCAGGCTCCTGTCACCATCCCCCCATCACTGACCTATCACTATTACCGGGGTCCCGTCACCATCACCCCATCACTGACACATCACTATTACCGGGGTCCTGTCACCATCCCCCCATCACTGACACATCACTATTACCGGGGTCCTGTCACCATCCCCTCATCACTATTACCGGGGTCCCGTCACCATCCCCCCCATCACTGACACATTACTACTACCGGGCTCCTGTCACCATCCCCCCATCACTGACACATTACTACAACCAGGCTCCTGTCACCATCCCCCCATCACTATTACCGGGGTCCCGTCACCATCCCCTCATCACTGACACATTACTACAACCAGGCTCCTGTCACCATCCCCCCATCACTAACCTATCACTATTACCGGGGTCCCGTCACCATCCCCTCATCACTGACACATTACTACAACCAGGCTCCTGTCACCATCCCCCCATCACTGACCTATCACTATTACCGGGGTCCTGTCACCATCCCCCCATCACTGACACATCACTATTACCGGGGTCCTGTCACCATCCCCTCATCACTATTACCGGGGTCCCGTCACCATCCCCTCATCACTGACACATTACTACTACCGGGCTCCTGTCACCATCCCCCCATCACTGACCTATCACTATTACCGGGGTCCCGTCACCATCCCCTCATCACTGACACATTACTACAACCAGGCTCCTGTCACCATCCCCCCATCACTGACCTATCACTATTACCGGGGTCCCGTCACCATCCCCTCATCACTGACACATTACTACTACCGGGCTCCTGTCACCATCCCCCCATCACTGACCTATCACTATTACCGGGGTCCCGTCACCATCCCCTCATCACTGACACATTACTACAACCGGGCTCCTGTCACCATCCCCCCATCACTGACCTATCACTATTACCGGGGTCCTGTCACCATCCCCCCAGCACTGACCTATCACTATTACCGGGGTCCTGTCACCATCCCCCCATCACTGACACATCACTATTACCGGGGTCCCGTCACCATCCCCTCATCACTGACACATTACTACTACCAGGCTCCTGTCACCATCCCCCCATCACTGACCTATCACTATTACCGGGGTCCTGTCACCATCCCCCCAGCACTGACACATTACTACTACCGGGCTCCTGTCACCATCCCCCCATCACTGACCTATCACTATTACCGGGGTCCTGTCACCATCCCCCTATCACTGACCTATCACTATTACCGGGCTCCTGTCACCATCCCCCCATCACTGACACATTACTACTACCGGGCTCCTGTCACCATCCCCCCATCACTGACCTATCACTATTACCGGGGTCCCGTCACCATCCCCTCATCACTGACACATTACTACAACAAGGCTCCTGTCACCATCCCCCCATCACTGACCTATCACTATTACCGGGGTCCTGTCACCATCCCCCAGCACTGACACATTACTACTACCGGGCTCCTGTCACCATCCCCCCATCACTGACACATTACTACTACCGGGCTCCTGTCACCATCCCCCCATCACTGACCTATCACTATTACCGGGGTCCCGTCACCATCCCCCCATCACTGACCTATCACTATTACCGGGGTCCTGTCACCATCCCCCCAGCACTGACACATTACTACAACCAGGCTTCTGTCACCATCCCCCCAGCACTGACACATTACTACTACCGGGCTCCTGTCACCATCCCCCCATCACTATTACCGGGGTCCCGTCACCATCCCCTCATCACTGACCTATCACTACTACCGGGCTCCTGTCACCATCCCCCCATCACTGACACATTACTACTACCGGGCTCCTGTCACCATCCCCCCATCACTGACCTATCACTATTACCGGGGTCCCGTCACCATACCCCCATCACTGACACATTACTACTACCGGGCTCCTGTCACCATCCCCCCATCACTGACCTATCACTATTACCGGGGTCCCGTCACCATACCCCCATCACTGACACATTACTACTACCGGGCTCCTGTCACCATCCCCTCATCACTGACACATTACTACTACCGGGCTCCTGTCACCATCCCCCCATCACTATTACCGGGGTCCCGTCACCATCCCCTCATCACTGACACATTACTACAACCAGGCTCCTGTCACCATCCCCCCATCACTGACCTATCACTATTACCGGGGTCCCGTCACCATCCCCTCATCACTGACACATTACTACAACCAGGCTCCTGTCACCATCCCCCCATCACTGACCTATCACTATTACCGGGGTCCCGTCACCATCCCCTCATCACTGACACATTACTACAACCAGGCTCCTGTCACCATCCCCCCATCACTGACCTATCACTATTACCGGGGTCCTGTCACCATCCCCCCAGCACTGACACATTACTACTACCGGGCTCCTGTCACCATCCCCCCATCACTGACACATTACTACTACCGGGCTCCTGTCACCATCCCCCCATCACTAACCTATCACTATTACCGGGGTCCCGTCACCATCCCCTCATCATTGACACATTACTACAACCAGGCTCCTGTCACCATCCCCCCATCACTGACCTATCACTATTACCGGGGTCCTGTCACCATCCCCCCAGCACTGACACATTACTACTACCGGGCTCCTGTCACCATCCCCCCATCACTGACACATTACTACTACCGGGCTCCTGTCACCATCCCCCCATCACTATTACCGGGGTCCCGTCACCATCCCCTCATCACTGACACATTACTACAACCAGGCTCCTGTCACCATCCCCCCATCACTGACCTATCACTATTACCGGGGTCCCGTCACCATCCCCTCATCACTGACACATTACTACAACCAGGCTCCTGTCACCATCCCCCCATCACTGACCTATCACTATTACCGGGGTCCTGTCACCATCCCCCCAGCACTGACACATTACTACTACCGGGCTCCTGTCACCATCCCCCCCATCACTGACACATTACTACTACCGGGCTCCTGTCACCATCCCCCCATCACTATTACCGGGGTCCCGTCACCATCCCCTCATCACTGACACATTACTACAACCAGGCTCCTGTCACCATCCCCCCATCACTGACCTATCACCATTACCGGGGTCCCGTCACCATCCCCTCATCACTGACACATTACTACAACCAGGCTCCTGTCACCATCCCCCCATCACTGACCTATCACTATTACCGGGGTCCTGTCACCATCCCCCCAGCACTGACACATTACTACTACCGGGCTCCTGTCACCATCCCCCCATCACTGACACATTACTACTACCGGGCTCCTGTCACCATCCCCCCATCACTAACCTATCACTATTACCGGGGTCCCGTCACCATCCCCTCATCACTGACACATTACTACAACCAGGCTCCTGTCACCATCCCCCATCACTGACCTATCACTATTACCGGGGTCCTGTCACCATCCCCCCAGCACTGACACATTACTACTACCGGGCTCCTGTCACCATCCCCCCATCACTGACACATTACTACTACCGGGCTCCTGTCACCATCCCCCCATCACTATTACCGGGGTCCCGTCACCATCCCCTCATCACTGACACATTACTACAACCAGGCTCCTGTCACCATCCCCCCATCACTGACCTATCACTATTACCGGGGTCCCGTCACCATCCCCTCATCACTGACACATTACTACAACCAGGCTCCTGTCACCATCCCCCCATCACTGACCTATCACTATTACCGGGGTCCTGTCACCATCCCCCCAGCACTGACACATTACTACTACCGGGCTCCTGTCACCATCCCCCCATCACTGACACATTACTACTACCGGGCTCCTGTCACCATCCCCCCATCACTATTACCGGGGTCCCGTCACCATCCCCTCATCACTGACACATTACTACAACCAGGCTCCTGTCACCATCCCCCCATCACTGACCTATCACTATTACCGGGGTCCCGTCACCATCCCCTCATCACTGACACATTACTACAACCAGGCTCCTGTCACCATCCCCCCATCACTGACCTATCACTATTACCGGGGGGTCCCGTCACCATCCCCTCATCACTGACACATTACTACAACCAGGCTCCTGTCACCATCCCCCCATCACTGACCTATCACTATTACCGGGGTCCCGTCACCATACCCCCATCACTGACACATTACTACAACCAGGCTCCTGTCACCATCCCCCCATCACTGACCTATCACTATTACCGGGGTCCTGTCACCATCCCCCCAGCACTGACACATTACTACTACCGGGCTCCTGTCACCATCCCCCCATCACTGACACATTACTACTACCGGGCTCCTGTCACCATCCCCCCATCACTAACCTATCACTATTACCGGGGTCCCGTCACCATCCCCTCATCACTGACACATTACTACGACCAGGCTCCTGTCACCATCCCCCCATCACTGACCTATCACTATTACCGGGGTCCTGTCACCATCCCCCCAGCACTGACACATTACTACTACCGCGCTCCTGTCACCATCCCCCCATCACTGACACATTACTACTACCGGGCTCCTGTCACCATCCCCCCATCACTATTACCGGGGTCCCGTCACCATCCCCTCATCACTGACACATTACTACAACCAGGCTCCTGTCACCATCCCCCCATCACTGACCTATCACTATTACCGGGGTCCCGTCACCATCCCCTCATCACTGACACATTACTACAACCAGGCTCCTGTCACCATCCCCCCATCACTGACCTATCACTATTACCGGGGTCCTGTCACCATCCCCCCAGCACTGACACATTACTACTACCGGGCTCCTGTCACCATCCCCCCATCACTGACACATTACTACTACCGGGCTCCTGTCACCATCCCCCCATCACTAACCTATCACTATTACCGGGGTCCCGTCACCATCCCCTCATCACTGACACATTACTACAACCAGGCTCCTGTCACCATCCCCCCATCACTGACCTATCACTATTACCGGGGTCCTGTCACCATCCCCCCAGCACTGACACATTACTACTACCGGGCTCCTGTCACCATCCCCCCATCACTGACACATTACTACTACCGGGCTCCTGTCACCATCCCCCCATCACTATTACCGGGGTCCCGTCACCATCCCCTCATCACTGACACATTACTACAACCAGGCTCCTGTCACCATCCCCCCATCACTGACCTATCACTATTACCGGGGTCCCGTCACCATCCCCTCATCACTGACATTACTACAACCAGGCTCCTGTCACCATCCCCCCATCACTGACCTATCACTATTACCGGGGTCCTGTCACCATCCCCTCATCACTATTACCGGGGTCCCGTCACCATCCCCCCCATCACTGACACATTACTACTACCGGGCTCCTGTCACCATCCCCCCATCACTGACACATTACTACAACCAGGCTCCTGTCACCATCCCCCCATCACTATTACCGGGGTCCCGTCACCATCCCCTCATCACTGACACATTACTACAACCAGGCTCCTGTCACCATCCCCCCATCACTAACCTATCACTATTACCGGGGTCCCGTCACCATCCCCTCATCACTGACACATTACTACAACCAGGCTCCTGTCACCATCCCCCCATCACTGACCTATCACTATTACCGGGGTCCTGTCACCATCCCCCCATCACTGACACATCACTATTACCGGGGTCCTGTCACCATCCCCTCATCACTATTACCGGGGTCCCGTCACCATCCCCTCATCACTGACACATTACTACTACCGGGCTCCTGTCACCATCCCCCCATCACTGACCTATCACTATTACCGGGGTCCCGTCACCATCCCCTCATCACTGACACATTACTACAACCAGGCTCCTGTCACCATCCCCCCATCACTGACCTATCACTATTACCGGGGTCCCGTCACCATCCCCTCATCACTGACACATTACTACTACCGGGCTCCTGTCACCATCCCCCCATCACTGACCTATCACTATTACCGGGGTCCCGTCACCATCCCCTCATCACTGACACATTACTACAACCGGGCTCCTGTCACCATCCCCCCATCACTGACCTATCACTATTACCGGGGTCCTGTCACCATCCCCCCAGCACTGACCTATCACTATTACCGGGGTCCTGTCACCATCCCCCCATCACTGACACATCACTATTACCGGGGTCCCGTCACCATCCCCTCATCACTGACACATTACTACTACCAGGCTCCTGTCACCATCCCCCCATCACTGACCTATCACTATTACCGGGGTCCTGTCACCATCCCCCCAGCACTGACACATTACTACTACCGGGCTCCTGTCACCATCCCCCCATCACTGACCTATCACTATTACCGGGGTCCTGTCACCATCCCCCTATCACTGACCTATCACTATTACCGGGCTCCTGTCACCATCCCCCCATCACTGACACATTACTACTACCGGGCTCCTGTCACCATCCCCCCATCACTGACCTATCACTATTACCGGGGTCCCGTCACCATCCCCTCATCACTGACACATTACTACAACAAGGCTCCTGTCACCATCCCCCCATCACTGACCTATCACTATTACCGGGGTCCTGTCACCATCCCCCAGCACTGACACATTACTACTACCGGGCTCCTGTCACCATTCCCCCATCACTGACACATTACTACTACCGGGCTCCTGTCACCATCCCCCCATCACTGACCTATCACTATTACCGGGGTCCCGTCACCATCCCCCCATCACTGACCTATCACTATTACCGGGGTCCTGTCACCATCCCCCCAGCACTGACACATTACTACAACCAGGCTTCTGTCACCATCCCCCCAGCACTGACACATTACTACTACCGGGCTCCTGTCACCATCCCCCCATCACTATTACCGGGGTCCCGTCACCATCCCCTCATCACTGACCTATCACTACTACCGGGCTCCTGTCACCATCCCCCCATCACTGACACATTACTACTACCGGGCTCCTGTCACCATCCCCCCATCACTGACCTATCACTATTACCGGGGTCCCGTCACCATACCCCCATCACTGACACATTACTACTACCGGGCTCCTGTCACCATCCCCCCATCACTGACCTATCACTATTACCGGGGTCCCGTCACCATACCCCCATCACTGACACATTACTACTACCGGGCTCCTGTCACCATCCCCTCATCACTGACACATTACTACTACCGGGCTCCTGTCACCATCCCCCCATCACTATTACCGGGGTCCCGTCACCATCCCCTCATCACTGACACATTACTACAACCAGGCTCCTGTCACCATCCCCCCATCACTGACCTATCACTATTACCGGGGTCCCGTCACCATCCCCTCATCACTGACACATTACTACAACCAGGCTCCTGTCACCATCCCCCCATCACTGACCTATCACTATTACCGGGGTCCCGTCACCATCCCCTCATCACTGACACATTACTACAACCAGGCTCCTGTCACCATCCCCCCATCACTGACCTATCACTATTACCGGGGTCCTGTCACCATCCCCCCAGCACTGACACATTACTACTACCGGGCTCCTGTCACCATCCCCCCATCACTGACACATTACTACTACCGGGCTCCTGTCACCATCCCCCCATCACTAACCTATCACTATTACCGGGGTCCCGTCACCATCCCCTCATCATTGACACATTACTACAACCAGGCTCCTGTCACCATCCCCCCATCACTGACCTATCACTATTACCGGGGTCCTGTCACCATCCCCCCAGCACTGACACATTACTACTACCGGGCTCCTGTCACCATCCCCCCATCACTGACACATTACTACTACCGGGCTCCTGTCACCATCCCCCCATCACTATTACCGGGGTCCCGTCACCATCCCCTCATCACTGACACATTACTACAACCAGGCTCCTGTCACCATCCCCCCATCACTGACCTATCACTATTACCGGGGTCCCGTCACCATCCCCTCATCACTGACACATTACTACAACCAGGCTCCTGTCACCATCCCCCCATCACTGACCTATCACTATTACCGGGGTCCTGTCACCATCCCCCCAGCACTGACACATTACTACTACCGGGCTCCTGTCACCATCCCCCCCATCACTGACACATGACTACTACCGGGCTCCTGTCACCATCCCCCCATCACTATTACCGGGGTCCCGTCACCATCCCCTCATCACTGACACATTACTACAACCAGGCTCCTGTCACCATCCCCCCATCACTGACCTATCACCATTACCGGGGTCCCGTCACCATCCCCTCATCACTGACACATTACTACAACCAGGCTCCTGTCACCATCCCCCCATCACTGACCTATCACTATTACCGGGGTCCTGTCACCATCCCCCCAGCACTGACACATTACTACTACCGGGCTCCTGTCACCATCCCCCCATCACTGACACATTACTACTACCGGGCTCCTGTCACCATCCCCCCATCACTAACCTATCACTATTACCGGGGTCCCGTCACCATCCCCTCATCACTGACACATTACTACAACCAGGCTCCTGTCACCATCCCCCATCACTGACCTATCACTATTACCGGGGTCCTGTCACCATCCCCCCAGCACTGACACATTACTACTACCGGGCTCCTGTCACCATCCCCCCATCACTGACACATTACTACTACCGGGCTCCTGTCACCATCCCCCCATCACTATTACCGGGGTCCCGTCACCATCCCCTCATCACTGACACATTACTACAACCAGGCTCCTGTCACCATCCCCCCATCACTGACCTATCACTATTACCGGGGTCCCGTCACCATCCCCTCATCACTGACACATTACTACAACCAGGCTCCTGTCACCATCCCCCCATCACTGACCTATCACTATTACCGGGGTCCTGTCACCATCCCCCCAGCACTGACACATTACTACTACCGGGCTCCTGTCACCATCCCCCCATCACTGACACATTACTACTACCGGGCTCCTGTCACCATCCCCCCATCACTATTACCGGGGTCCCGTCACCATCCCCTCATCACTGACACATTACTACAACCAGGCTCCTGTCACCATCCCCCCATCACTGACCTATCACTATTACCGGGGTCCCGTCACCATCCCCTCATCACTGACACATTACTACAACCAGGCTCCTGTCACCATCCCCCCATCACTGACCTATCACTATTACCGGGGGGTCCCGTCACCATCCCCTCATCACTGACACATTACTACAACCAGGCTCCTGTCACCATCCCCCCATCACTGACCTATCACTATTACCGGGGTCCCGTCACCATACCCCCATCACTGACACATTACTACAACCAGGCTCCTGTCACCATCCCCCCATCACTGACCTATCACTATTACCGGGGTCCTGTCACCATCCCCCCAGCACTGACACATTACTACTACCGGGCTCCTGTCACCATCCCCCCATCACTGACACATTACTACTACCGGGCTCCTGTCACCATCCCCCCATCACTAACCTATCACTATTACCGGGGTCCCGTCACCATCCCCTCATCACTGACACATTACTACGACCAGGCTCCTGTCACCATCCCCCCATCACTGACCTATCACTATTACCGGGGTCCTGTCACCATCCCCCCAGCACTGACACATTACTACTACCGCGCTCCTGTCACCATCCCCCCATCACTGACACATTACTACTACCGGGCTCCTGTCACCATCCCCCCATCACTATTACCGGGGTCCCGTCACCATCCCCTCATCACTGACACATTACTACAACCAGGCTCCTGTCACCATCCCCCCATCACTGACCTATCACTATTACCGGGGTCCCGTCACCATCCCCTCATCACTGACACATTACTACAACCAGGCTCCTGTCACCATCCCCCCATCACTGACCTATCACTATTACCGGGGTCCTGTCACCATCCCCCCAGCACTGACACATTACTACTACCGGGCTCCTGTCACCATCCCCCCATCACTGACACATTACTACTACCGGGCTCCTGTCACCATCCCCCCATCACTAACCTATCACTATTACCGGGGTCCCGTCACCATCCCCTCATCACTGACACATTACTACAACCAGGCTCCTGTCACCATCCCCCCATCACTGACCTATCACTATTACCGGGGTCCTGTCACCATCCCCCCAGCACTGACACATTACTACTACCGGGCTCCTGTCACCATCCCCCCATCACTGACACATTACTACTACCGGGCTCCTGTCACCATCCCCCCATCACTATTACCGGGGTCCCGTCACCATCCCCTCATCACTGACACATTACTACAACCAGGCTCCTGTCACCATCCCCCCATCACTGACCTATCACTATTACCGGGGTCCCGTCACCATCCCCTCATTACTGACACATTACTACAACCAGGCTCCTGTCACCATCCCCCCATCACTGACCGATCACTATTACCGGGGTCCTGTCACTATCCCCCCATCACTGACACATTACTACTACCGGGCTCCTGTCACCATCCCCCCATCACTGACCTATCACTATTACCGGGGTCCCGTCACCATACCCCCATCACTGACACATTACTACTACCGGGCTCATGTCACCATCCCCCCATCACTGACCTATCACTATTACCGGGGTCCCGTCACTATCCCCCCATCACTGACACATTACTACTACCGGGCTCCTGTCACCATCCCCCCATCACTGACCTATCACTATTACCGGGGTCCCGTCACCATCCCCTCATCACTGACACATTACTACAACCAGGCTCCTGTCACCATCCCCCCATCACTGACCTATCACTATTACCGGGGTCCCGTCACCATCCCCTCATCACTGACACATTACTACAACCAGGCTCCTGTCACCATCCCCCCATCACTGACCTATCACTATTACCGGGGTCCCGTCACCATCCCCTCATCACTGACACATTACTACAACCAGGCTCCTGTCACCATCCCCCCATCACTGACCTATCACTATTACCGGGGTCCTGTCACTATCCCCCCATCACTGACACATTACTACTACCGGGCTCCTGTCACCATCCCCCCATCACTGACACATTACTACTACCGGGCTCCTGTCACCATCCCCCCATCACTGACCTATCACTATTACCGGGGTCCCGTCACCATCTCCCATCACGGACACATTACTACTACCGGGCTCCTGTCACCATCCCCCCATCACTGACACATTACTACTACCGGGCTCCTGTCACCATCCCCCCATCACTATTACCGGTGTCCCGTCACCATCCCCTCATCACTGACACATTACTACAACCAGGCTCCTGTCACCATCCCCCCATCACTGACCTATCACTATTACCGGGGCCCCGTCACCATCCCCCTATCACTGACACATTACTACAACCGGGCTCCTGTCACCATCACCCCATCACTGACCTATTACCGGGGTCCCGTCTCCATCCCCCCATCACTGACTTATCACTATTACCGGGGTCTCGTCTCCATCACCTCATCACTTACACATCACTATTACCGGGGTCCCGTCACCATCCCCCCATCACTGACCTATCACTATTACCGGGGTCCTGTCACCATCTCCCCATCACTGACACATTACTACAACCGGGCTCCTGTCACCATCCCCCCATCACTGACCTATCACTATTACCGGGGTCCCGTCACCATCCCCCCATCACTGACCTATCACTATTACCGGGGTCCCGTCACCATCCCCCCATCACTGACACATTACTACAACCGGGCTCCTGTCACCATCCCCCCATCACTGACTTATCACTATTACCGGGGTCTCGTCTCCATCACCTCATCACTTACACATCACTATTACCGCGGTCCCGTCACCATCCCCCCATCACTGACCTATCACTATTACCGGGGTCCCGTCACCATCCCCCCATCACTGACACATTACTACAACCGGGCTCCTGTCACCATCACCACGTCACTGACCTATCACTATTACCGAGCTCCTTTCACCATCCCCCCATCACTGACCTATCACTATTACCGGGCTCCTGTCACCATCCCCCCATCACTGACCTTTCACTATTACCGGGGTCTCGTCACCATCACTTCATCACTTACACATCACTATTACTGGGGTCCTGTCACCATCCCCCCATCACTGACCTATCACTATTACCTGGGTCCCGTCACCATCCCCCCATCACTGACACATCACTATTACTGGGTCCTGTCACCATCCCCCAATCACTGACCTATCACTATTACCGGTGTCCCATCACTGACCTGTCACTATTACCTGGGTCCCGTCACCATCCCCCCATCACTCATCTATCACTATTACCGGGGTCCTGTCACCATCCCCTCATCACTAACCTATCACTATTACCGGGGTCCTGCCACCATCCCTCCATCACTGACCTGTCACTATTACCAGGGTCCTGTCACCATCCCCCCATCACTGACGCATAACTATTACCGGGTTCCTGTCACCATCCCCCATCACTGACACATCACTATTACTGGGTTCCGTCACCATCCCCCGATCACTGACCTATCACTATTACCGGCGTCCCATCACTGACCTGTCACTATTACCAGGGTCCCGTCACCATCCGCCCATCACTATTACCGGTGTCCCGTCACCATCCCCTCATCACTGACACATTACTACAACCAGGCTCCTGTCACCATCCCCCCATCACTGACCTATCACTATTACCGGGGCCCCGTCACCATCCCCCTATCACTGACACATTACTACAACCGGGCTCCTGTCACCATCACCCCATCACTGACCTATTACCGGGGTCCCGTCTCCATCCCCCCATCACTGACTTATCACTATTACCGGGGTCTCGTCTCCATCACCTCATCACTTACACATCACTATTACCGGGGTCCCGTCACCATCCCCCCATCACTGACCTATCACTATTACCGGGGTCCTGTCACCATCTCCCCATCACTGACACATTACTACAACCGGGCTCCTGTCACCATCCCCCCATCACTGACCTATCACTATTACCGGGGTCCCGTCACCATCCCCCATCACTGACCTATCACTATTACCGGGGTCCCGTCACCATCCCCCCATCACTGACACATTACTACAACCGGGCTCCTGTCACCATCCCCCCATCACTGACTTATCACTATTACCGGGGTCTCGTCTCCATCACCTCATCACTTACACATCACTATTACCGGGGTCCCGTCACCATCCCCCCATCACTGACCTATCACTATTACCGGGGTCCCGTCACCATCCCCCCATCACTGACACATTACTACAACCGGGCTCCTGTCACCATCACCACGTCACTGACCTATCACTATTACCGAGCTCCTTTCACCATCCCCCCATCACTGACCTATCACTATTACCGGGCTCCTGTCACCATCCCCCCATCACTGACCTTTCACTATTACCGGGGTCTCGTCACATCACTTCATCACTTACACATCACTATTACTGGGGTCCTGTCACCATCCCCCCATCACTGACCTATCACTATTACCTGGGTCCCGTCACCATCCCCCCATCACTGACACATCACTATTACTGGGTCCTGTCACCATCCCCCCATCACGGACCTATCACTATTACCGGGGTCCTGTCACCATCCCCCCATCACGGACCTATCACTATTACCGGGGTCCTGTCACCATCCCCCCATCACGGACCTATCACTATTACCGGGGTCCTGTCACCATCCCCCCATCACGGACCTATCACTATTACCGGGGTCCTGTCACCATCCCTCCATCACTGACCTGTCACTATTACCAGGGTCCCGTCACCATCCCCCCATCACGGACCTATCACTATTACCGGGGTTCTGTCACCATCCCCCCATCACGGACCTATCACTATTACCGGGGTTCTGTCACCATCCCTCCATCACTGACCTGTCACTATTACCAGGGTCCCGTCACCATCCCCCCATCACGGACCTATCACTATTACCGGGGTTCTGTCACCATCCCCCCATCACGGACCTATCACTATTACCGGGGTTCTGTCACCATCCCCTCATCACTAACCTATCACTATTACCGGGGTTCTGTCACCATCCCCCCATCACTGACCTATCACTATTACCGGGGTCCCGTCACCATACCCCCATCACTGACACATTACTACTACCGGGCTCATGTCACCATCCCCCCATCACTGACCTATCACTATTACCGGGGTCCCGTCACTATCCCCCCATCACTGACACATTACTACTACCGGGCTCCTGTCACCATCCCCCCATCACTGACCTATCACTATTACCGGGGTCCCGTCACCATCCCCTCATCACTGACACATTACTACAACCAGGCTCCTGTCACCATCCCCCCATCACTGACCTATCACTATTACCGGGGTCCCGTCACCATCCCCTCATCACTGACACATTACTACAACCAGGCTCCTGTCACCATCCCCCCATCACTGACCTATCACTATTACCGGGGTCCCGTCACCATCCCCTCATCACTGACACATTACTACAACCAGGCTCCTGTCACCATCCCCCCATCACTGACCTATCACTATTACCGGGGTCCTGTCACTATCCCCCCATCACTGACACATTACTACTACCGGGCTCCTGTCACCATCCCCCCATCACTGACACATTACTACTACCGGGCTCCTGTCACCATCCCCCCATCACTGACCTATCACTATTACCGGGGTCCCGTCACCATCTCCCATCACGGACACATTACTACTACCGGGCTCCTGTCACCATCCCCCCATCACTGACACATTACTACTACCGGGCTCCTGTCACCATCCCCCCATCACTATTACCGGTGTCCCGTCACCATCCCCTCATCACTGACACATTACTACAACCAGGCTCCTGTCACCATCCCCCCATCACTGACCTATCACTATTACCGGGGCCCCGTCACCATCCCCCTATCACTGACACATTACTACAACCGGGCTCCTGTCACCATCACCCCATCACTGACCTATTACCGGGGTCCCGTCTCCATCCCCCCATCACTGACTTATCACTATTACCGGGGTCTCGTCTCCATCACCTCATCACTTACACATCACTATTACCGGGGTCCCGTCACCATCCCCCCATCACTGACCTATCACTATTACCGGGGTCCTGTCACCATCTCCCCATCACTGACACATTACTACAACCGGGCTCCTGTCACCATCCCCCCATCACTGACCTATCACTATTACCGGGGTCCCGTCACCATCCCCCCATCACTGACCTATCACTATTACCGGGGTCCCGTCACCATCCCCCCATCACTGACACATTACTACAACCGGGCTCCTGTCACCATCCCCCCATCACTGACTTATCACTATTACCGGGGTCTCGTCTCCATCACCTCATCACTTACACATCACTATTACCGGGGTCCCGTCACCATCCCCCCATCACTGACCTATCACTATTACCGGGGTCCCGTCACCATCCCCCCATCACTGACACATTACTACAACCGGGCTCCTGTCACCATCACCACGTCACTGACCTATCACTATTACCGAGCTCCTTTCACCATCCCCCCATCACTGACCTATCACTATTACCGGGCTCCTGTCACCATCCCCCCATCACTGACCTTTCACTATTACCGGGGTCTCGTCACCATCACTTCATCACTTACACATCACTATTACTGGGGTCCTGTCACCATCCCCCCATCACTGACCTATCACTATTACCTGGGTCCCGTCACCATCCCCCCATCACTGACACATCACTATTACTGGGTCCTGTCACCATCCCCCAATCACTGACCTATCACTATTACCGGTGTCCCATCACTGACCTGTCACTATTACCTGGGTCTCGTCACCATCCCCCCATCACTCATCTATCACTATTACCGGGGTCCTGTCACCATCCCCTCATCACTAACCTATCACTATTACCGGGGTCCTGCCACCATCCCTCCATCACTGACCTGTCACTATTACCAGGGTCCTGTCACCATCCCCCCATCACTGACGCATCACTATTACCGGGTTCCTGTCACCATCCCCCATCACTGACACATCACTATTACTGGGTTCCGTCACCATCCCCCGATCACTGACCTATCACTATTACCGGCGTCCCATCACTGACCTGTCACTATTACCAGGGTCCCGTCACCATCCGCCCATCACGGACCTATCACTATTACCGGGGTCCTGTCACCATCCCCCCATCACGGACCTATCACTATTACCGGGGTCCTGTCACCATCCCCCCATCACGGACCTATCACTATTACCGGGGTCCTGTCACCATCCCCCCATCACGGACCTATCACTATTACCGGGGTCCTGTCACCATCCCCCCATCACGGACCTATCACTATTACCGGGGTCCTGTCACCATCCCTCCATCACTGACCTGTCACTATTACCAGGGTCCCGTCACCATCCCCCCATCACGGACCTATCACTATTACCGGGGTTCTGTCACCATCCCCCCATCACTGACACATTACTACAACCAGGCTCCTGTCACCATCCCCCCATCACTGACCTATCACTATTACCGGGGTCCCGTCACCATCCCCTCATCACTGACACATTACTACAACCAGGCTCCTGTCACCATCCCCCCATCACTGACCTATCACTATTACCGGGGTCCCGTCACCATCCCCTCATCACTGACACATTACTACAACCAGGCTCCTGTCACCATCCCCCCATCACTGACCTATCACTATTACCGGGGTCCTGTCACTATCCCCCCATCACTGACACATTACTACTACCGGGCTCCTGTCACCATCCCCCCATCACTGACACATTACTACTACCGGGCTCCTGTCACCATCCCCCCATCACTGACCTATCACTATTACCGGGGTCCCGTCACCATCTCCCATCACGGACACATTACTACTACCGGGCTCCTGTCACCATCCCCCCATCACTGACACATTACTACTACCGGGCTCCTGTCACCATCCCCCCATCACTATTACCGGTGTCCCGTCACCATCCCCTCATCACTGACACATTACTACAACCAGGCTCCTGTCACCATCCCCCCATCACTGACCTATCACTATTACCGGGGCCCCGTCACCATCCCCCTATCACTGACACATTACTACAACCGGGCTCCTGTCACCATCACCCCATCACTGACCTATTACCGGGGTCCCGTCTCCATCCCCCCATCACTGACTTATCACTATTACCGGGGTCTCGTCTCCATCACCTCATCACTTACACATCACTATTACCGGGGTCCCGTCACCATCCCCCCATCACTGACCTATCACTATTACCGGGGTCCTGTCACCATCTCCCCATCACTGACACATTACTACAACCGGGCTCCTGTCACCATCCCCCCATCACTGACCTATCACTATTACCGGGGTCCCGTCACCATCCCCCCATCACTGACCTATCACTATTACCGGGGTCCCGTCACCATCCCCCCATCACTGACACATTACTACAACCGGGCTCCTGTCACCATCCCCCCATCACTGACTTATCACTATTACCGGGGTCTCGTCTCCATCACCTCATCACTTACACATCACTATTACCGGGGTCCCGTCACCATCCCCCCATCACTGACCTATCACTATTACCGGGGTCCCGTCACCATCCCCCCATCACTGACACATTACTACAACCGGGCTCCTGTCACCATCACCACGTCACTGACCTATCACTATTACCGAGCTCCTTTCACCATCCCCCCATCACTGACCTATCACTATTACCGGGCTCCTGTCACCATCCCCCCATCACTGACCTTTCACTATTACCGGGGTCTCGTCACCATCACTTCATCACTTACACATCACTATTACTGGGGTCCTGTCACCATCCCCCCATCACTGACCTATCACTATTACCTGGGTCCCGTCACCATCCCCCCATCACTGACACATCACTATTACTGGGTCCTGTCACCATCCCCCAATCACTGACCTATCACTATTACCGGTGTCCCATCACTGACCTGTCACTATTACCTGGGTCTCGTCACCATCCCCCCATCACTCATCTATCACTATTACCGGGGTCCTGTCACCATCCCCTCATCACTAACCTATCACTATTACCGGGGTCCTGCCACCATCCCTCCATCACTGACCTGTCACTATTACCAGGGTCCTGTCACCATCCCCCCATCACTGACGCATCACTATTACCGGGTTCCTGTCACCATCCCCCATCACTGACACATCACTATTACTGGGTTCCGTCACCATCCCCCGATCACTGACCTATCACTATTACCGGCGTCCCATCACTGACCTGTCACTATTACCAGGGTCCCGTCACCATCCGCCCATCACGGACCTATCACTATTACCGGGGTCCTGTCACCATCCCCCCATCACGGACCTATCACTATTACCGGGGTCCTGTCACCATCCCCCCATCACGGACCTATCACTATTACCGGGGTCCTGTCACCATCCCCCCATCACGGACCTATCACTATTACCGGGGTCCTGTCACCATCCCCCCATCACGGACCTATCACTATTACCGGGGTCCTGTCACCATCCCTCCATCACTGACCTGTCACTATTACCAGGGTCCCGTCACCATCCCCCCATCACGGACCTATCACTATTACCGGGGTTCTGTCACCATCCCCCCATCACGGACCTATCACTATTACCGGGGTTCTGTCACCATCCCTCCATCACTGACCTGTCACTATTACCAGGGTCCCGTCACCATCCCCCCATCACGGACCTATCACTATTACCGGGGTTCTGTCACCATCCCCCCATCACGGACCTATCACTATTACCGGGGTTCTGTCACCATCCCCTCATCACTAACCTATCACTATTACCGGGGTTCTGTCACCATCCCCTTATCACTGACCGCAGCGCATCACTGCCTCACTGACAGAATTAAACATCTTTTACAGAAAAGAACTCACAGGACCTGTCATCAAGCCTCACCCAAGTTGACTGGTGCAATGATGATATGTTTAAAGGGGATGCAATCAAAATGCTGGCTGTCGGTATCCCAGCGTTCAGGAGACCTTCGCTGAAATCCTGACTGCCAGCATTTTACATAGGGATGGAAGTCCAACACCCGCCTGGTATTCTCACTTTGTTTCTGGGTCCTCGCCACCAACCGAGAGGGAGTAGAATCAGGCCCGAAGCGCGGCGAGCAAAGTGAGCCCGCGAGGTGCCTCGCTGCCAGGTTTTCAGCAGATGGGATGCCGCTGTCGGTATACTGACAGCCGGAAAGCAGTCTGCCGGTATATCATACCGAATCCATTTAAAGAACATAACCAGGACTGTTTCTCTAACGTCCTAAGTGGATGCTGGGGACTCCGTAAGGACCATGGGGAATAGCGGCTCCGCAGGAGACTGGGCACAAAAGTAAAAGCTTTAGGACTAGCTGGTGTGCACTGGCTCCTCCCCCTATGACCCTCCTCCAAGCCTCAGTTAGATTTTTGTGCCCGAACGAGAAGGGTGCAATCTAGGTGGCTCTCCTGAGCTGCTTAGAGTAAAAGTTTAAATTAGGTTTTTTATTTTCAGTGAGTCCTGCTGGCAACAGGCTCACTGCATCGAGGGACTAAGGGGAGAAGAAGCGAACTCACCTGCGTGCAGAGTGGATTGGTCTTCTTAGGCTACTGGACATTAGCTTCAGAGGGACGATCACAGGCCCAGCCATGGATGGGTCCCAGAGCCGCGCCGCCGGCCCCCTTACAGAGCCAGAAGAGCAGAAGAGGTCCGGAAAATCGGCGGCAGAAGACGTCCTGTCTTCAATAAGGTAGCGCACAGCACCGCAGCTGTGCGCCATTGCTCTCAGCACACTTCACACTCCGGTCACTGAGGGTGCAGGGCGCTGGGGGGGGGCGCCCTGAGACGCAATAATAATACCTTAGATGGCAAAAAATACATCACATATAGCTCCTGGGCTATATGGATGCATTTAACCCCTGCCAGAATACATAGAAAAACGGGAGATAAGGCCACCGATAAGGGGACGGAGCCTATCTCCTCAGCACACTGGCGCCATTTTCCCTCACAGCTCCGTTGGAGGGAAGCTCCCTGGCTCTCCCCTGCAGTCACTACACTACAGAAAGGGTTAAAAAAGAGAGGGGGGGGGGGGGGGCACTAATTACGCGCAGTATTAAAAGATACAGCAGCTATAAGGGGAAAAACACTTATATAAGGTTATCCCTGTATATATATATAGCGCTCTGGTGTGTGCTGGCAAACTCTCCCTCTGTCTCCCCAAAGGGCTAGTGGGGTCCTGTCCTCTATCAGAGCATTCCCTGTGTGTGTGCTGTATGTCGGTACGTTTGTGTCGACATGTATGAGGAGAAAAATGATGTGGAGACGGAGCAGATTGCCTGTAATAGTGATGTCACCCCCTAGGGGGTCGACACCTGAGTGGATGAACTGTTGGAAGGAATTACGTGACAGTGTCAGCTCTGTATAAAAGACAGTGGTTGACATGAGACAGCCGGCTACTCAGCTTGTGCCTGTCCAGACGTCTCATAGGCCGTCAGGGGCTCTAAAGCGCCCGTTACCTCAGATGGCAGATATAGACGCCGACACGGATACTGACTCCAGTGTCGACGGTGAAGAGACAAATGTGACTTCCAGTAGGGCCACACGTTACATGATTGAGGCAATGAAAAATGTTTTTCTCTAACGTCCTAGTGGATGCTGGGGACTCCGTCAGGACCACAGGGGGATAGCGGCTCCGCAGGAGACAGGGCACAAAAGCAAGCTTTTAGGATCACATGGTGTGTACTGGCTCCTCCCCCTATGACCCTCCTCCAAGCCTCAGTTAGGTTTTTGTGCCCGGCCGAGAAGGGTGCAATCTAGGTGGCTCTCTTAAAGAGTTACTTAGAAAAAGTTTTTAGGTTCTTTATTTTCAGTGAGTCCTGCTGGCAACAGGCTCACTGCATCGAGGGACTTAGGGGAGAGATTTTCAACTCACCTGCGTGCAGGATGGATTGGATTCTTAGGCTACTGGACATAGCTCCAGAGGGAGTCGGAACACAGGGCTCGCCCTGGGGTTCGTCCCGGAGCCGCGCCGCCGACCCCCCTTGCAGACGCTGAAGAACCAGGCGGCAGAAGACTCTCAGTCTTCATCAGGTAGCGCACAGCACTGCAGCTGTGCGCCATTGTTGTCAGCACACTTCACACAGCGGTCACGGAGGGTGCAGGGCGCTGGAGGGGGGCGCCCTGGGCAGCAATGTATAATACCTGTATGGCGAAAAATACATCACATATAGC
This sequence comes from Pseudophryne corroboree, assembly GCF_028390025.1. Classification (NCBI taxonomy): domain Eukaryota; kingdom Metazoa; phylum Chordata; class Amphibia; order Anura; family Myobatrachidae; genus Pseudophryne; species Pseudophryne corroboree. Next base: position 513,653,975 of record NC_086450.1, on the reverse strand, counting down.
CCTTGAGGCTATATGGATGTATTTAACCCCTGCCAGATATCTAAAACTCCGGAGAAGAAGCCCGCCGAAAAGGGGGCGGGGCCTATTCTCCTCAGCACACAGCGCCATTTTCCCTCACAGAAAGGCTGGTGGGAAGGCTCCCATGCTCTCCCCTGCACTGCACTACAGAAACAGGGTTAAAACAGAGAGGGGGGGCACTGATTTGGCGATATGTATATACCGTATATACTCGAGTATAAGTCGACCCGAATATAAGCCGAGGCACCTAATTCTACCACAAAAACCTGGGAAAACTTATTGACTCGAGTATAAGCCTAGGGTGGGAAATGCAGCTCTAGCCGTACACAGCCCTCAGTGCCAGATATGCCCTCATAGTGCCAGATATGCCCCCACAGTGCTGCCAGATATGCCCCCACAGTGCTGCCAGATATGCCCCCACAGTGCTGCCAGATATGCCCCCACAGTGCTGCCAGATATGCCCCCACAGTGCTGCCAGTTATGCCCCCACAGTGCTGCCAGATATGCCCCCACAGTGCTGCCAGATATGCCCCCACAGTGCTGCCAGATATGCCCCCACAGTGCTGCCAGATATGCCCCCACAGTGCTGCCAGTTATGCCCCCACAGTGCTGCCAGATATGCCCCCACAGTGCTGCCAGATATGCCCCCACAGTGCTGCCAGATATGCCCCCACAGTGCTGCCAGATATGCCCCCACAGTGCTGCCAGTTATGCCCCCACAGTGCTGCCAGATATGCCCCCACAGTGCTGCCAGATATGCCCCCACAGTGCTGCCAGATATGCCCCCACAGTGCTGCCAGTTATGCCCCCACAGTGCTGCCAGATATGCCCCCACAGTGCTGCCAGTTATGCCCCCACAGTGCTGCCAGATATGCCCCCACAGTGCTGCCAGATACGTTCCCTCCCCAAGTGCCAGGTATGCCCCACAGTGCTGTTACTTACCCCTCCGTCGATCCCGCGCTGTCTTCTGGAGGGACACGAAGCACACAGCGTGCGCGGCTCTCCTGTGTCCCTCCTGCATCTTCGGCGGCCGCGGCGGGTCTATTATAGGAAGTGCCGGTTCGTGATCAGAGGTCACGAACGGGTATTTCCTGTAATAGAACCGCCGCTGCTGCCGCCGGAGATGCAGGAGGGACACAGGAGCGCCGCGCGCTGTGCGCTCCATGTCCCTCCTTCACACTGCTCTGCCTCTGCCTGCACTGACTCGAGTATAAGCCGAGGTGGCTTTTTCAGCACAAAAAAAAGTGCTGAAAAAGTCGGCTTATACTCGAGTATATACGGTATATTAAAATGCTATAAGGGAGGAACACTTATATAAAGGTTGTCCCTGGATAATTATAGCGTTTTGGTGTGTGCTGGCAAACTCTCCCTCTGTCTCCCCAAAGGGCTAGTGGGTCCTGTCCTCTATCAGAGCATTCCCTATGTGTGTGCTGTATGTCGGTACGTGTGTGTCGACATGTATGAGGAAAATATTGGTGAGGAGGCGGAGCAAATTGCCTGTATGGTGATGTCACTCTCTAGGGAGTCGACACCGGAATGGATGGCTTATTTATGGAAATTACGTGACAATGTCAACACGCTGCAAGCCGGTTGACGACATGAGAGGGCCGGCGAACAAATTAGTATCTGTCCAGGCGTCTCAAACACCGGCAGGGGCTGTAAAATGCCCATTTACCTCAGTCGGTCGACACAGACCCAGACACGGACACTGATTTCAGTGTCGACGGTGAAGAAACAAACGTATTTTCTTTTAGGGCCACACGTTAAGGGCAATGAAGGAGGTGTTACATATTTCTGATACTCCAAGTACCACAAAAAAGGGTATTATGTGTGAGGTGAAAAAACTACCTGTAGTTTTTCCTGAATCAGATAAATTAAATGAAGTGTGTGATGATGCGTGGGTTTCCCCCGATAGAATATTATTGGCGGTATACCCTTTCCCGCCTGAAGTTAAGGCGCGGTGGGAAACACCCCTCAGGGTGGATAAGGCGCTCACACGCTTATCAGAACAAGTAGCGGTACCATCTACGGATAGGGCCGTACTTAAGGAGCCAGCTGATAGGAGGCTGAAAAATATCCTAAAAAGTATACACACACATGCTGGTGTTATACTGCGACCAGCGATCGCCTCAGCCTGGATGTGCAGAGCTGAGGTGGCTTGGTCGGATTCCCTGACTAAAAATATTGATACCTTTGACAGGGACAGTATTTTATTGACTATAGAGCATTTAAAGGATGCATTTCTATATATGCGAGATGCGCAGAGGGATATTTGCACTCTGGCATCAAGAGTAAATGCGATGTCCATATCTGCAAGAAGATGTTTATGGACACGACAGTGGTCAGGTGATGCAGATTCCAAACGGCACAAAGATGTATTGCCGTATAAAGGGGAGGAGTTATTTGGGGTCGGTCCATGGGACCTGGTGGCCAGGGCAACTGCTGGAAAATCCACCGTTTTTTACCCTAAGTCACATCTCTGCAGAAAAAGACACCGTCTTTTCAGCCTCAGTCCTTTCGTCCCTATAAGAGTCATATCTGCCCAGGGATAGAGGAAAGGGAAGAAGACTGCAGCAGGCAGCCCATTCCCAGGAACAGAAGCCTTCCACCGCTTCTACCAAGTTCTCAGCATGACGCTGGGACCGTACAGGACCCCTGGATCCTACAAGTAGTATCCAAGGGGTACAGATTGGAATGTCGAGAGGTTTCCCCCCTCGCAGGTTCCTGTAGTCTGCTGTACCAATGTCTCCCTCCGACAGGGAGGCAGTATTGAAAACAATTCACAAGCTGTATTCCCAGCAGGTGATAATAAAATTACCCCTCCGACAACAAGGAAAGGGGTATTACTCCACACTATATGGTGGTACTGAAGGCTAGGTGAGACCTATTCTAAATCTGAAAAATTTGAACACTTACAAGGGTTCAAATCCAGATGGAGTCACTCAGAGCAGTGATAGCAAAGAACAAGGGGACTAGATGGTGTCCCGGGACATCAGGGATGCTTACCTCCATGTCCCAAAATTTGCCTTTTCTCACCAAGGGTACCTCAGGTTCGTGGTACAGAACTGTCACTATCAGTTTCAAGACGATGCCGTTGGATTGTCCAAGGCACCCCGGGTCCTTACCAAGGTAATGACCGAAAGGAGGATTCGTCTTCAAAGAAAATGGACGACCTCCTGATAAGAACAAGGTCCAGAGAACAGTTGGAGGTCGGAGTAGCACTATCTCAAGTAGTTCTACGACAGCACGGGTGGATTCTAAATATTCCAAAACCGCAGTTGTTCCGACGACACGTCTGCTGGTCCTAGGGATGATTCTGGACACAGTCCAGGAAAAGGTGTTTCTCCCAGAGGAGAAAGCCAGGGAGTTATCCGAGCTAATCGAGATCCTCCTAAAACCAGGAAAAGTGTCAGTGCATCATTGCACAAGAGTCCTGGTAAAAATGGTGGCTTATTACGAAGCGCTTCCATTCGGCAGATTTCACGCAAGAACTCTTCAGTGGGATGTGCTGGACAAATGGTCCGGATCGCATCTTCAGATGCATCAGCGGATAACCCTATATCCAAGGACAAGGGTGTCTCTCCTGTGGTGATTACAGAGTGCTCATCTTCTAGAGGGCCGCAGATTCGGCATTCAGGATTGGATGCTCGTGACCACGGAGGCCAGCCTGAGAGGCTGGGGAGCAGTCACACAAGGAGTGTGATCAAGTCTGGAGAATTCTCTCCACATAAATATACTGGAGCTAAGAGCAAATTTATAATGCTCTAAGCTTAGCAAGACCTCTGCTTCAAGGTCAGCCGGTATTGATCCAGTGGGATAACATCACAGCAGTCGCCCACGTAAACAGAAAGGGCGGCACAAGAAGCAGGAGGGCAGTGGCAAATCTGCAAGGATTTTTCGCTAGGCGGAAAATCATGTGATAACACTGTCAGCAGTGTTCATTCCGGGAGTGGACGACTGGGAAGCAGACTTCCTCAGCAGGCACGACCTCCACCCGGGAGAGTGGGAACTTCATCGGGAAGTTTTCCGCATGATTGTGAACCGTTGGGAAAGACCAAAGGTGGACATGATGGCGTCCCGCCCGAACAAAAAATGGGACAGGTATTGCGCCAGGTCACGAGACCTTCAGGCGATAGCTGTGGACGTCCTGGTAACACCGTGGGTGTAACAGTCGGTGTATGTGTTCCCTCCTCTGCTTCTCATAACCAAGGTATTGAGAATTATAAGACATAGAGGAGTAAGAACTATACTCGTGGCTCCGGATTGGCCAAGAGGGACTTGGTAACCGGAACTTCAAGAGATGCTCACAGAGGACTAATGGCCTCGGGAGCTAAGAAGGGATTTGCTTTCAGCAAGTACCATGTCTGTTCCAAGAGGAACCGTGGCATCTGCCTTTAAGAAAGGACCTGCTCCAGCAGGGACCTTGTCTGTTCCAAGACTTACCGCGACTGCGTTTGACGGCATGGCGGTTTGAACGCCGGATCCTAAGGGAAAAGGCATTCCGGAAGAGGTCATACCTACCCTGGTCAAAGCCAGGAAGGAGGTGACCGCACAACGTTATCACCACATGTGGTAAAAATATGTTGCGTGGGTGAGGCCAGGAAGGCCCCACGAAAAAATTTCAACTAGGTCGATTTCTGCACTTCCTGCAAACAGGAGTGTCTATGAGCCTAAAATTGGGTCCATTACGGTTCAAGTTTCGGCCCTATAGATTTTCTTCCAGAAAGAATTGGCTTCAGTTCCTGAAGTCCAGACGTTTGTCAAGGGAGTATTGCATATACAGCCCTTGTGTGCCTCCAGTGGCACCGTGGGATCTCAACGTAGTGTTGGGATTCCTCAAATCATATTGGTTTGAACCACTCAAATCTGTGGATTTGAAATATCTCACATGGAAAGTGACCATGCTGTTGGCCCTGGCCTAGGCCAGGCGATTGTCAAAATTGGCGGCTTTGTCTTACAAAAGCCCATATTTGATTTTCCATTCGGACAGGGCAGAACTGCGGACTCGTCCCCAGTTTCTTCCTAAGGTGGTGTCAGCGTTTCACCTGAAACAACCTATTGTGGTGCCTGCGGCTACTAGGGACTTGGAGGACTCCAAGTTGCTAGACGTTGTAAGGGCCCTGAAAATATATATATATATATATAATTCCAGGACGGCTGGAGTCAGAAAGTCTGACTTGCTGTTTATATTGTAGGCACCCAAAAAGCTGGGTGCTCCTGCTTCTAAGCAGACGATTGCTCGTTGGATTTGTAGTACAATTCAGCTTGCACATTCTGTGGCAAGCCTGCCACAGCCAAAATCTGTAAATGCCCATTCCACAAGGAAGGTGGGCTCATCTTGGGCGGCTGCCCGAGGGGTCTCGGCTTTACAACTTTGCCGAGCAGCTACTTAGTCAGGGGCAAACACGTTTGCTAAATTCTAAAAATTTGATACCCTGGCTGAGGAGGACCTGGAGTTCTCTCATTTGGTGCTGCAGAGTCATCCGCACTCTCCCGCCCGTTTGGGAGCTTTGGTATAATCCCCATGGTCCTGACGGAGTCCCCAGCATCCACTAGGACGTTAGAGAAAATAAGATTTTACTTACCGATAAATCTATTTCTCATAGTCCGTAGTGGATGCTGGGCGCCCATCCCAAGTGCGGATTGTCTGCATTACTTGTACATAGTTATTGTTACAAAAAAATCGGGTTATTATTGTTGTGAGCCATCTTTTTTAGAGGCTACTTCATTGTTATCATACTGTTAACTGGGTTAAAATCACAAGTTGTACGGTGTGATTGGTGTGGCTGGTATGAGTCTTACCCGGGATTCAAGATCCTTCCTTATTGTGTACGCTCGTCCGGGCACAGTACCTAACTGAGGCTTGGAGGAGGGTCATAGGGGGAGGAGCCAGTACACACCATGTGATCCTAAAAGCTTGCTTTTGTGCCCTGTCTCCTGCGGAGCCGCTATCCCCCTGTGGTCCTGACGGAGTCCCCAGCATCCACTACGGACTATGAGAAATAGATTTATCGGTAAGTAAAATCTTATTTACACATTTCTGATAATACGAGTACCACCAAAAAGGGGTATTATGTTCGGTGAGGAAAAACTACCTGTAGTTTTCCTGAATCTGAGAAATTAAATGAGGTGTGTGATGATGCGTGGGTTTCCCCCGATAACAACTGATAATTTCTAAAATGTTATTGGCATTATATCCTTTCCCGCCAGAGGTTAGGGTGCGTTGGGAAACACCCCCTAGGGTGGATAAAGCGCTCACACGTTCGTAAGGGCTCTACCCTCTCCTGAGATGGCCGCCCTTAAGGATCCTGCTGATAGAAAGCAGGAGGGTATCCTAAAATGTATTTACACACATACTGGTGTTATACTGCGACCAGCAATCGCCTCAGCCTGGATGTGCAGTGCTGGGTTGGCGTGGTCGGATTCCCTGACTGAAAATATTGGTACCCTAGATAGGGACAGTATATTTTTGCCTATAGAGCATTTAAAAGATGCATTTCTATATATGCGTGATGCACAGCGGAATATTTGCCGACTGGCATCAAGTCTAAGTGCGTTGTCCATTTCTACCAGTAGAGGGTTATGGACACGACAGTGGTCAGGTGATGCGGATTTCAAACGGCATTTGGAAGTATTGCCTTATTAAGGGGAGGAGTTATTTGGGGTCGGTCTTTCAGACCTGGTGGCCACGGCAACAGCTGGGAAATCCACGTTTGTACCCCAGGTCGCCTCTCAACATGAGAAGACGCCGTATTATCAGGCGCAGTCTTTTCGTGGACAAGCGGGCAAAAGGTTCCTCATTTCTGCCCCGTGACAGAGGGAGAAAAGGCTGCAGAAATCAGCCAGTTCCCAGGAACAGAAACCCTCTCCCGCCTCTGCCAAGCCCTCAGTATGACGCTGGGGCTTTACAAGCAGAATCAGGCACGGTGGGGGGCCCGTCTCAATGAATTTCAGCGCGCAGTGGGCTCACTCGCAAGTAGACCCCTGGATCCTTCAGGTGATATCTCAGGGGTACAAATTGGAATTCGAGACGTCTCCCCCTCGCCGTTTCCTAAAGTCGGCTTTACCGATGTCTCCTTCTGACAGGGAGACAGTTTTGGAAGCCATTCACAAGCTGTATTCCCAGCAGGTGATAATCAAGGTACCCCTCCTGCAACAGGGAAAGGGGTATTATTCCACATTGTTGAGGTACCGAAGCCAGACGGCTCGGTGAGACCGATTCTAAATCTAAAATCTTTGAACACTTACATACAGAGGTTCAAATTCAAGATTGAGTCACTCAGAGCAGTGATTGCGAACCTGGAAGAAGGGGACTACATGATGTCTCGGGACATCAAGGATGCTTACCTTCATGTCCAAATTTACCCTTCTCACCAAGGGTACCTCAGGTTTATGGTACAGAACTGTCACTATCAGTTCAGACGCTGCCGTATGGATGGTCCACGGCACCCCGGGTCTTTACCAAGGTAATGGCCGAAATGATGATATTCCTTCGAAGGAAGGGAATTTTAGTTATCCCTTACTTGGACGATTCCCTGATAAGGGTAAGATCCAGGGAACAGTTGGAGGTCGGTGTAGCACTATCTCAGGTAGTGTTGCGGCAGCACGATTGGATTCTCAATATTCCAAAATCGCAGCTGGTTCCGACGACTCGTCTTCTGTTCCTAGGGATGATCCTGGACACAGTCCAGAAAAAGGGTTTCTCCCGGAGGAGAAAGCCAGGGAGTTATCCGAGCTAGTCAGGAACCTCCTAAAACCGAGCCAAGTCTCAGTGCATCAATGCACAAGGGTTCTGGGTAAAATGGTGGCTTCCTACGAAGCAATCCCATTCGGCAGATTCCACGCAAGAACTTTCCAGTGGGACCTGCTGGACAAATGGTCCGGGTCGCATCTTCAGATGCATCAGCGGATAACCCTGTCACCAAGAACAAGGGTGTCCCTCCTGTGGTGGTTGCAGAGTGCTCATCTTCTAGAGGGCCGCAGATTCGGCATTCAGGACTGGGTCCTGGTGACCACGGATGCCAGCTTGCGAGGCTGGGGAGCAGTCACACAGGGAAGGAATTTCCAGGGCTTATGGTCAAGCCTGGAGACATCACTTCACATAAATATCCTGAAGCTAAGGGCCATTTACAATGCTCTAAGCTTAGCAAGACCTCTGCTTCAAGGTCAGCCGGTGTTGATCCAGTCGGACAACATCACGGCAGTCACCCACGTAAACAGACAGGGTGGCACAAGAAGCAGGAGGGCAATGGCAGAAGCTGCAAGGATTCTTCGCTGGGCGGAAAATCATGTGATAGCACTGTCAGCAATTCCGGGAGTGGACAACTGGGAAGCAGACTTCCTCAGCAGACACGACCTCCACCCGGGAGAGTGGGGACTTCACCCAGAAGTCTTCCACATGATTATAAACCGTTGGGAAAAACTCGACAGGTATTGCGCCAGGTCAAGGGACCCTCAGGCAATAGCTGTAGACGCTCTGGTAACACCGTGGGTGTACCAGTCAGTGTATGTGTTCCCTCATCTGCCTCTCATACCCAAGGTACTGAGATTGATAAGATGGAGAGGAGTAAGCACTATATTCGTGGCTCCGGATTGGCCAAGAAGGACTTGGTAACCGGAACTTCAAAAGATGCTCGCGGAGGATCCGTGGCCTCTACCTCTAAGAAGGGACCTGCTTCAGCAAGGACCCTGTCTGGTCCAAGACTTACCGCGACTGCGTTTGACGGCATGGCGGTTGAACGCCGGATCCTGAAGGAAAAACGGCATTCCGGATGAAGTCATCCCTATCCTGATCAAAGCCAGGAAGGATGTAACCGCAAAACATTATCACCGCATTTGGCGAAAATATGTTGCGTGGTGCGAGGCCAGTACGGCCCGACGGAGGAAATTCAACTGGGTCGATTCCTACATTTCCTGCAAACAGGAGTGTCTATGGGCCTGAAATTGGGGTCCATTAAGGTTCAAATTTCGGCCCTGTCAATTTTCTTCCAAAAAGAACTAGCTTCAGTCCCTGAAGTTCAGACGTTGTAAAAGGGGTACTGCATATACAGCCTCCTTTTGTGCCTCCAGTGGCACCTTGGGATCTCAATGTAGTTTTTGGGTTCCAAAAAAGTCACATTGGTTTGAACCACTTAAATCTGTGGAGTTAAAATATCTCACATGGAAAGTGGTCATGCTATTGGCCCTGGCCTGGGCCAGGCGCGTGTCAGAATTGGCGGCTTTATCCTGTAAAAGCCCTTATCTGATTTTCCATTCGGACAGGGCGGAATTGAGGACTCGTCCTCAGTTTCTCCCTAAGGTGGTTTCAGCGTTTCACCTGAACCAACCTATTGTGGTGCCTGCGGCTACTAGGGACTTGGAGGACTCCAAGTTGCTAGACGTTGTCAGGGCCCTGAAAATATATGTTTCCAGGACGGCTGGAGTCAGAAAATCTGACTCGCTGTTTATCCTGTATGCACCCAACAAGCTGGGTGCTCCTGCTTCTAAGCAGACTATTGCTCGTTGGATTTGTAGTACAATTCAGCTTGCACATTCTGTGGCAGGCCTGCCACAGCCAAAAATCTGTAAATGCCCACTCCACAAGGAAGATGGGCTCATCTTGGGCGGCTGCCCGAGGGGTCTCGGCTTTACAACTTTGCCGAGCAGCTACTTGGTCAGGAGCAAATACGTTTGTAAAATTCTACAAAATTGATACCCTGGCTGAGGAGGACCTGGAGTTCTCTCATTTGGTGCTGCAGAGTCATCCGCACTCTCCCGCCCGTTTGGGAGCTTTGGTATAATCCCCATGGTCCTTACGGAGTCCCCAGCATCCACTTAGGACGTTAGAGAAAATAAGAATTTACTTACCGATAATTCTATTTCTCGTAGTCCGTAGTGGATGCTGGGCGCCCATCCCAAGTGCGGATTGTCTGCAATACTTGTACATAGTTACAAAAATCGGGTTATTATTGTTGTGAGCCATCTTTTCAGAGGCTCCTCTGTTATCATGCTGTTAACTGGGTTCAGATCACAGGTTGTACGGTGTGATTGGTGTGGCTGGTATGAGTCTTACCCGGGATTCATAATCCTTCCTTATTGTGTACGCTCGTCCGGGCACAGTATCCTAACTGAGGCTTGGAGGAGGGTCATAGGGGGAGGAGCCAGTGCACACCAGCTAGTCCTAAAGCTTTTACTTTTGTGCCCAGTCTCCTGCGGAGCCGCTATTCCCCATGGTCCTTACGGAGTCCCCAGCATCCACTACGGACTACGAGAAATAGAATTATCGGTAAGTAAATTCTTATTTTTTTCTTCCTCTTCTGTTTCATCCTACTTCATCTTGCGTAGAACTATTTCATAACAAGTGGACCATTTTATAAGATAGATATACCACTCTTGGGTGTGTGGTTGCATACACACAACTTGGGTGGTTGAACACATTCGACCTTTGGCATCATATATGGTTGAGCTTGAATAATAATCACACTGATTTGAAAAATCCTTATTAAGAATTTTAGACTCTAGTACCTGGAATTTCCAAATATATGAAAACAAGGTGTTAGAGGTAATAAATCCCTGCGCAAGCAAGTGCAGGCAGCCAGGTAGAGCAGAATTCAGGAAAAAAAGTGACTCTTCAAACACTTTTAAAAGATACAGAAAGACGTGAAAGTCTGATCCTACTCAAATAGGCGCCACCTAATTAATGTGCTACCATCACACAAAAGGAATAATTAGAAATATACATTCCTTAGAATTGTTCCATGAATCTCTCCATCCACATCAAGTTATTGCATAAAGTTGACTCCACATGTGAGAAGAAAATATAAACTTTTCATGTGTAGTACAGTATATTTAATGTTATATCACATAAATAAAAACAACATATATTCGAGTGTTCCACGGTGGTGCCCCTAGGGGACTGAACAATTACCAGATACGGTGGAGACTGGTGAAAAACAGTTCTCAAATACAGCTCTTATTTGTTTATCCGAAGAAAGGCCAACCGGGTAGGCGAAAACTCCGGAACAAACTATCGATCTGGCCTCCGTCCAGCACCTCCAGGACAGCTCCGGAAACCTGGGTTCTCTGACACAGTTTACCAACGCGTTTCAACCCCTTTCGTTTGGGTCTTTCTCAAGGCAGTGTGTCAGAGTCTAATCCATGCAATCCTTATAAATGAGCTCTAACCAATCACAGGTTACTGCCCGTGTGTCCCCGGCCGGAAGCGCATCATCTGCGTTGTCCACCGGTCCTTGCCGGAAATGCGTCATCTGCGGCGCCCGTTGGTCTCGGCCGGAGGTATCATTTGCAGTGCCCACTGGTCTTAACCGGAAGTACGTCATCACTGGCGCCCGCTAGTTCTGGCCGGAAACATCGGCGGTAGTGTTCATCCTCAATGTGTTTCCTACCGGAAGTGCGTTGGCCATGGTGCCCGAAAGTCCTGACCGGAAGTCCGTCATATACGGCATCCAGTAGCCGTGTGTCCTGGCGGAAATGTCCCACAATTCATTTGTCCGGCCTGGCGGAAGTAGTCAGGCAGCAAATGTAAACATCATATTTCAATCCCTCAAAGTTCACATTTTAGTCCTTTATATAAAAAAGAGCCTAGAGTGAGGAAAAGTATAAGAAAACAGAACATCAGCAGCATGACATGAACTAATGTTTAAAATATACATAAAATTAAAACCTAATATCTCAGTAATAAAACAAAGAATAGCAGCATGGAGTAAACACACAATGTTAAAAATGACCTAAAACATCCATTTATAAAAACCACTTCAATTCAAAATCGCTGTTTAAACCATGCGGTTGTAGCGTGTTGCACTCATAAATCAGTTGCATCTCACTTTTTGCCAAACGGGATGCAGTATCTCGTTGGCGAAGGTTACATTTCAAAAGTTTGATCCCTGCAAATCTGATAATATGCTTTGGGGAACAGTTATGTACCTTCTTGAAGTGGGTCGAAAGGGCATGTGTTTCTAGACCCCTTTTAATATTAAAATCCAGATCAATGATAAAAGGGTATATGTTAGGGACTTTATCACGTGCAATACAAGCAACATTATTTATTGTATTGAATGCACATGTCATTTGTTCTACATAGGACGCACTTCCCGAGCATTAAAAGTTAGGATTGGGGAGCATTGTCGTAATATTAAAAGGGGTCTAGAAACACATGCCCTTTCGACCCACTTCAAGAAGGTACATAACTGTACATCATGGTGTGGGGAAGTTTTTCAGCAGCAGGAACTGGGAGTCTAGTCAAGATAGAGGGAAATATGAATGCAGCAATGTACAGAGACATCCTGGATGAAAACCTGCTCCAGAGCGCTCTTGACATTAGACTGGGGTGATGGTTCATCTTTCAGCAGGGCAACGACCCTAAGCACACAGCCAAGATATCAAAGGAGTGGCTTCAGGACAACTCTGTGAATGTCCTAGAGTGGCCCAGCCAGAGCCCAGACTTGAATTCGATTGAACATCTCTGGAGAGATCTGAAAATGGCTGTGCACCGACGCTTCTCATCCAACCTGATGGAGCTTGAGAGGTGCTGCAAAGGGGAATGGGCGAAACTGCCCAAAGATAGGTGTGCCAAGCTTGTGGCATCATATTCAAAAAAACATGAGGCTGTAATTGCTGCCAAAAATACATCAACAAGTATTGAGCTAAGGCTGTGAATACTTATGTACATGTTATTTCTTAGCTTTTTAATTTTAGTTTTTTAAAAATCTAAAAAAAACTTTTTTTACATTGTCATTATGGGGTATTGTGGGTACAATTTTTTTTTAATTCCATTTTGGAATAAGGCTGTAACATAATAAAATGTGGAAAAAGTGAAGCGCTGTAAATACTTTCCAGATGCACTGTATATATATCTCCTATATAATAGCCCTATTCTGTGACCTTGTGATTCATTTGCTAACGCTGGGCGGAGTTACAACACTGGGCGGAGTTAGTCAAATGAGTCACAGAGATCTGGCCAAATCTACAGGAGACTAGGAGCAGAAGCAGATAGCATGGGCATTGGGCATGGCACAGGCAGGGGTGCAGACCTCCCAGCTTTCTGCAGGAGCTTTATCCAGGCAGAAGGAGGGAAACACTCGGCGAAAAGGGGGCGTGGCTTCACGGGAGGGCCCCGTTTTCGTCAGTGAGGGAGCATGCCCAGCGCTCTGTGAGCTGCTGGCATGCTCCCAGGGGCTGATTATGAGTCCGGGGGGCCCAGGGCACTTGTGACAGGGGAGCCCTATCTCATTGCTGTGCCTGCTGTGGGTTAGGGGCGTGGCCTAATTGCGGCCCGCGTGGCCACGCCCCTTATGCAAATTTCGATTTTTATTTTTTTGATAGGATTTTGGCCCCTCAGCTAGGGCTAAATCCAGAGGAGGTGGTCGCTCCCCCCTACACACCCGCACGGAGAAGAAAGCAGGGAGGCTGCTGCCTCCCTGCAACACCACAGACCTGCCAATATGCAGCAGCGTGTGCTGACTGTAGCACAAATGCTGCCGCTGTTGCTGGCAGGACGGGGGGGGGGAGCTTCTGAGCTGGGACAGAGCTACTCCAGCCGGGGGGCCCCCTAAAACTGTGGGGCCAACGGTACGTATCCCCTGCCCCCCCCCCACCTTAATCCGGCTCTGCTGCTGGAACCCCCCCATTAATCCGTACCCCCTGATGCCCCCTCTCCCTCTGTCTCCACTATTCACCGCTGCTCTGCTAAGCAGAACAGCGAGTACAGGAGCTTTCCAACTGACCCCCCCGTTACCGCGGGACACTGCGACCCGCGGGTGGGACAGCGGGACAGACCCCAAAAAATGGGACTGTCCCGCGAAAATCGGGACATTTGGGAGGTATGGGGGTGTGTGAGGGGTATGTCATACACACAGATGGGCACCGGCTCACTGTGTGCTTGACCCCCCACATCGGCATACTCAGCAGGGTCTCTCTGGTGCGGAGGAGCGTCACTTTCTGGCACACTCCACGCTTCTTAGCTGCAGTTTAGTGGGGCACCTGCCGCTGTGCAGGTTCCGTACTGCCTCTGTTATCTCCAGCCCCAGCAACCCCACCGCTAGCTGCAGCACTGCTACCCGCAGTGAGGTGCACCCAGCTCCTTTACACACTTTAGCTGGCGGGTAGCGCTACAGAAATCCGAGCTGCTTGCAGGCTCTGACCCACTCCTCCCTCCAGCCGCAGCGTCTCCTGGGAGCTAACCAGTCACTCCCAGTCTCCCCTTACCACAGTGCACGGAAGCCGTGAGGTCCGTGCCACGTGCATGCTATGACCCCCTCCTCCCTCCAGCCGCAGCATCTCCTGGGGGCTAACCAGTCATTTCCAGTCTCACCTTACCACAGTGCCTGGCAGCTGCGCGAGGTCTGCGGTGTGTGACTGAGGAGGGGGGGAGGGATGCGGACGGGCAGAGGAAGCAGGAATCCAGCCTGAGAGAGTCAGCCATGCCAAGTCTCCAGCAGCAGCAGATCCCAACAGGTTGGAGTGGAACAGCAGCAGCCAGCAGCAGTGACTCCGGTAAGACACATCTGTCTGTCACCACTGTTTTGTCCCTAATACCAATCTCTCCCGTGCCCTGTGTTCTGTCATGTCCCTGTCACCCCTGGCCTTGCCCTGCCACCCTTATCCTGGCCCTTTCACCCTTATCCTGGCCCTGTCACCCTTATCCTGTCCCTATCATTTCTGTCCTGGCCCCGTCACCCCTGTCCTGGCCCCGTCACCCCTGTCCTGGCACCGTCACCCCTGTTCTGACCCTGTCACCCCTGTCCTGGCCCCGTCAACCCTGTACTGACCCTGTCACCCCTGTCCTGGCCCTGTTACTGCATACCCTCCAACTACCTTTTATGGCATATACAGTACCCGCAGCGCCTCCAGACCTCTCCCCAATGCACCACACCTCCGCACCTTCCCCTCCACCACATGCGGCACTCCACCCCTCCCCACATGCTGTGCCTCCAGACCCCCTACACCACCCGTGGCTCCCACTCCTCCACCCCTTCACCACCCACAGCACCTCCAGGCCCCTTCCACCATTCACCCCCCTTATATGTCTTCCCCCACACCTGCCCCCCTCCACCCGCAGCATCTGCAGACACCCTCCTCCATCAGCGGTCCCCCCCTCACCCACCCCTCCCCCACCAATGGCACCCCCGCACCTGCCCCTCCACCACCTGCAGCACCTCCGGACCTCCTTTCCCATCCGCCGCAACACCCGTACCTGCCCCTACCCTACCCATGGTGCCTGCGGTCCCCTACCCCACCCCCGGCACTCCCGTCCCTTCCCATCCCACAGCACCTCCGGAACCCTTCATCCATCCACAACATCCCCACACCTGCCCCTCTCCCACCCGTGGCACCCCTGCCCCTCCCCCACCTTCAGTGCCTCCGGACCCCTCCCCCATCTGCATCCCCCACTCCTCTGCCCCTCCCCCACGCGCAGCACCTCCCGAACCTTCCCCATCCGGGCCCCACCCCCACTTCTGCCTCCCCTCCACCCGCAGCATCTACAGACACCATCCGCAGTCCCCCCCGCACCCGCTACATTCTGTACATCGTGCCCTGCAGGTGCTGTTCACGCCGTCGCAAGGGGCTGCGCCTCCTTCACCATCGCACGCCCTTTCATTGTGCAATATTTAACCACTAACAAAGGAATGCAGGTAATACTCCATATAATACAAATGTTAAACCCCAGAAAGGCATGCAAGGGTTAAGGGGGCGTAGCCCCTTGCGACGGTGTGAAGAGCGCCCGTAGGACGCGATGAAGCACCTAGTATATATATATATATATATATATATATATGTACTGTAATAAGATTTTGAGTGGATAAGTTAGATTCTTAGTGTTCGCTCTAGAATCTGGGCAGGGCGCCGGACCTAGAGGGGCACTAGCGTGCGTGCACCGAAAAGGGGGCACGGCCATGCAAAATAGGGGGCGGGGTCATTGCGGGTAATAAAAGTGGGCAGCCGGCGGCGTCACTGTTGGGGGTGTGCCAGGCACCTACGGAGGTGCTGGGCTTCCCCCAAGCGCTCTATCAGCATGAATGGATGCCGCGCGCATGCACGCAGCATCTTTATACGCTGTGGGGGCAGTTTTAGGGCGGGTTTTGCCCTTAAAAAATCGGGCAGGGCGCGGCGCCCTGCTAAAACTGCCTAGCGTGAACACTAGATTCTTATATAATAGTTTATATGAATACATATGAAGTAGGGAATTAGATAATAAAGTTGTGTATTTGATGAGATTCTTTTTTGCCTGAAACCACAGAAGTATACTGTATAGTATTCCTGCTCTGACCATGTAATGAAATGGACCTTGGGATGCACAGATGTTTGGGTAGTATGTGTATGTAGTTAGGTCATCTCAAATGAAATGGACCTTGGACCTTGGGATGCACAGATGTTTGGGTAGTATGTGTATGTAGTTAGGTCATCTCAAATGAAAACACCTATTGGCAATTATATACTGATTTGTCTGGTGTTCAGTGTAGAACAAGCCAGGGTCATGGGAGCAGTAGATCAATTTACTAAACAGCAGGAGGTGGTATTTATTGATAAGACAAGGTCTGACCCACCTGAGGCATGATGGACCTTATCTGCACATCAAGGTGGTTACGTGGGGAGTATTGAAGAGAAGGATTACCCTGTCGAAGTCAAAAATATTACATAGAAAGAACATACAAACTACACACATTATGAGTCGATATACTTGCAAATACACGCAGCAAGCACAGCAATATATGGTAACACACGCATTTACACGGACATGCCAGAGATGGATTCGACACTTATTTCATGCAGTACATAATTATAATAATATCAAGCGCCAGACATCATGATGATTTAAAATTATATAATGAAGTAATGTCATGTATGTGTATTATTTGAACGAAGCAAGATAGACCGGTCATATTTACTATTAGAGCAACCAGATTAATGTGTAGATTTATTTGATACTTGTTATAAAGTTATAGGATATTGCAACAAATAATTATGATTAAATGTATGTAAGCTAAAATCACTTTAATTAGAACAATAGATATTCCAAACAGGTAGTGGACAGGAAGCTCAGGCCAGCCCCTTTGGACATCCCCAAGGCTGAACCTGTTTAGCATATACAAAGAGACTAGTGACTCCTCATGAATGAGTAAGTTCCCTCCCCCAAAAACTAGATAACACATTGCTGATCACACAGGAGCAAAGTTGCTGTTTGGTCTGAGACGATGATGGAGTTATTGCCAGATCAGTTCCTGTATTTATTTGCTGAGAGAGAGAGATATTAAGAGGAGGATGCATTGAAATATATGGTAATTGTATCGCTGGCCTGTAACTGTATGTATTAACTGCTTACTGTATGAGTTGTAACTATAGGTATACTGTACATTGTAATATATTGAATCCATATCCTTTTAATAACAAATATATACATCAATGAGCTTTGGAACTCAGATAATGTGTGGGTGTATTGTTTTCTCTTATGGGATGCAGTGTTTTGCGATGTACAGTGCACTTTTATCGTATATGGTAATAAGATGCGCCTGGCGTCTGCAGTATATATTAGAGTGTGCATTTTAAATATTTGCGAGAAAGCAATTTGGCATTCATAGATGGGGGCTCTTACGGGATATCAGGGTCTTAATGATGCACTGTACATTACAAACGCGGCTGTAATCAACCGGCTCCGATGGACGCATCGCGACGCTGATGAAAATAACATCCAAGTGTATTGTGATATCAGTAAGCCAATGATATGAAATTTCAAGGGACAATGCGTTTCTCATAATATTTAAGATGCTAAAATGTATTTCTCTGACGTCCTAGTGGATGCTGGGACTCCGTCAGGACCATGGGGAATAGCGGCTCCGCAGGAGACAGGGCACAAAAGTAAAAGCTTTAGGATCAGGTGGTGTGCACTGGCTCCTCCCCCTATGACCCTCCTCCAAGCCTCAGTTAGGTTTTTGTGCCCGTCCGAGCAGGGTGCAATCTAGGTGGCTCTCATAAAGAGCTGCTTAGAGTAAAAGTTTTGATAGGTTTCTTATTTTCAGTGAGTCCTGCTGGCAACAGGCTCACTGCAACGAGGGACCTAGGGGAGAAGAAGTGAACTCACCTGCGTGCAGGATGGATTTGCTTCTTAGGCTACTGGACACTAGCTCCAGAGGGACGATCACAGGTACAGCCTGGATGGGTCACCGGAGCCGCGCCGCCGACCCCCTTGCAGATGCCGAAGTAAGAAGAGGTCCAGAAACCGGCGGCTGAAGGCTTTTCAGTCTTCATGAGGTAGCGCACAGCACTGCAGCTGTGCGCCATTGCTCTCAGCACACTTCACACCAACGGTCACTGAGGGTGCAGGGCGCTGGGGGGGGCGCCTTGGGCAGCAATGTTAACACCTTTTCTGGCTAAAAAGAATACATCACATATAGTCCCTGAGGCTATATGGATGTATTTCACCCCTGCCAGGTCTCAGAAAAACCGGGAGAAGAGCCCGCCGGAATAGGGGGCGGGGCCTATCT
Organism: Pseudophryne corroboree; assembly: GCF_028390025.1. Lineage (NCBI taxonomy): Eukaryota > Metazoa > Chordata > Amphibia > Anura > Myobatrachidae > Pseudophryne > Pseudophryne corroboree. The sequence continues at coordinate 513,635,481 of NC_086450.1, read as the reverse complement.
CCTCAGCACACAGCGCCATTTTCCCTCACAGAACTGCTGGTGGGAAGGCTCCCAGGCTCTCCCCTGCACTGCACTACAGAAACAGGGTTAAAACAGAGAGGGGGGGCACTTATTTGGCGATATGATTATATATTAAGATGCTATAAGGGAAAACACTTATATAAAGGTTGTCCCTGTATAATTATAGCGTTTTGGTGTGTGCTGGCAAACTCTCCCTCTGTCTCCCCAAAGGGCTAGTGGGGTCCTGTCCTCTATCAGAGCATTCCCTGTGTGTGTGCTGTGTGTCGGTACGTGTGTGTCGACATGTATGAGGACGATGTTGGTGAGGAGGCGGAGCAATTGCCTGTAATGGTGATGTCACTCTCTAGGGAGTCGACACCGGAACGGATGGCTTATTTAAGGAATTACGTGATAATGTCAACACGCTTCAAGGTCGGTTGACGACATGAGACGGCCGGCAAACAAATTAGTACCTGTCCAGGCGTCTCAAACACCGTCAGGGACTTTAAAACGCCCATTTACCTCAGTCGGTCGACATAGACACAGACACGGACACTGACTCCAGTGTCGACGGTGAAGAAACAAACGTATTTTCCTTTAGGGCCACACGTTACATGTTAAGGGCAATGAAGGAGGTGTTACATATTTCTGATACTACAAGTACCACAAAAAAGGGTATTATGTGGGTGTGAAAAAACTACATGTAGTTTTTCCTGAATCAGATAAATTAAATGAAGTGTGTGATGATGCGTGGGTTTCCCCCGATAGAAAATTATTGGCGGTATACCCTTTCCCGCCAGAAGTTAGGGCGCGTTGGGAAACACCCCTTAGGGTGGATAAGGCGCTCACACGCTTATCAAAACAAGTGGCGTTACCGTCTCCAGATACGGCCGCCCTCAAGGAGCCAGCTGATAGGAGGCTGGAAAATATCCTAAAAAGTATATACACACATACTGGTGTTATACTGCGACCAGCTATCGCCTCAGCCTGGATGTGCAGCGCTGGGGTGGCTTGGTCGGATTCCCTGACTGAAAATATTGATACCCTTGACAGGGACAGTATTTTATTGACTATAGAGCACAGAGAGATATTTGCACTCTGGCATCAAGAGTAAGTGCGATGTCCATATCTGCCAAAAGATGTTTATGGACACGACAGTGGTCAGGTGATGCAGATTCCAAACGGCACATGGAAGTATTGCCGTATAAAGGGGAGGAGTTATTTGGGGTCGGTCCATCGGACCTGGTGGCCACGGCAACAGCTGGAAAATCCACCTTTTTTACCCTAAGTCACATCTCAGCAGAAAAAGACACCGTCTTTTCAGCCTCAGTCCTTTCGTCCCCATAAGGGCAAGCGGGCAAAAGGCCAGTCATATCTGCCCAGGGATAGAGGAAAGGGAAGAAGACTGCAGCAGGCAGCCCATTCCCAGGAACAGAAGCCTTCCACCGCTTCTGCCAAGTCCTCAGCATGACACTGGGGCCGTACAGGACCCCTGGATCCTACAAGTAGTATCCCAGGGGTAAAGATTGGAAATTCGAGACGTCTCCCCCTCGCAGGTTCCTGAAGTCTGCTTTACCAACGTCTCCCTCCGACAGGGAGGCAGTATTGGAAACAATTCACAAGCTGTATTCCCAGCAGGTGATAATCAAAGTACTCCTCCTACAACAAGGAAAGGGGTATTATTCCACACTATATTGTGGTACTGAAGCCAGACGGCTCGGTGAGACCTATTCTAAATCTGAAATATTTGAACACTTACATACAAAGGTTCAAATCAAGATGGAGTCACTCAGAGCAGTGATAGCGAACCAGGAAGAAGGGGACTATATGGTGTCCCGGGACATCAGGGATGCTTCCTTCATGTCCCAATTTGCCCTTCTCACTAAGGGTACCTCAGGTTCGTGGTACAGAACTGTCACTATCAGTTTCAGACGATGCCGGTTGGATTGTCCACGGCACCCCGGGTCTTTACCAAGGTAATGGCCGAAATGATGATTCTTCTTCAAAGAAAATGGACGATATCCTGATAAGGGCAAGGTCCAGAGAACAGTTGGAGGTCGCAGTAGCACTATCTCAAGTAGTTCTACGACAGCATGGGTGGATTCTAAATATTCCAAAACCGCAGCTGTTTCCGACGACAATTTGCTGTTCCTAGGGATGATTCTGGACACAGTCCAGAAAAGGGTGTTTCTCCCGGAGAAGAAAGCAAGGGAGTTATCCGAGCTAGTCAGGAACCTCCTAAAACCAGGAAAAGTGTCAGTGCATCATTGCACAAGGGTCCTGGGAAAAATGGTGGCTTCTTACGAAGCGATTCCATTCGGCAGTTTTCACGCAAGAACTTTTCAGTGGGATCTGCTGGAAAAATGGTCCGGATCGCATCTTCAGATGCATCAGCGGATAACCCTGTCTCCAAGGACAAGGGTGTTTCTTCTGCGGTGGCTGCAGAGTGCTCATCTACTAAAGGGCCGCAGATTCGGCATTCAGGACTGGGTCCTGGTGACCACGGATGCCAGCCGGAGAGGCTGGGGTGCAGTCACACAGGGAAAAAATTTCCAGGGAGCGTGATCAAGTCTGGAGACTTCTCTCCACATAAAACAATTGCTCTAAGCTTAGCAAGACCTCTGCTTCAAGGTCAGCCGGTATTGATCCAGTGGGACAACATCACGGCAGTCGCCCACGTAAACAGACAGGGCGGCACAAGAAGCAAGAGGGAAATGGCAGAAACTGCAAAGATTCTTCGCTGGGCGGAAAATCATGGGATAACACTGTCAGCAGTGTTCATGCCGGGAGTGGACAACTGGGAAGCAGACTTCCTCAGCAGACACGACCTCCACCCGGGAGAGTGGGGACTTCATCGGGAAGTCTTCCACATGATTGTGAACCGTTGGGAAAGACCAAAGGTGGACATGATGGCGTCCCGCCTGAACACAAGAGACCCTCAGGCAATAGCTGTGGACGTTCTGGTAACACAGTGGGTGTACCAGTCGGTGTATGTGTTCCCTCCTCTGCTTATCATACTCAAGGTAATGAGAATTATAAGACGTAGAGGAGTAAGAACTATAAAGACTTACCGCGGCTGCGTTTGACGGCATGGCGGTGGAACGCCGGATCCTAAGGGAAAAAGGCATTCCGGAAGAGGTCATTCCTACCCTGGTCAAAGCCAGGAAGGAGGTGACCGCACAACATTATCACCACATGTGGCGAAAATATGTTGCGTGGGGTGAGGCCAGGAAGGCCCCACGAAGAAATTTCAACTCGGTCGATTCCTGCATTTCCTGCAAACAGGAGTGTCTATGGGCCTCAAATTGGGGTCCATTAAGGTTCAAATTTCGGCCCTGTCAATTTTCTTCCAGAAAGAATTGGCTTCACTTCCTGAAGTCCAGAAGTTTGTCAAGGGAGTACTGCATATACAACCCCCTTTTGTGCCTCCAGTGGCACTGTGGGATCTCAACGTAGTTCTGGGATTCCTCAAATCACATTGGTTTAAACCGCTCAAATCTGTGGATTTGAAATATCTCACATGAAAAGTGACCATGCGGTTGGCCCTGGCCTCGGCCAGGCGAGTGTCAGAATTGGTGGCTTTGTCTCACAAAAGCCCATATCTGATTGTCCATTCGGACAGGGCAGAGCTGCGGACTCGTCCCCAGTTTCTCCCTAAGGTGGTGTCAGCGTTTCACCTGAACCAGTTTATTGTGGTACCTGCGGCTATTAGGGACTTGGAGGACTCCAAGTTGCTAGATGTTGTCAGGGCCCTGAAAATATAGGTTTCCAGGACGGCTGGAGTCAGGAAAACTGACTTGCTGTTATCCTGTATGCACCCAACAAACTGGGTGCTCTTGCTTCTAAGCAGACGATTGCTAGTTGGATGTGTAGTACAATTCAGCTTGCACATTCTGTGGCAGGCCTGCCACAGCCAAAATATGTAAATGCCCATTTCACAAGGAAGGTGGGCTCATCTTGGGCGGCGGCCCGAGGGGTCTCGGCTTTACAACTTTGCCGAGCTGCTACTTGGTCAGGAGCAAACACGTTTGCAAAATTCTACAAATTTGATACCCTGGCTGAGGAGGACCTGGAGTTCTCTCATTCGGTGCTGCAGAGTCATCCGCACTCTCCCGCCCGTTTGGAAGCTTTGGTATAATCCCCATGGTCCTGACGGAGTCCCAGCATCCACTAGGACGTCAGAGAAAATAAGAATTTACTTACCGTTAATTCTATTTCTCGTAGTCCGTAGTGGATGCTGGGCGCCCATCCCAAGTGCGGATTGTCTGCAATACTTGTACATAGTTATTGTTACAAAAATCGGGTTATTATTGTTGTGAGCCATCTTTTCAGAGGCTCCGCTGTTATCATGCTGTTAACTGGGTTCAGATCACAGGTTGTACAGTGTGATTGGTGTGGCTGGTATGAGTCTTACCCGGGATTCAAAATCCTTCCTTATTGTGTACGCTCGTCCGGGCACAGTATCCTAACTGAGGCTTGGAGGAGGGTCATAGGGGGAGGAGCCAGTGCACACCACCTGATCCTAAAGCTTTTACTTTTGTGCCCTGTCTCCTGCGGAGCCGCTATTCCCCATGGTCCTGACGGAGTCCCAGCATCCACTACGGACTACGAGAAATAGAATTATCGGTAAGTAAATTCTTATTTTTTATTGTTGCAAAACAAAGTTCAAATAAGTCATATTGTGTTTGATTCAGATTGGATTGTTTATCTGTTAAGTAGGGTTAAAAGTACATTTAAAAGTTGCTGCATAGCCTTGATATAGTTTTTTTTTAACTCAGGCCTAAAATAACTTCTGGTGCTTGTATAATGTGTGATTTCTTTGTGACAAAGGAAGCCGCATGGTCTGTCCTCCATTTTGGACTAACCACATGGCCTGTCCACCATTTTGTGTAAACCTCGTGGAAGGGGGAGGAGCAGTGGCCATTTTATGAAGGTCATTTTCTAAATAGCTGATTTTCAGTCTGCTCAGAAAAATCAGTTTCCTTGGTCACATCAAACACCATTTATGAGTTACCAATGCATTAATATAACCTATGCCATAGTCAATTACAAATAGTTTCAGTTGGGCCTAGTGAGAGTAAATGGTAAGATAAATGCTTGGCTTGGTAAAAAAAAAAATTTGCACACAGATAGAAAAAGGAAAGAAAGGGTTTTGTTTTGTTTTTTTCTCTTTCTCTAACGTCCTAGTGGATGCTGGGGACTCCGTAAGGACCATGGAGAATAGACGGGCTCTGCAGGAGACATGGGCACTTTAAGAAAGAATTTGGATACTGGTGTGCTCTGGCTCCTCCCTCTATGTCCCTCCTCCAGACCTCAGTTTGAATCTGTGCCCGGACGAGCTGGGTGCTGTTCAGTGAGCTCTCCTGAGCTTGCTGTAAGAAAGTATTTTGTTAGGTTTTTTATTTTCAGGGAGCTCTGCTGGCAACAGACTCCCTGCATCGTGGGACTGAGGGGAGAGAAGCAGCCCTACTCTCTGAAGCTAGGTCCTGCTTCTTAGGCTACTGGACACCATTAGCTCCAGAGGGATCGTACACAGGATCTCACCCTCGTCGTCCGATCCCGGAGCCACGCCGCCGTCCCCCTCGCAGAGCCGGAAGACAGAAGCCGGGTGAGCATAAGAAGCAAGAAAACTTCGAAATCGGCGGCAGAAGACTCCAGTCTTCACTGAGGTAGCGCACAGCACTGCAGCTGTGCGCCATTGCTCCCACACTACACCCACATACTCCGGTCACTGTAAGGGTGCAGGGCGCAGGGGGGGCGCCCTGGGCAGCAATTAGGACCTCTTGGCAAAAGTTGGACATATATACAGTTGGGCACTGTATATATGTATGAGCCCCCGCCATAATATTGTACAGAAACGTGGGACAGAAGCCCGCCGCTGAGGGGGCGGGGCTTCTTCCTCAGCACTCACCAGCGCCATTTTTTCTCCACAGCTCCGCTGAGAGGAAGCTCCCCAGGCTCTCCCCTGCAGATACACGGTAGAAGAGGGTAAAAAAGAGAGGGGGGGCACATAATTATTACAGCGGCTACTGGGTTAACACTAAGGTACTGTGTGATTCCTGGGTTATATAGCGCTGGGGTGTGTGCTGGCATACTCTCTCTCTGTCTCTCCAAAAGGCCTTGTGGGGGAACTGTCTTCAAAAAGAGCATTCCCTGTGTGTGTGGTGTGTCGATACTCTTGTGTCGACATGTTTGACGCGGAAGGCTATGTGGAAACAGAGCGGGAGCATATGAATGTGGTGTCTCAGCCGACGGCGCCGACACCTGATTGGATGGATATGTGAAAGGTTTTAAATGATAATGTTAATTCCTTGCATAAAAGGTTGGATAAAGCTGAAACCTTAGGACAGTCAGGGTCTCAGCCCATGCCTGATCCTATGTCGCAGAGGCCGTCAGGGTCTCAGAAGCGCCCACTATCCCAAATTGTTGACACAGATACCGACAAGGATTCTGACTCCAGTGTCGATTACGATGATGCAAAGTTACAGCCTAAATTGGCTAAATCCATCCGTTATATGATTATAGCAATTAAGGTTGTGTTGCACATCACAGAGGAAACCCCAGTCCCTGACAAGAGGGTTCATATGTATGGGGAAAAAAGGCAGGTGGTGACCTTTCCCCCTTCACACGATCTAAATGAGTTATGTGAAAAGGCTTGGGAATCTCCAGATAAAAAACTGCAGATTTCCAAACGGAAGCTTATGGCGTATCCTTTCCCGCCAACGGACAGGTTACGCTGGGAATCCTCCCCTAGGGTGGACAAAGCCTTAACACGCTTATCCAAGAGGGTAGCCCTGCCGTCACAGGATACGGCCACCCTAAAAGATGCTGCGGATAGAAAGCAAGAGGGTACCCTGAAGTCCATTTATACACATTCAGGTACCTTACTAAGGCCGGCAATTGCGTCGGCCTGGGTGTGTAGTGCTGTAGCAGCATGGACGGATACCTTATCTGAGGAACTTGATACCTTAGACAAGAATACTATATTAATGACCCTGGGGCATATAAAAGACGCTGTCCTATATATGAGAGATGCTCAAAGAGACATTAGCCTACTGGGCTCTAGAATAAATGCAATGTCGATTTCTGCCAGAAGGGTCCTGTGGACTCGGCAATGGACAGGTGATGCAGACTCAAAAAGGCACATGGAGGTTTTACCTTACAAGGGTGAGGAATTGTTTGGGGAGGGTCTCTCGGACCTGGTCTCCACAGCTACTGCTGGAAAATCAAATTTTTTGCCATATGTTCCCTCACAACCTAAGAAAGCACCGTATTACCAAATGCAGTCCTTTCGATCACAAAAAGGCAAGAAAGTCCGAGGTGCGTCCTTTCTTGCCAGAGGCAGGGGCAGAGGAAGGAAGCTGCACAACACAGCTAGTTCCCAGGAACAGAAGTCCTCCCCGGCTTCCACTAAATCCACCGCATGACGCTGGGGCTCCACAGGCGGAGCTAGGCCCGGTGGGGGCGCGTCTCCGAGATTTCAGCCACAAGTGGGTTCACTCCCAGGTGGATCTCTGGGCGATAGAGATTGTGTCTCAGGGATACAAGCTGGAATTCGAAGAGATGCCCCCTCACCGATACCTCAAATCGGCCCTGCCAGCTTCCCCCTTAGAGAGGGAAATAGTGTTAGCTGCAATTCACAAATTGTATCTTCAGCAGGTGGTGGTCAAGGTTCCCCTCCTTCAACAAGGAAAGGGTTATTATTCGACCATGTTTGTGGTACCAAAACCGGACGGTTCGGTCAGACCCATATTGAATTTAAAATCCCTGAACATATACCTGAAAAGGTTCAAGTTCAAGATGGAATCGCTCAGAGCGGTCATCGCAAGCCTGGAAGGGGGGGATTTTATGGTGTCTCTGGACATAAAGGATGCATACCTTCATGTCCCCATTTAGCCACCTCATCAGGCGTACCTCAGATTTGTGGTACAGGATTGTCATTACCAATTTCAGACGTTGCCGTTTGATCTCTCCACGGCACCGAGAATATTTACCAAGGTAATGGCGGAAATGATGGTACTCCTGCGGAAGCAAGGGGTCACAATTATCCCATACTTGGACGATCTCCTCATAAAGGCGAGGTCCAGAGAGCAGTTGCTGATCAGCGTAGCACGCTCTCGGGAAGTGTTACAACAGCACGGCTGGATTCTAAATATTCCAAAGTTGCAGTTGATTCCTACGACTCGTCTGCCTTTCCTGGGCATGATTCTGGACACAGACCAGAAGAGGGTTTATCTCCCGATGGAGAAGGCTCAGGAGCTCATGACACTGGTCAGAGGCCTATTAAAACCAAAACAGGTGTCGGTGCATCACTGCACGCGAGTCCTGGGAAAGATGGTGGCATCATACGAGGCCATTCCCTTCGGCAGGTTCCATGCGAGGACCTTTCAATGGGATCTGTTGGACAAGTGGTCCAGATCACATCTTCAGATGCATCGGTTGATCACCCTATCCCCCAGGGCCAGGGTGTCTCTCCTGTGGTGGCTGCAGAGTGCTCACCTTCTCGAAGGTAACAGATTCGGCATTCAGGACTGGGTCCTGGTGACCACGGATGCAAGCCTCCGAGGGTGGGGGGCAGTCACACAGGGAAGAAATTTCCAAGGGCTGTGGTCAAGTCAGGCGACTTGCCTTCACATCAACATCCTGGAACTAAGGGCCATATACAACGCCCTACGTCAAGCGGAGTCCCTGCTTCGCGTCCAACCGGTTCTGATTCAGTCAGACAACATCACCGCAGTGGCTCATGTAAACCGCCAAGGCGGCACACGGAGCAGGGTGGCGATGGTAGAAGCCACCAGAATTCTTCGTTGGGCGGAGAATCACGTAAGCGCACTGTCAGCAGTGTTCATTCCGGGAGTGGACAACTGGGAAGCAGACTTCCTCAGCAGGCACGACCTCCACCCGGGAGAGTGGGGACTTCATCAAGAAGTCTTCACGCAGATTGCAAGTCGGTGGGAACTGCCACAGGTGGACATGATGGCATCCCGCCTCAACAAAAAGCTACAGAGATATTGCGCCAGGTCAAGAGACCCTCAGGCGATAGCTGTGGACGCACTGGTGGCACCGTGGGTGTTCCAGTCGGTCTATGTATTTCCTCCTCTTCCTCTCATACCCAGGGTGCTGAGAATCATAAGAAAAAGAGGAGTGAGAACAATGGCCCTCATTCCGAGTTGTTCGCTCGGTATTTTTCATCGCATCGCAATGAAAATCCGCTTAGTACGCATGCGCAATGTTCGCACTGCGACTGCGCCAAGTAACTTTGCTATGTAGAAAGTAATTTTACTCACGGCTTTTTCATCGCTCCGGCGATCGTAATGTGATTGACAGGAAATGGGTGTTACTGGGCGGAAACACGGCGTTTCAGGGGCGTGTGGCTGAAAACGCTACCGTTTCCGGAAAAAACGCAGGAGTGGCCGGAGAAACGGTGGGAGTGCCTGGGCGAACGCTGGGTGTGTTTGTGACGTCAAACAGGAACGACAAGCACTGAACTGATCGCACAGGCAGAGTAAGTCTGAAGCTACTCTGAAACTGCTAAGTAGTTAGTAATCGCAATATTGCGAATACATCGGTCGCAATTTTAAGAAGCTAAGATTCACTCCCAGTAGGCGGCGGCTTAGCGTGTGTAACTCTGCTAAATTCGCCTTGCGACCGATCAACTCGGAATGAGGGCCAATACTCATTGTTCCGGATTGGCCAAGAAGGACTTGGTATCCAGATCTGCAAGAAATGCTCACAGAGGACCCGTGGCCTCTGCCTCTAAGACAGGACTTGTTGCAACAGGGGCCCTGTCTGTTCCAAGACTTACCGCGGCTGCGTTTGACGGCATGGCGGTTGAACGCCGGATCCTAGCAGAAAAAGGCATTCCGGATGAAGTTATTCCTACGCTGATAAAGGCTAGGAAGGATGTGACGGCTCAACATTATCACCGTATATGGCGAAAATATGTGGCTTGGTGTGAGGCCAGGAATGCCCCTACGGAGGAATTCCAGCTGGGCCGTTTCCTTCACTTCCTACAGGCGGGAGTGACTTTGGGCCTTAAATTGGGTTCCATTAAGGTTCAGATTTCGGCCTTTTCCATTTTCTTTCAAAAAGAACTGGCTTCTCTGCCTGAAGTTCAGACATTTGTAAAGGGAGTGCTGCATATTCAGCCCCCTTTTGTGCCTCCAGTGGCACCTTGGGATCTAATGTGGTGTTGAGTTTCCTGAAATCACACTGGTTTGAACCACTCAAAACGGTGGAATTGAAATATCTCACGTGGAAGGTGGTCATGCTATTAGCCTTGGCTTCGGCTAGGTGTGTGTCAGAATTGGCGGCTTTGTCACATAAAAGCCCTTATCTGGTTTTCCATGCGGATAGAGCAGAATTGCAGACCCGCCCACAATTTCTGCCGAAAGTAGTTTCATCCTTTCATATAAACCAACCTATTGTGGTGCCTGTGGCTACTACTGACTTGGAGGATTCCGAGTCACTGGATGTGGTCAGGGCTTTGAAGGTTTATGTAGCCAGAACGGCTAAGGTCAGGAAAACAGAATCTTTGTTTATCCTGTATGCTTCCAACAAGCTTGGGGCGCCTGCTTCAAAGCAGACTATTGCTCGCTGGATCTGTAACACGATTCAGCAGGCTCATTCTGCGGCTGGGTTGCCGCTGCCTAAATCAGTTAAGGCCCATTCCACAAGGAAGGTGGGCTCTTCTTGGGCGGCTGCCCGAGGGGTCTCGGCATTACAGCTTTGCCGAGCGGCTACTTGGTCAGGTTCAAACACCTTTGCAAGGTTCTACAAGTTTGCTACCCTGGCTGAGGAGGACCTTGTGTTTGCTCATCCGGTGCTGTAGAGTCATCCGCACTCTCCCGCCCGTTTAGGAGCTTTGGTATAATCCCCATAGTCCTTACGGAGTCCCCAGCATCCACTAGGACGTTAGAGAAAATAAGATTTTACTTACCGGTAAATCTATTTCTCGTAGTCCGTAGTGGATGCTGGACGTCCGTCCCAAGTGCGGACTTCTTCTGCAATGCTTGTATATAGTTATTGCTTAAATAAGGGTTATGTTATAGTTGCATCAGGGTTGATCTGATGCTCTGTTGTTGTTCATACTGTTAACTGGGTAAAGTTATCACAAGTTATACGGTGTGATTGGTGTGGCTGGTATGAGTCTTACCCTGGATTCCCAAAATCCTTTCCTTGTACTGTCAGCTCTTCCGGGCACAGTTTCTCTAATTGAGGTCTGGAGGAGGGACATAGAGGGAGGAGCCAGAGCACACCAGAATCCAAATTCTTTCTTAAAGTGCCCATGTCTCCTGCGGAGCCCGTCTATTCCCCATGGTCCTTACGGAGTCCCCAGCATCCACTACGGACTACGAGAAATAGATTTACCGGTAAGTAAAATCTTATTTTTGCCTTCCAAGACTTGTAGAATCTGCTTGCTATAGGATAGCCATTGAAATGCAAATTAAACTGTGTAACTGCTTTTTTTTTTTGCAGTGGAAAAGCAAATAGCTTTTGTGGCCGGAGAGACCTCAGCCCACGTGGACAATGGCCGCCGCGGCACTGAAGGGGTTAACCCCTAGTGCCCAGCGCCATTATAAGGACAATGGGCGCTTGGCGCTATATTTAAAATGTATAGGGCGCTAGGCGCCAGGTGTTTAAAATGCTTTAAAAATGTATTTTTAAATTGTGTGCCGCGGTCCCGGACCTCTCCGGCGACCGCGGCAGTGAGGGAGCTCCCCGGCGCGCTGATCTGTGTGTGCGCGCCGGGGGAGAGGAGGCCACTGAGTGAGTGCCACACTGGGGGGACCGGGAGAGCCAGCTCCCCGGACCCCAGTGGCGGGCATTACAGGCAGGCTGGAGGATGGGGGAAGCCAGCCCCATACCTCCAGCACAGAGTCCTAGCAGCCAGGCTGCAGGGCTAGGGGACAGTATTTAGAGAAACAAAAACATTGTTTTAAATGTAATCACATATATAGTGTGTTGTAAGGCACTGCAGTGCCTAGGTATGTGGAGCCTGTGCAGGGCACAGGCTCAGAGTATATTTAAAGGGAAACACATGTATTTAACTGAAATGTATTGTGGGTGCTAGGCACCGGGTATTTAAAGTATGTTTAGTGATGTGTTTTGGCATGTCATATGTAGTGCTCTGTGCACAATTGCAGGAATGCATGTTTAAATGTATTTGTATTTGATATGTGGTCACCTGTATTTTAAAGGGACAAATGTACTTACTATAGCTGTCTGAATAAGCATCTCTTATCCTCTGGAAATAGGAAGTGGCATGCTAATGGTCCCGTCCTAGCAGAGAGGTGAGAAGGACAATACCTTTTGATGTGTAAGTTCCTTAGAGAAATATGCTAATCACATGGGATCTCCTTATCCCATAGATAAAGTTTATGGGCTTGGAACCTATTTGTTTCATGTAGCTGATTTAATTGATATACGAATCCTGAATGGTAGATGCAGGAAGGAAGAATATTTGTTTGGTAAATCCAATACAAACCGTATTTAAAGCTATGTGTTAAATGTATCAATGGTGAAGTGTAACCTGCCAAGTGGTAGGAATTGGAGTTTAAATTATACAAAACTTTGTCTGTGTGTGGCAGGAAAAAGGAAATAGCTTTTTTGCACTTACTGACATCCTTGTAAAATGTAATTTATTTATATTTTGTGCGATAACCTGATTGGTTGGAGAAGACAGGGAGGGCTTACCCCCTGTGGTACTGTGTGGAAAATTGACATAAAAAGGAGGCCTGCGTGCCTCCAGATTGTAGTTGTACCATCTTTATTCTGCTGGAACATCTTGCTGTATGCTGTTGCCCCTAGCAATAGGGATGAGTCTTTTTTAAGGCTATTATTGAGCAAATAAACATCTGCCTCAAGAAGATTGCTTCATCTTGTGACCTACAGGGTTATGCCAAACATAGCCCCGTCCTCCGGCTGTCCAGGGAAGCACCTAACGTCTCCAAGTTCCGCCTTCCACCAGCTACCGGTAGAGGCCTAGCAAGTGGCTAGTGGGGATTCGTCAACACCACACAGGTGTGGTAAGGCAGTGCGTCGGCACATACAGAGCAGAACTGTGGTTCCAAACACCACGGCAGGTTAGGAGTTTGGTGGTGGCAGCATAAACCCGCCCCCAACGCAGTGGGTGGAGTCAGTAACAGGCGGTTACTGACGGTAAGCGGGAATCCCCTATGTGGTCAGGCCTCGTGTGATCTGACCCTCCATTCTGTGCGCAGGAGACGGGACGCGAAAGCGGCGAGTGCTTTCGTACGGGACCGTCACAGAAATTGGTGGCATAGAGGTGGGATAATCCCAGGCGGCTTTTCATCATCTGATTGGAGAAGCCGAGTTACTCAGGGGAGGAGTAACTGCAGCGCAGGAGAACGCACAAGATGGCGGAATTCAGCGGAATGTCCAAGGATGATCTGGAGATCGTGTGCCAGGAGAAGGGTGTGGATATCCCTTTCAACGTGTCCAGAAGCGTCATGAAGGCGGCGCTCATGAGCGTGGAGGAGTCCCATCGGGCGGAGGTGGAAAGCACTGACGGCGTCAGCATCGCAGAGGACGGCCCAACAGTGGACCTTCGTAAGGAACCGGTGAGACCCACAAGCCCCGCCCTCTCTCACAGCAGCAATGTTTCCCAGCAATCCCTAGCAGGGCCAGGATCCCAACGTCCCAGGGGGGGCGGCCCGGATACCCTAGCAGATCGGCTAGCGGAATTGGGGGAAAGAGCAACGGAGCAAGAACGCATGCTTGTCATTCGGATGTGGCATGCGGAGCGGGCACCACAGTCCGTGGTACCCCGGGAGCCGTTGTCAGCTGTTGTACACAGATCAGGACGTATTCAGTTTGCCAAGTTTGCAGACAGTCATGGGGACATTGATGGACATTTGCAAGTTTTTGAAAGGACTTGTAAACTACACGATCTACCCAAGTCAGAGTGGGTGAGACACCTTGTGCCCACTCTGCATGGAGAGGCCTTGGAGGCCTATCGAGGAGTGGCCACGGAGGACTGTGGGGATTACGACTAAGTCGCGAAGGCCCTCCTCCAGTGATTCTTCATCACTCCAGAGTCTTACAGGAAGAAGTTCAGAGACTTGCCCAAGAATCCTAGCAGCACCCATGGGCAGTTCGCCACCCAGCTGCGGCAGTACGTGGTGAAGTGGGTGAAGGATTCTGAAGCCACTACATGGGACGCACTGATCGACCTGATCTGCAGGGAGCAGTTCTACCGCAGGTGCGCCCCAGAAGTGAAGGAGTGGGTGCTAGATCGGGAGCCACCCAGCTTAAAAATGGCTGCCCAATTAGCCGACAAGTATGTGGCAATTCGGCCACAGGGCCAGAAGCGCCCAGCCAGCAGCCAGCTCCAAAAGACTGTACCACCAAAGGGACCACCCTCTTCAGCTCAACACCCCCAAAGACAAGCATCTTCCAACCCGGGTGCTCTTGGCCAGCAACCGCACCGCAGCATCCCTGCAACTGATCAGAGATCATCGGTGCCACGACTGGAGAAGAAGTGCTACGGCTGTGGGAAAATCGGACATCTGAGGATGAACTGTGCTGCATCCCAAGCACCCCAGACTCGTGCCCCAAATCCGAGTGCTGGAGCCCGGCTCGCTTGTTTGACGAGAGGAGATGAGCCTACAGAGACTGTTCCCCCTCCAGTCAGTCCGATGGAGTGTGGCGAGAGACAGGTGCACTCTGCGGAGAGAGTCACCTGCATGGCCAAACAGCCCCTACACAACATGTGGAGGCACCTGCAGCCGGTCCACATGGGACCCCTGCAGGGGGAAGGCCTAAGAGACTCTGGGGCCTCAATCACTGTGGTGAGCCTCCACCTTATGGATCCTGCTGCAGTATTGCAGGGTCGCACTGCCAAGGTCACCCTGGCAGATGGAACAGAGAAAGAGGTTCCCATGGCAAGAGTCTACCTGGACTGGGGAGGTGGACCAGAGTTGCGGGAAGTTGCCGTCATGGATGGTCTCCCAACTGATGTGGTCCTAGGAAATGATCTGGGTGGTGGGATTGTCACCACGTTTGCTGGCGCCATTTCCCGGAGTCAAGTTCCACAACCACCGTTGACATCAGCTACTCCAGCACAGCCCAGCCCAGAGGAAAAGACTACAGCTGCTAGACAACTGCCAGCACAGCCAACCACAGCATCAACCAGCCCAGAGGAAAAGATTACAGTGGCTAGATTGGCACATCGACCCCGCATGCCTTTTGCCTCTGGTATGCCTACGTCCCCTAGCAACGCAGAGGATGTTGGTTCCAGCTCGTTTGGTCCTGTGGGGGTGCCCAATGATGCTCCTGACCCAAGTGGTTTGCCAACTCCGGCGGTGAGTATGAGAAACCACACTGACTTTTCCATGACTGACCCCTACCAGACTGACCCTAGCAGTCCCAACCTAGATCCCCCTGTAGAGTGTCCCAATTTAGGAGAGATTGAGGGCCGCAGGCAGGAGTTTAGGGAGGCTCAACTCTCTGACCCATCCCCGAAAGGCATGAGGCGCCACTCTGGCAGCGGCCTTGACAGGGTTGGGGCAGGAAGTTTGACCTGGCGGGAAGGGTTAAGGTACAGGGTAGACAGGAAAGTGAGAGGGGATAGACCAGATAGGGAACGTGTCCAACTGGTCCCCCCAGGGAACCTTCCTGCGCAACCGGTGTCGGTTGCCAGCGAAACCCCTTTGGACAGCCACTCAGAGATAGACCGTACCCTGAAGTGCATGATACAGTGCTTACTCTGGTCTGGAATGTCGGATGACGCCCAGACCAACTGTAAGGCTGGTGCCATGCGTTGGCAGCTGGGGCACTCCAGCGGTTGTGTTGTCTCTGGGCCTCTGCCCATAGGAGAACCTTTACAGCCAGTTGCTGTGGACATAGCAGGTCCCCTGCCTATGCTCAGTAGATCGGGGAAGACACGCAGCCTCCCTGTAGTGGATGCCACACAGGATCCAGAGGCTGGTGGTCTGGCCGCCATCACTGTGGCACAGGTAGCGGACGAGGAGGAAAGAGTAGGCCTAGGTGACAGGGTAGGTTTCCCGAGTCATAGGTCGACAGAGGAGGATTGGAGGGCAGGTCTGACAGTTAGGGCAGACAGTTGCCAGATAGGAATAACGGAGGTGCAGTGCAAGGGGCACCATGTGGGAGGAGACTAGGGTAGGCCCAAACCAGAGGGGGTGGAGGCAACCAGAGGCTGTCCCCGACCCACATCACCAAGACTGGTACTGACCTTAGAACCTGTAAGGCCCTACGGACACGTTATCATTGACTTTAGTCCTGCAGTGAACCCCTTGACAGAGATGGCTAGGAAGGGCATTCCCAAGTCAGTGGACTTTGCACCTGCTTGCGAGTTGGCATTCCAGTCATTGAAGGAGGCTCTGGTACCCGCTCCAGTGCTGATGGCGCACATTCTTGACCAGGACTGTGTTTTACGAACTACTGCGCCACTGCACGGACTGGAAGCAGTACCGAGCCAGGAGGAGCCATATGGGCAGGAGCACCCTGTGGCCTGTTTGAGCAGTATACTGCTATTGTGGGGGGTGGGGTATGCCACAATTGGGACACCGTGGGTGGCACTTGTGTGTAACTGGCCCCCCACCGTGGTGACCTACCACCCACCTGTTAGGTGGCTGCAACCTACCTTGGGGAAATTGGACAGACTTTTGTGGTGGAGCCTTGAACTTGGACTTCAAGTGGACTATTTGAACATTGTGCACCCACGAAGAGAGACCCACTACACTATGGATGAACTGTCTAGGCCAGAGCCTACGCCCCCCAGGTAGCGTCACCTTCAACCCAACAGACTGCGGGACCAGGGACCAAATCGTTGGGACATGGGTCCCTGGTTGACCCGCTTGAATGGGGGGGAGGAGTGTGGCCGGAGAGACCCCCAGCCCACGTGGACAATGGCCGCCGCGGCACTGAAGGGGTTAACCCGTAGTGCCCGGCGCCATTATAAGGACAATGGGCGCTTGGCGCTATATTTAAAATGTATAGGGCGCTAGGCGCCAGGTGTTTAAAATGCTTTAAAAATTTATTTTTAAATTGTGTGCCGCGGTCCCGGACCTCTCCGGCGACCGCGGCAGTGAGGGAGCTCCCCGGTGCGCTGATCTGTGTGCGCGCGCCGGGGGAGAGGAGGCCACTGAGTGAGTGCCACACTAAGGGGACCGGGAGAGCCAGCTCCCCAGACCCCAGTGGCGGGCATTACAGGCAGGCTGGAGGATGGGGGAAGCCAGCCCCATACCTCCAGCACAGACAGAGTCCTAGCAGCCAGGCTATAGTGTGTTGTAAGGCACTGCAGTGCCTAGGTATGTGGAGCCTGTGCAGGGCACAGGCTCAGAGTATATTTAAAGGGAAACACATGTATTTAACTGAAATGTATTGTGGGTGCTAGGCACCGGGTATTTAAAGTATGTTTAGTGATGTGTTTTGGCATGTCATATGTAGTGCTCTGTGCACAATTGCAGGAATGCATGTTTAAATGTATTTGTATTTGAGATGTGGTCACCTGTATTGTAAAGGGAAAATTGCACTTACTATAGCCGTCTGAATAAGCATCTCTTATCCTCTGGAAATAGGAAGTGGCATGCTAATGGCCCTGTCCTAGCAGAGAGGTGTGAAGGACAAAACCTTTTGATGTGTAAGTTCCTTAGAGAAAGATGCTAATCACGGGGGTATCTCCTTATCCCATAGATAAAGTCTATGGGCTTGGAACCTGTTTGTTTCATGTAGCTGATTTAATTGATATACAAATCCTGAATGGTAGATGCAGGAAGGAAGAATATTTGTTTGGTAAATCCAATACAAACCGTATTTAAAGCTATGTGTTAAATGTATCAATGGTGAAGTGTAACCTCCCAGGTGGTAGGAATTGGAGTTTAAATTATACAAAACTTTGTCTGTGTGTGGCAGGAAAAAGGAAATAGCTTTTTTGCACTTACTGACATCTTTGTAAAATGTAATTTATTTATATTTTGTGTGATAACCTGATTGATTGGAGAAGACAGGGAGGGCTTACCCCCCTGTGGTACTGTGTGGAAAATTGACATAAAAAGGAGGCCTGCGTGCCTCCAGATTGTAGTTGTACCATCTTTATTCTGCTGGAACATCTTGCTGTATGCTGTTGCCCCTAGCAATAGGGATGAGTCTTTTTTAAGGCTATTATTGAGCAAATAAACATCTGCCTCAAGAAGATTGCTTCATCTTGTGACCTACAGGGTTATGCCAAACATAGCCCTGTCCTCTGGCTGTCCAGGGAAGCACCTAACGTCTCCAAGTTCCGCCTTCTGCCAGCTACCGGTAGAGGCCTAGCAAGTGGCTAGTGGGGATTCGTCAACACCACACAGGTGTGGTAAGGCAGTGCGTCGGCACATACAGAGCAGAACTGTGGTTCCAAACGCCACGGCAGGTTAGGAGTTTGGTGGTGGTGGCAGCATAAACCCGCCCCCAACGCAGTGGGTGGAGTCAGTAACAGGCAGTTACTGACGGTAAGCGGGAATCCCCTATGTGGTCAGGCCTCGTGTGACCTGACCCTCCATTCTGTGCGCAGGAGACGGGACGTGAAAGCTGCAAATGCTTTCGTACGGGACCGACCTGTCACAGCTTTGATATGCAAATAAGAGGTAAGGTGTCTCATAGGAGACCAGTGAATGGTACATATATATAATATTATAATTATGTGTATAGTTATATGTGTATGTTCTGCAAGATAGCTATCCAATCTGAATCATATCATTTAAATTATAGATTATTGCTAGAGTCATAGATCTGTGTGAAATAGGATACATTTGTTGCTATATAGGTAAATTTGAAATAACAGTATTTTAAGGAAGTGTAAAGACACAAACGCAGGTATACAGAACAAGTTGTGTCTAGTGGGCAATAGTAATTAGAATTGTTCACATTTATAGAGCTGTGTGATTTGTTTTATTGCGGACGCAGGGTTTTGTACATGTGTCTCGGACAAAGTAAAGGACTGCGCACGCAGCATAAGAGACACGCACGGTCGCGTGTTTACGCAAAGTGCGTAAGAATGCGGGCGCTAAGTACAAATTACACAATAGTGTTGTTTAGTTCAAAGGTGGGCAGCTTTGAACCAGAGGTATTGCAGAACTTAAGGATAAGAATATGTCTGATAAAATCCCGAAAACAAAGGGTCAGACATACAAATTGTTTAAACCTGTGGCAGCAAGAGGCGTTGGTGAGTTTGATCCTAAGGTATTGCAGGTGGTATGTCTAACCAAAGTCATATAAGACAAGAATGGAAATATAAGAACTGTTTGAACTTGTAGCAACAATAAACAAGAAGGAAGAGAAAAAAAGAGAATGCAAGTACACCGCCTTATGTAGATGTGGAAGCAGTTACGGCCAGCATACAAACTATAGAAAATATGAAAAATATGACTGTAACCTATATATATACTAATGAATGTTGAAGTTTTATTTAGGAAGAGAAGGTGACCTGATTGTTTTCAGCCATTTCTCATGCACCCAGAGGAGTATCCAACCGGTAAAAGAAGAGCAGTAGCCTGTGGGGGAAGTGGCTGAGACCAGTGGAACAGGTAAGTATGGTATCATTCGTGTACATATATCGTAAAACAAAAACAAAAATCAAGAAAGTAACGTCAGAAATGGAGAATAACCTGTCCGCATATTAGTATTTGCCAGTAGGAAAGCGGACAGAGACAAGGTAACCCCAGGGTATTTCTCAGTTACCATATAAGAAGTATTCATTCCTAGTAATGCCCCTAGTAAAGATGAGCTCAGAAATGTTTGTTGGACCATGTACAGACCCTTAATACGGGATGAGAAGGATTGAATGAAATGCTTCCCATGACCTAGAAGCTTGTTAAACTTTTGTTTTTGTCTCTTGCAGTAATAGAAAACTCTCCATCTGGATAAGATCACTGGTAAACACTAATTTCGGCAAATGGGAGGTGGCTGTCTCTGCAAATGGACGGGCTCAATAAGGCATTGAGTGTCAGGGTGCAGACTTCTTTGCAAAATTGGAAAGGGGTCACAGTAGCTAATCTTAGATAGTGTGCTATTGAACATCACAAGAATAGTGCTAGGCGCAGAGAACAACAGGTGGAGAGGTTGAGGACGGTAAGTATACTGGCACATACAGGAAAGAC
The DNA here is from genome assembly GCF_028390025.1 of Pseudophryne corroboree. Taxonomy (NCBI): domain Eukaryota; kingdom Metazoa; phylum Chordata; class Amphibia; order Anura; family Myobatrachidae; genus Pseudophryne; species Pseudophryne corroboree. The sequence goes on along the minus strand of NC_086450.1, from coordinate 513,615,358 downwards.
CCATCAGTCCAAACCCCAGATCCCTAATGGTCAATAATATGTTACACTTGTAGGAAGGAAGGGCATTTTGCCAGAGATTGTAGGAGTAGTAGGACACACAGTCAATATAGATCCCCAGGACAGAAAACACAAGCCACATTATTAAACACATAGACGGGACCAAGGGACATATAGTAAGGAATCATAAGCCATATAGAAAACACAGATTCGGCTAATGGGAAGAACAAAATAAATGCAACATTACCCTTTGACAAAACTTGAAGACTAATGTCGCATTCTACTGTTCTAGATGCATGTCCATCACAGGTAGATGAAATTATCTCACAGATACCGGGTTCCCTATGAACTTAGGATGGACAGGACACTGGATTGATGGCTGGGATAGTCCCAGTAGAGATAAGACACACAGATTATTTTTTTTAAGGGAGTAGACCAAGTAGAGAATCACTTCCCCGTAGTGCCCAATCCAGTTGTCACATTTTTATAAAATCTTCACCTCTGCAAACCTCTATTCTGTTTCTCTACAGTTTCCTCTTCATCTTTTGCGTTCACACAGGGTGGTACAATACATGGACCCAATTACAGTTCAAACTCCACATGCCTAGGTCCTTCAGAGTTCTGCCCGAACCCAGTATATCTCAACAGCACGATGACACCAGTATTACTGCAGTGTGCCTTGTCATGCACAAAGGGTGGAGAATGGGAATACTGGTGAAGGGAAATTTTGTATAGACACTGATATGCCTGTTGGTGAATGGCAAACCTGACATTTTCTTGTTCATTTTCTTCTTCCTTCTCTCCTCTAGAGATGTTTCTTTTTTTTTTAGTTATGCTCATGGTACAAAAAATTTGTGTTCCCTACAGGAAAAGGCAGTCTGGAGGACAAAGGGGTATGGCCAGGAGTCCTCAGGACTGTGAACAGGTGGACACGGTAAGCCAGTAGCCCCCAGAGCATACCTTCCAAGTCTAGCTGAGGTGGCACACGGTCTGACTCATCTAGGCAAAGAGGGTAGGTGCAGGCTGATGAGAGCCTACTGGTGTGCGCCAGGATTCTATTCTCATGCAGGTAAGAGAGCAATGACCTGTCTTGCTTGCTTGAGGAAGAATATTGGTAAAGCAAGACCAACAGAGCCATCCCATATCCCTCCTGCAGACGGATCTTTTCAGGAAATACAAATCGACTTCGTACAGTTAACACCCTTTAGTAATTATTGTTATTTATTGGTGTGCACTGATGTTTTCTCAAACTGGGTAGAGGCATTTCCTGCCGCCACGGATGCTGCTGTGTTTACCGCAAAGAAAAATTGCGCAGAAATTTGTGTGTAGATAATGGTACCCCTAGAAGTAGGAGCAAAGCTTGAAATTGGACTATTGTGATCATAGATACTGCCACTAGTATTATGTAGCTTCGGAACCACTCCCGGATCTTCACTCAACGAATCACCCTCTTCGAAATTTGTTTTTGTTTTGGTATTTGTGTCTTTTTTGGTTGTTTTTGGAAGACAACCTCATGTCATGATTGATCCGCACAATGATCAGAAATACACCAATGAGGTGACAGTACAGTACCTTATTGAGATGAGCCATCATTTGAGAACTTGACAAAAGAACTTGAAACTTGATTGCTGGTAGGCCAAATACTAACTGTCTTGATTGTGAACCAAGAGACTGTGTGATTGTTCTTACGCTCAGGTTGCCTAATAGACAGGTGGGAAGGGCCATACCAAGTTTTTTGACAGCACTATCCCAGTGAATGTAGCCGAGAGAGAGACTTGGGTCCACGATTCCCATTGTAGGAAAGTCGGTAGTCCGGAAGGAACTCGTAAATGGAGTGAGATCGCAAAAGTATCACCAGAGACTCTGTTCCGTGAAGACTGAGAGGCGGCACTGTTGAACACTACCTGAGCGTACTAAAGGATTGCAGAAAGACCAGTCATTGTAATTGATTTGTTATGAACAAGAGTTGTTTTGTTCTATTTCTCTTTTCTCTCTTTCCCGCTGACAAACATTTTCTTTCAGGATAGTCTATTTTTGCGAGGTTTTTTATGAGGAGTCGAGTGTGGGACTGGTTCTGGAGGAAGGAGTGATTTCCTTATAGGATCCCCCGATCAGTTTGTTAAAATCAGAGAAAAATCAAAGGTCTAGTAGTTATGGAGTTCAGAGGTAATCAGGAACAATCAGACAATGGCTATTCACACATTGCAGATAAAGAGCTCATTAATATATGTGGAAGAAAGGTTTATGAGTGGCTCTCCCCGAACTCCGAAGGTTTATGTTATTTAGGAAGGACACTACTTATAACCCTTTTTCAATGATTAAACAGACCTAGCATACGTTCCAGAAATGGAAACAATGTTCAGAAAATTATAGGAATATGTAGATCATGAAAATTTTATGTCACTGTAACGATTTGTTTGTGTCTTCTTCATCTACCCAGCAGAACCCCAATCGAATCCAAACATCAGTGTACAAAGACGTAGGTACATGTATGTGTGAAATGTTCGTCGCAAATCAGACATTATAGGCCAAAGCACTATCCCAGCATACTCTATAGGTTGAATGTTGTCCCACACCCAACCAGTGGTCCCGTGACCGCCGAGTGCATATAGAGGATGTCTCGTCCTCCTCCCTGTCTTCCCCAAATATAGTCAAGTGTCTGATTTGCGAAAATTAATACATACTTGTGTCTAGGTCACCGATTATTGTATGAAATATTTTTTTTCTTATGTTAATAATTGATGGCAGTTATTGTTTGCTGCCAAAGGGTGGACTGTCGAAGTCAAAAATATTAGAAAGAACATACAAACTACACACATTATGAGTCGCTACACTTGCAAAAATGCAGCAAGCACAGCAATATATGGTAACTGTCAAAGTCAGAAAAATATCTCTATGCACACTACCATATTTGCACCTCACACAGGTCCGTGCTGCGCGTGCGTACGCTCTCCCGTACGTGCGCATACTCACAGTCGCGGGCACCCGCAGGCGCATGGTATGCGTATTTACGGTAGAGTTTATGCGATCGTAGCGTGCGACTCAATCATTACATATTTTCACTAATAAGGTATTTTATAGATCATGGTCCCTTTGATAGATTCTGAAAGTTTGGTTAATATAGAATGTTCATGAACAGAGAAATCCCTCTTTGTTTGATACGAAGGGTCAGACAGGAGTAATACAGTGGTGTTTAGTATCCATCGGAAGAATATTTAATTAGAAATATTCCGGTGTTGGTTTGAAGCAGATCAATCGCTCGTGCGAATAGTTATGGACATAAGAAGTTTATGAACATTTACTTTATTTGCACTTTATTACCCATGCGGCGGGAAACCCAGTTTCCCTCCCACCTGAGCAGTTGGAAATAGTCACAGCCCACCTGTATGAATCAACCTATGACCTTTTGTTATAATGCGAAGCCGAATTCCTGTGTCCAATGAACAATGAGATTGTAGGGACCATTGAATTGTATTGTGTGTGGGGCATAAATAGGCAGGCCGACCGTATCCAGTTCTCTCTCTTCAACGGTTCTCATTGCTGATAATCGGGAGCTGGATATCGAGGCGCATGCGATCGTTTCCCCTTGTGCGTAAGTTTTCTCCGTAATCATATTGTCTTACTGTGAGCCATCTCTCTCTCTCTCTCTATCTCTCTCTCTCTCTCTACTCTTTCTCTCGTATTTTCCTTTAATTGTATTGTATTGTATTTCCCGTGTAGTTATCTGGTTAGTTGGTCTATGTTATATTGTAGTGTATCATTTGTACTGTGATTCCTTTTTTCAAGTATAATAGTTATAATACATATAATAGGTTTTGGACCCTAAGCCCAGGTATCTGTGTATTCTTTATAGGGTTAAGTATTCTCTGAGCGTCGGTGACGCTCAAGCAGCTTTGTAGTTAATCAGGTTACACCAGGTTGCACTTACACTCTGTCTCTACACTAAGGTATACTGTGTATCTCATTGTTAAAGGTATAGATATAAAGGTTTTAACGTTGTAAGCGTCTGCACCGCTGGTGATCTCCTCGTGGTCCCGAGCGTACGCTACGCTATAGCGAATCATTACGTTAGTCGGCAGCCAATAGCGTGCCTGCCTGTGATCACTGGGCCGTAAGCGAACGTGACGCTTGGGCGTCTCGACTACGGTTGAGCGATCGCTACACAACTTGCGTACCCTTACGGTACTTCTTACGTAGATAGCGTACAGTGTTCTTAGACCTCTTAAAGTGTTTTATATACGATAAATATTTAGCTTTATCAATTGGCGGCTCGCCCGTCCTTCACATATCTGCACTAGGTAGATCAGCAGACATTATCCCTCAGCAAAGGGCGGGAGGTTGTATCCCTCGTAGTGCTGACAGGATAAGCGTCTGCTTCGCTTAGGTAAAGAGTGCTGAAGGAATCCGGGAACCGGAGGTAAGAACAAAACGCTAGTGTCTTTTAAAACTGTTTTATTTTTCTGTCTTGCGTACACACGCACGCACATATATATATATCTGCATTTCTTTTTCATTTTCGTATATCACTCTCCTGTCTGCCAGTTTTATAGTTGATAGAAGTGCTAAAAGAGATTTGCCGTTATTTCATAGTTTAAGAGTAAAGGTAATATAGTTAAAAGATAGACAAACACACAGTTTTGCCTGGGAGATAAGGCGAAGTCAGTGTGTTGTGTGGTAGATGATCAAGGATCATCTACATTGATAAAAGTATAAATTGTGTTACGGTGGATCTTTGCTTTGCGTATACGTGTCTCTAACAAAGACTTGCGTACGCAATCCAAAGGCCGACGCACGCAGCGTATATTACGCAACGGAGCGTCCGGTTACGCCCACGTAGCTCAAGTCACGATAAGTTGATAAATAACGCAAAGCGATAAATAACGCGAGGCGAGAAATAACGCAAGTCTATTTTTGGGTGTCCGAAATTTAATTAACAGATCCTGCTCCTAATTGGTAACACACCTGATCTAAAGAAAAATTTCTGCGCAGAAATAGAAATAGAAACAAAAGTGTACATGTGATGAGTGAGTGTTTTTACAATTTTTAAAGGTTGAACCACAAGAAAAGTCGAGTACTCGTGAGGTACATGCGTGTAAGTGACGTGCACGGTGGCTAGGGAGGCATCCCTGGTTAAATATACAATTTTGAGCATTAGAGTATAGCAGACCAGGAGGTCATACTGTAACAAGACCAGGAGGTCATACTGTAACAAGACCAGGAGGTCATAGCAGACCAGGAGGTCCAGGTACAGCCGACAAGGAAGTCCGCTATACAGTTCACAGGCACAACACCGAAAAGGGTTGGTGCAACACCCATATAGGCCATATAAGCTCTGGCTGAAGGAATTCGCAGTCGTAAGTTTCGATTCCATTGGTCTTTCCGTACATAAGCTTAGTTGTTTGTGTACTGAACGACTGGACCGCACGTAAGTGTGTGCAGTAGTTAGTAATCTGACCTAATACCATTAGAGTAAAGGGGTCACAAACGCTATTTGTACACTCTAACGTGATTTGTGTAATTTTTTTATTTTAAGGGAAGTTTGCTGCTCACTCAGGAACTATCCAGCAACCAATAGTTACTGGAAAGAGTAAGTGTTCTTCGGATAACCCTCGCAGGTTCCAGTAAATAGAGGTTCAGGTCGCAGGGGCCCTAGGTCGAGTACGCCAGCACCATATCGGTGTGATCAGGTCGTATTGGTCGGCGTGGGCGAGTGAGTGGGGTACTCGGTAAACCGCCACCGTCAGCCTATTGTGGACATTTGGTTTTGCGTAAGGGTTGGCTAAATAAAGCAACACTTTCGAACTATGGGGGCCACTTGTTCAGGTAGGGGGCGATCAACCTCGGTTCGGGTTGATTCAGTGGTCCGACCAATTGGGTCGGCCAGGTATATAATGTGTGAGAAATATGGAAGTCACACAGAAACTTTATGTGATGAATGGGAGAGAATGACTGTACATGACGGGGAGAAATTCCCAAGAGTAGGTAGCTTCAGCTCAGAAGTGTTACAAAATTTAAGGAGGAGGATATGTCTCATAAAATCAACAAAGAGACGAATCCAGCATTATGATTATTTACAGTTGTGGCAACAGGAAGGTGAGATACAGAGAGGTTTGGCTCAGGCGGCGGGATCTGGCTCTAACAGAAAACTGATTGCCACGGCCCCACCGCCACCATATATATCAGGAGAGAAGTTGATTGCGGAGAAAGACGCACTAAGGTGTAACACAAAATCACTTAGTAACTGTGTAAATGTTAATGATAATGTTAACCCATTAACCCATGCAAGTATTAACCCGTGCAAGTTGTACCCTGTTTTGAACCTTCCTCAGGAGTGTGATCAAGAGGACGAATCGGCAACGATTTCAGCGCTCTCTCTAGCAGCCACCATAGCAGAGACCACAGTAGGCACAGCTCCACCCACGAGATTAGTAAAGGCCCCTAGCGGAGGGATAGGTGAGGTCGTATCAACTGGTAAGTACGGCACCATGCATTATGCTGAGACTATTTCACCACAGCCTGTAGAATCTACACAGAATGAGGTTGTTAGAATTACACCTGTTAGAGTAATAGCAGTGCCAAATGGGAAAACAGACACATCAGGAGCCACTCCCATTAGGAACATTGCCATGTACACCCCATTTTTCCCGAATGGAATTAAGGACCATAGTGTCTGAATTTCCTGACCCTAGAAAAGACTTAGTTGCCAGTCAAAAATACATCAGAGACTTAGGTAACACTGCAGAGCCCAACAATAAAGACTGGCAGATATTGCTGAGAGCATGTTTACCCTCAAATGTCGACGCAACTCAATTTTTAGCTGATTGCGGACTAGATCATGATGTACCTCTTACAGATGTGTACAACCAAGATAATGTGAAAAGAATAAACTTGCAGTTAAAAGAGTATTTCCCAGCAGTAGCTAAATGGAATAAGATATTCTCCATTAAACAGAAGGAGTCAGAGACAGCTGCAGAGTATTTTCACAGAGCATTATTAGAAATGGCAAAATACACAGGCATAGAGGACATTAAAACAGACACAAACCATCGGGAAGTAGCAGTATCGGTACTGATGGATGGTTTAAAAGAGTCATTGAAGACTAGGGTACAGACCACACAACCATGTTGGCGAGGTCTGTCTGTGGCTACTTTGAGAGAGGCTGCTATTGATCACGATAGAAACATCACCAGACACAGGGAACAACAAGGTGATAAATTAATGTCAGTAAGTATACAGGCTCTGACCACAAGGCAGCCTTTGTTTGTATCACCAAATCCTGTGGGTAAGTCAAGTATGGTTACTTGTTATTCTTGTCACAAACAGGGACACATGGCACGAGATTGTAGAGTAAAGAATCCACGAAACTCATACCAACCCCCTAGACAACGACACGACACACGACATTGGGATCGGGGTCCACAGAAACGGAGTTATGAGCCACATACAGGGGAAACAAAAAGATATCCCCCGAACAGAGACTGGCATGCCTCTGGTAGTTCCCAGCTAACTCCCTCACAAGTAGTTGCTGCCAGCGGGATTCAGGAAGGTCACCATACCCAATAGGGGTGTGGCCATACCTGTAATCTGCAGCCAGTAAAGTTAATTGCCAACCTTGGAAGTGAACCCGAGATCGCAATTAATGTAGCTGGTAAAACTTTAAACTTTCTTGTAGACACAGGGGCGGCCAAGTCAGTGATAAATTCGACAGTGGGCATGAGAACCACTGGTAGGACAATTCCAGCCATGGGAGTAACAGGAGTAGTCCAGCACTACCCTGTTAGCAAACCAGCCGAGATTACAATAGGGCCTTTGCATACCAAGCATTCCTTTTTGCTGGCTGCATCGGCACCAACTAATCTCCTGGGAAGAGACTTACTGTGTAAAATGGGGTGCGTCATTTATTGTACTCCTGAAGGTGTATTCTTGGACATACCTGAGAAACACGCTCAGGAAGTGCGAGACATGTTAGACTCCCCATCAAAATTAATGTCACATACCATTATGACAAATAGGAATCCATCCCAAATAGAAGAGATGACATCTCAGATACCAGAGTCACTTTGGACAAAAGACGGACAAGACACTGGATTAATGGCAAACGTAGCTCCAGTAGTTGTACAAGTAAAAGATGGTAGGATAGCTCCAAAAATCCCACAGTACCCTCTGAAGCCAGAGGTGGAGTTAGGAGTTTACCCAGTAATAGAGCGCTTGCTACAACAGGGCATTCTGGTAAGAACGTCCAGCACTGCCAATAGTCCCATCTTCCCTGTTAAAAAGAGTGGGGGGAGGGGTTACAGACTAGTGCAGGATCTAAGGGGGATTAACAAAATAGTTGAGAGTCAGTTCCCCGTAGTGCCAAATCCAGCTGTCATCCTAATGCAAATCCCTCCCACTGCCAAATTTTTCACTGTTATTGACCTCTGCTCCGCTTTCTTTTCGGTACCTCTGCACCCTGACAGCCAATATTTGTTTGCATTTACATACAGAGGAGTCCAATACACGTGGACTCGATTACCCCAAGGTTTCATAGATAGTCCAAGTATATTTTCTCAGGCTTTGCATGATTGTTTACAGTCTTTCCAACCAGACAGTGGATCAGTATTGATACAGTATGTGGACGATTTACTACTGTGTTCAGATTCACTGGAAGCATCTCTGAAGGATACGAAACAGCTCCTGTTTCATCTTTCAGACACAGGACACAAGGTTTCCAAAGACAAGTTGCAATTATGCCAAACTAAGGTAAAATATTTGGGACACTGTCTAACACAAGGACTGAGACACCTGACCGCTGATAGAATCCAAGCAATTAGAGACATGACTCTGCCACAAACCCAGCAACAGATCAGAACGTTTTTAGGAATGTGTGGGTATTGCCGTAATTGGATCCCAGGGTTTTCCATTTTGGCGTTACCTTTGCAGGAAATGGTCTCCTCAAACAAACCTGATAGGATTTCGCATACAGACGAGTCCGAAACAGCATTTGAGAGACTCAAACAGTGCCTAACGCAGGCACCAGCACTAGGTATGCCAGACTATGGGAAACCCTTTGAACTATACGGAACAGAAAGTGCTGGTTGCGCGGCAGGTGTACTAACCCAAAAACACGGTGATGCCAGCAGGCCAGTTGCATACTACAGCGCTCAGCTAGACACGGTAGCGCGATCCCTCCCCACATGCTTGCGAAGCGTTGCTGCGATAGCATTGCTAGTGACAAAAAGCGAAGATGTCGTGCTAGGCCACAACCTCACAATCCATACGCCACATGCAGTATCAGCCTTATTGAATTCTGCCCAAACCAGACACGTCTCATCAGCGAGGTTTACAAGATGGGAATTGGCACTAATGGCCCCCGTAAACATCACCATAAGGAGATGCAGTGCATTAAATCCTGCAACGTATCTCCCAGTTGTGCCTGGTCAGGCACAAAGGGTGGAAGGTGAGAGTGATGGGGAAGGAGGATTTAATACAAAAGAAGATACACATGATTGTATGGGATATTTGACCCAAAATTTTACCGCAAGGCCTGACATCAGTGACAACCCACTGGAAGATGCAGAACTTACGTTCTACACGGACGGTAGTTGCCATAGACAGTCAGACTCGGGAGACTTGTGTACTGGATACGCAGTCGTAGATGACCAAGACACCATAGAAGCGGAACCGCTAGGCCCACCTCACTCAGCCCAAGTTGCTGAACTGGTCGCCCTAACCAGAGCATGTGAATTGGCTAAAGGTAAGTCAGCCAATATCTACACCGATTCTAGATACGCATTCGGGGTAGTCCATGATTTCGGAGCCCTATGGCGTCTCAGAAATTTCATGACGGCCGCTGTAACACCGGTAGCGCATGCAGCTCACATAAAAAGGCTTCTAACAGCGATACAGGAACCCGACAAAGTGGCTGTTATCAAATGTAAAGCACATACATATAGCCAAGACCCGGTATCACTTGGTAACAGCCGAGCAGACGAAGCTGCTAAGTTAGCAGCTGCTACCCCCATACAGACAGACACCACACAATTGATGGTATTTAATACCATTAACACACAGAAGTTGTGTGAAATGCAAAATTTGTGTTCCACACAGGAAAAGGCAGTCTGGAAGGCAAAGGGATATGGCCAGGAGTCCTCAGGACTCTGGACGGATGGACATGGTAAACCAGTGGCCCCCAGAGCATATCTTCCATGTCTGGCTGAAGCAGCTCACGGGCTGACTCATCTAGGCAAGGAAGGGATGTGCAAATTGGTGAGAGCATATTGGTGCGCCCCAGGATTCTCCTCTCATGCGAGTAAAAGAGCAATGTCATGCCTTACCTGTTTGAGAAAGAATATTGGAAAGGCAATACCTACAGAACCATCCCATATCCCACCTGCCGGCGGCCCTTTCCAGGTAATACAAATTGACTTTATACAATTACCCCCTTGTCGGAATTTGAAATATGTACTTGTTTGTATAGATGTTTTCTCAAATTGGGTCGAAGCATTTCCTGCGGCTACAAATACCGCTATGTTTACTGCTAAGAAAATTGTGCAGGAATTTGTATGTAGATATGGTATCCCTAGAATAATCGAAAGTGATAGGGGTACCCATTTTACAGGTGATGTCTTTCAAGGAATGTGTAAGTTGATGGGAATTGATAGCAAGCTGCACACTCCGTACCGTCCACAGGCGAGTGCGAAGGTCGAAAGAGTGAACAGCACTATTAAAAATAAATTGAGTAAAGTGATGGCAGAGACAGGATTGACATGGCCAGAAGCTTTACCCATTGTATTGTACAGTATCAGAACCACTCCCAGGTCCCCTCTTAATCTGTCTCCCTTTGAAATCTTGTTTGGTCGACAACCGCATGCCATGATTAACCCTCAGGATGATTTGAAATGTAACAATGAAGTAACTGTAAAGTACTTGATTAACATGAGTAAACAGTTAAGGAATCAAAATGATAATCTGAAGTTGGTGATTCCTGATCTATCTGATAGTAATTGTCATGACATTGAACCTGGGGATTATGTAATGATACGGAATTTTCTACGCTCAGGTTGCCTTATTGACAGATGGGAAGGACCATACCAGGTCTTATTGACTAGCACTACAGCATTGAAGGTTGCTGAGAGAGAGACTTGGGTCCATTCATCCCACTGCAAGAAGGTTGCTGATCCAGAGAAGTCCCGTGATAAGGAACAGACGGTAGAGGTTGTATCACTGGAGTGTCTGTTCCAGGAGGACTGAGGCGGCACCTGAGCCTTGAAGACCGAGAGCTGTTGTCGACTCCCCACTCCCTTTTATTGTTTTTCTCCACTTCCCATCCCCTCTCCCTCAAATTTCTTTTTCCTCCTTCTCATTCTTCTCCATTTCCTCCTATAAGATGGACTTGCCCCAAGAGACTGTGATCCGGATTTTCCTGTTGACCATGATGTTGACCAGAGCAGTCTGTTCCGGCGAGAGTACCATGGAGGTCGATAGAGGTTCTGGAATGGGTTCTGATGATAAAGATGGAGGCGTAGTTTTCCAAGATCAACCTAACCAACAAGCAAAGGCGAGTATCAGAAAACGATCCGATAGCATTGACCATAGAAGGAATTGTGACGGATTGTTAGCTGAGGAAAACTGTATCTGTAGGCTCTGTAACAATGTCATTGAAGATGGGTGCATTAAGAAATGCCAATCCAGTTTTAATATCCATATGGACCGGCATCCATTGAGTGACTATCACTCCTTAGTGGGTAATGTGTTAAACAAAACAGATTGTTGGGTATGCTCTCAAGTACCTCAAGGTCATAGCAAATCAGGGCTAGTACCATTTCCTTTAACGATAGGGGAGGTACTTGAGTTAAATGGTGGGAGACCGGTGGACAGGAGGTTTAATATCTCCAGCCCTCCTAGTTTGAAGCTCCACCAATACCATGTGGATAGGTCCCTATTATGTTTCAACATCTCCAATCCCAGAAAGCCGGGAAATTGGGAAGTGTCATGGAGTAACCACACCATGACCTTTTCGCATAGAGCAGATAGAATGCCCACAGATACAGAGCTTGTACGCCACATAGCCAGTAGAGGAAAATCTTTCCGGTATAGGTACACCTTAGGAAATAGGATTACGAGAGTTGGAGAAGTATCACCAGGATACTGTGCACATATCGTACAACCTGATACGTGTATTAAGCAGATGGAAGAATTAGGGTTAGGAGATTTCACCTGGAAGGTGTGTAATATGGTTATGTCCTTCTCCGTCCCATATGTTCTCCCCGATGATGCATATTTCATATGCGGGAGAAAGGCGTACAAGTGGCTTGCCCCAAACTCTGAAGGATTGTGTTATATTGGAAAAGTATTGCCTGAAGTGATGACTGTAACACATGATAAAATGAAAGACATACATCGTGGTGCCCAAGCTCCTTATACTCACACCCATTACGAGCACGTTGTTAAAAGGCACCTGATAGAGAAGACAGAGCATCCGGCCTCTGATCTGATAAGTGAATCCACCGGGATTCAATTCTTAATCGCGTTAGATTTCACCCGCACCGCTAGAGGAGTGCTAAATTATAAATACATATCGGCGCTCGCAAATTTGTTAGATAATATCACTGAAATGTATGATGACACGTTTAGATATACTGGAAGGGAACTTCAAGCTTATAAAACAGAACTGGTGCAGCGTAGAATGGTTCTTAATTACCTCACAGCAGTGACAGGCGGATATTGTGTTACATTGGCAACACAGTACGGCGTGAAGTGTTGCACGTATATCACGAATAGCACCGAGGATCCGGTCGAGGTCATAGACCAAAAGATGGACGATATTCTCCAATTGAAGTGGGAATTTCGCCGAAAACACAATCTCACTCTTGCTGCTGTAGGTAATGAGCTGACTGGTTGGGTGTCATGGTTGAACCCGCGAAATTGGTTCTCCGGTTTGGGAGACTGGGCTCAAGGAGTCATAATGGATGTTGGGAAGTTTCTCCTATGTATCTTAGGTGTTGTCATATCAATTGGCTTGATATTTAGATGCGGTCAGGCTTTAATGAAGTGCAAACATCGTACCAGGGTAATGAGTTTGAGGAGTGAGGAAACTGTAATTAACCTGGATTTGATTTATGACCCAATGATAGAAATAATGATGTAATGAAAATGCGATTATACGGTCCGTTTCTTTCACCTGTTTTTCTGGTTTTTCTCCAAGATAAAAAGACCCACTTGGACGAGGAAGTTGACGAGACGCTATACAGACAACGGATAGACCAAAGAAGAAGTTTTGACCACTTGAGATACGGACATTTGATGAACTTTGCCATGGATCCCCAGTTTCCCTAGAATTCTTAAACTTACGCTAGCCCAACATTTTTTGTAAATCTAATGGCATTGACAAAGCTTTTTGCTCACACCTAATGGGCAACACAGCGCAAAGAAGACGACTTTCAACTGATACCGAACAAAACTTCAACCGACAGATGTACATTAACCTGACATAGAATACCACCGCATTTACCGTAATTATGTCTTTTCTTCATTTCTACAACCCTCAGGTAATGACACACATAGTATAGGGAATACAGGCACAGATATCAGCAATCACATATTCCCCCATTCATGTATCATCAACTAAAATGTGCTCCCCATTTTGTTCAAATCCGAAAAGAGCTCGGTAAAGTTTGACAGCCCATCCACAGACCCGTACCACGGGATAAGAAGGAATTCAAATGTATACTTCGCAATACCTCGAAGCTTGATTTACAACACGTACGGCACGATGATACATGACCCCCCAAACACGGATTCATACACACATGCTTCTGCTATCTCACTAGGTCATACCCTCTTCACACCTACTCCTCTCTCCTCCCTTACCCAACCATGGAAATGAATTAACCCCTAACATATATTTTTCTCCTTTTGAAATGTTTTCAGGAAGTGGCAGTTATTATTGACTGCCAAAGGGTGGACTGTCAAAGTCAGAAAAATATCTCTATGCACACTACCATATTTGCACCTCACACAGGTCCGTGCTGCGCGTGCGTACGCTCTCCCGTACGTGCGCATACTCACAGTCGCGGGCACCCGCAGGCGCATGGTATGCGTATTTACGGTAGAGTTTATGCGATCGTAGCGTGCGACTCAATCATTACATATTTTCACTAATAAGGTATTTTATAGATCATGGTCCCTTTGATAGATTCTGAAAGTTTGGTTAATATAGAATGTTCATGAACAGAGAAATCCCTCTTTGTTTGATACGAAGGGTCAGACAGGAGTAATACAGTGGTGTTTAGTATCCATCGGAAGAATATTTAATTAGAAATATTCCGGTGTTGGTTTGAAGCAGATCAATCGCTCGTGCGAATAGTTATGGACATAAGAAGTTTATGAACATTTACTTTATTTGCACTTTATTACCCATGCGGCGGGAAACCCAGTTTCCCTCCCACCTGAGCAGTTGGAAATAGTCACAGCCCACCTGTATGAATCAACCTATGACCTTTTGTTATAATGCGAAGCCGAATTCCTGTGTCCAATGAACAATGAGATTGTAGGGACCATTGAATTGTATTGTGTGTGGGGCATAAATAGGCAGGCCGACCGTATCCAGTTCTCTCTCTTCAACGGTTCTCATTGCTGATAATCGGGAGCTGGATATCGAGGCGCATGCGATCGTTTCCCCTTGTGCGTAAGTTTTCTCCGTAATCATATTGTCTTACTGTGAGCCACCTCTCTCTCTCTCTCTATCTCTCTCTCTCTCTCTACTCTTTCTCTCGTATTTTCCTTTAATTGTATTGTATTGTATTTCCCGTGTAGTTATCTGGTTAGTTGGTCTATGTTATATTGTAGTGTATCATTTGTACTGTGATTCCTTTTTTCAAGTATAATAGTTATAATACATATAATAGGTTTTGGACCCTAAGCCCAGGTATCTGTGTATTCTTTATAGGGTTAAGTATTCTCTGAGCGTCGGTGACGCTCAAGCAGCTTTGTAGTTAATCAGGTTACACCAGGTTGCACTTACACTCTGTCTCTACACTAAGGTATACTGTGTATCTCATTGTTAAAGGTATAGATATAAAGGTTTTAACGTTGTAAGCGTCTGCACCGCTGGTGATCTCCTCGTGGTCCCGAGCGTACGCTACGCTATAGCGAATCATTACGTTAGTCGGCAGCCAATAGCGTGCCTGCCTGTGATCACTGGGCCGTAAGCGAACGTGACGCTTGGGCGTCTCGACTACGGTTGAGCGATCGCTACACAACTTGCGTACCCTTACGGTACTTCTTACGTAGATAGCGTACAGTGTTCTTAGACCTCTTAAAGTGTTTTATATACGATAAATATTTAGCTTTATCATAACACACGCATTTACACGGACATGCCACAGAGATGGATTCGACACTTATTTCATGCAGTACATAATTATAATAATATCAAGCGCCAGACATCATGATGATTTAAAATTATATAATGAAGTAATGTCATTTATGTGTATTATTTGAACGAAGCAAGATAGACCGGTCATATTTACTATTAAAGCAACCAGATTAATGTGTAGATTCATTTGATACTTGTTATAAAGTTGTAGGACATTGCAACAAATAATTATGATTAAATGTATGTAAGCTAAAATCACTTTTATTAGAACAACAGATATTCCAAACAGGTAGTGGACAGGAAGCTCAGGCCAGCCCCTTTGGACGTCCCCAAGGCTGAACCGGTTTAGCATATACAAAGAGACTAGTGACTCATCATGAATGAGTAAGTTCCCTCCCCCAAAAACTAGATAACACATTGCTGATCACACAGGAGCTCAGTTGCTGTTTGGTCTGAGACGATGATGGAGTTATTGCCAGATCAGTTCCTGTATTTATTTGCTGAGAGAGAGATATTAAGAGGAGGATGCATTGAAATATATGGTAATTGTATCGCTGGCCTGTAACTGTATCTATTAACTGCTTACTGTATGAGTTGTAACTATAGGTATACTGTACATTGTAATATATTGAATCCATATCCTTTTAATAACAAATATATACATCAATGAGCTTTGGAACTCAGATAATGTGTGGGTGTATTGTTTTCTCTTATGGGATGCAGTGTTTTGCGATGTACAGCGCACTTTTATCGTATATGGTAATAAGATGTGCCTGGCGTCTGCAGTATATATTAGAGTGGGCATTTTAAATATTTGTGAGAAAGCAATTTGGCATGCACACCCTGTTGGTCACTATGATGTATAACTATCCTACTGGGTTTATCATACCCTAGAGCAGTGATTTTCAACCTTTTTTTACTCGCGGCACATTGCACAATATTTTAAAATTGCCAAGGCACACCATCAGTTCCCCACAGAAAAAAACAAAACACACACATTGGCCCTCACAGTAAAAAAAAAATCCACACATACATTGGCCTACACAGAAAAAACAATCACATTGCTCCGAACATAAGAACATCAAGGTAGGGGCACCCTCTCATCGGGTAAATGGGCACCTCCAATCACAGCAGCCAGGAAAACAGCACTCCAGTCCAGGGTTTTGGAGCAATCTAACCTTAGGTAGGTTTATTGTGCACAGATAAACAAAAGCAAATTAATCCTAGCCTGTCTGGGCACTAAGTGACACACATATTCCCTCTCAGAGTGGAATGACCTTATAGCCCCACTACAAAACAGACATATGCACAGTACTCAGTACATAATAGCTTCTATGAACAAGCCTTTTACCTGTTTCCCCAGGAAGTGAGACCCTGAATAAAGCCCCGACACAGCTTTACTGGCCTTTACAGGTGCAAAAAACGAATTAGCCCGATCACAGGCTGAAGACCTGAAATAGGCCTAGGGTATGGAGCCTACCCGTTCTCTCCATCCAGGAACCCTTAACTTGCTTTTACTAAAGCCGAAAACATTTAACCAGTTTGTTTTGCAATCACATTTTCCTTGGGTTTTAAATCATATAGGGCAGAAACCTGGGACAAACATATTTCCCATTTATAATGTTCCCTGTGCGTTCATGACAAACTCACCCCACCTTTGTGTTGACCTGTAGGATGGAACAACTGCAGCCCTCAAAACAACACAAGACAAAGTGTCTGCATTGGCTTCTTGGTATGTGCTCTAGTCAAAACTTAAAGTTTTGCAATGCCTAGAACCACATAGTTATTCTCCCATTGATCTCTTTATTCTCAAATCATTTTAAAGTGGCATGATCGTGATCAGTCTAAATTTTCTTCCCAGCAGGTAGTACCTGAGAGTTTCTAATGACCACTTGATTGCCAATGCTTCTTTCTCGGTAGTGGCATAGTTTCTCTCATGTACATTTAACCTTACTGCTTAGGTATATAAGAGAATGTTCTTCACCCTCTTTGTTCTGGGAGAGGACCACACCTATCCCTACATCCAATGCATCAGTTTGCACCACAAATTCCCTTTAAAAGTCAGGCATCATCATCAGAACTGGTTGGGTACAAAATGCTACCTTCAATTCCTGAAAAGTCTTTTCTGCTTCAGGAGTCCATCCAACTTTCTGTTTGTCCTTAGTAAGGTCTGTCAGTGGGACAACAATGGTGGCAAGATTGGATATAAACCTATAATACTCGTGATTCCTGAAAAAAGTGCTTCTTATTCAAGGGTCGTGACAAAATTTGTATTGCTTCAATTTTATTAAGTTGGAACTTTATCAAGCCTCTGCAATGGTGTATCTCAGATATTTAACTTCCATCCCTAGACAACATTTTTTGGGGTTGGCGGTCAATCCTGCCTTACGGATGGAGTCCAACACTGCTTGTACTCTGGGTGAGACTGACAATCAGGACTATTGATGACTATATCATCTAGATTAGCAGCAACATACTGTCTATGGGCCTTCAAATTCTATCCATAATCCTTTAAAAAGGCAGCATCTTGTTTTGGAACAACCCTTCCGGTGCAGAAAAAGCTGTCTTTTTTTTTCTCTCTGTCAATGGCATTTGCCAGTATCCTTTGGTTAAGTGTAGAGTGGTTAAGTACTTCGCTGTTCCTAGTCTTTCAATAAATTCATCGAACGTAGACACATCGAACCTAGACACATCATTACAGAAGCGCAAACTCCCGTCAGGTTTTGGATTAAGCAACGGGCTACTTGAGCACTCACTATGTGACTCTTCAGTTACCCCCAACTCCAAAAATTTGTTAGACACTGATTCCCATTTGGCTTCTGGTATTTTATAGGGCTTTAAGTTAACCTTAAACTCTGGGTCAGTGATTACGTCATGTTTAATAACTTGTTTTACCCGATACGTCTGACAACAAAACTATTTCTTATGAGAAATTCTTTTTCTCATACGTCCTAGAGGATGCTGGGGATGCTTCAAGAACCATGGGGTATAGACGGGATCCGCAGGAGACATGGGCACTTTAAGACTTTAAATGGGTGTGAACTGGCTCCTCCCTCTATGCCCCTCCTCCAGACTCCAGTTAGATTCTGTGCCCAGTGAGACTGGATGCACACTGAGAGGCTCTCCAGAGTTTCTCAGAAAAAGACTTAGGTTTATTATTTTCAGGGAGACCTGCTGGCAACAGGCTCCCTGCATCGTGGGACTGAGGGGAGAGAAGCAGACCTACTTCTGTGAGTTTCAAGGCTCTGCTTCTTTGGCTACTGGACACCATTAGCTCCAGAGGGTCTGATCGCTAGGTACGCCTTGATGCTCGTTCCCGGAGCCGCGCCGTCACCCCCCTCACAGAGCCAGAAGTCGGGTGAGTAGAAGAAGATCAGAAGACTTCAGTGACGGCTTTGAGGTACCGCACAGCGGCCACGCTGTGCGCCATGTTCCCACACACACAGCGGCACTACAGGGTGCAGAGCGCAGGGGGGGGCGCCCTGGGCAGCATGAATCCTCAGTATTAATCTGGCAGAAGAGGCTTACAGTGCCTGGGTACTAAAAACCGGACCCCCACCAGTATAAAAAAATTGAATAATAGCGGGGCTGAAGCGCGCCATCGAGGGGGCGTGGCTTAGCCCTCACAGCTCTAATCAGCGCCATTTTCTCTTCACAGAGCTGCAGAGACGCTGGTCCTGGCCTCCTACACTGCTGTATAAGTAACAGGGTGCAAAACGGGTGGGGGGGGCACGGAGTTTTGGTGCTGTTTTTAGTAATATAAAAGCGCTAACAGGTCTGAGGCATTGTTTTAATAGTTTCAGTACCGGAATAGGCGCTGGGTTGTGAGCTGGCAAAACTCCCTCTGTGTTTCTCTAACAGGCTTTGCTGTGGGCCTGTCCCCTGTAGCCCCAGTGTGGTTGTGGGTGTCGGTACGCGTGTGTCAACATGTCTGAGGCTGAGTGCTCTTCCCAGGAGGAGGCTGGAGGGGGGACAGAAAAGGCTGTGGGAGTGACCGTGTCGGCACCACCGACGGCTGATTGGGTAAATATGTTGAGTGTTTTGAATGCAAATGTGACTCGGTTGAATAAGAGATTAAATAAATCTGAGTCTCAGAACCAGACATGGAGAAAATCCATGGAGGAGGCATTATCACAAGTACAGACCCCCTTGGGGTCACAGAAGCGTGCGTTTACCCAGATAGCGGATACAGATACCGACACGGACTCTCATTCCAGTGTCGACTATAGTGATGCCAGATTGAATCCTAAACTGAGCATTCAGTACATGATTGTGGCGATAAAAGATGTATTGCATATCACGGAAGACCCTGCTGTTCCCGATACTAGGGTCTGTATGTATAAGGGAAAGAAACCTGAGGTAACGTTTCCTCCCTCTCATGAACTGAACGCACTTTTTTAAAAAGCTTGGGAAAATCCTGACAAGAAGGTACAGGTTCCCAAGATAATTCCGATGGCATATCCGTTCCCCTCTGGGGACAGGGAAAAGTGGGAGTCAACCTCCACGGTGGACAAAGCTCTATCGCGGCTGTCCAAAAAGGTGGCGCTTCAGTCTCCTGACACGGCAGCCCTAAAAGATCCTGCAGATCGTAAGCAGGAAAATACACTAAAATCCATTTATGTCACTACAGGTTCGCTACTCAGGCCTGCCGTTGCTTCGGCATGGGTGAGTAGCGCTATTGAAAAGTGGGCAGATAACTTGTCCTCTGAGATAGATACCCTAGACAGGGATAGTGTGCTTTTGACACTGGGTCATATCAGGGACGCTGCAGCCTATCTAAAGGAAGCTGTGAGGGATATTGGCCTTTTGGGATCAAGAGCCAATGCCATGGCAGTCTCAGCTAGAAGAGCATTGTGGATTCATCAATGGAATGCTGATGCTGACTCTAAGAAGACTATGGAGTCTCTGCCATTTAACGGTAGTGTCTTGTTTGGTGACGGCCTCACTGACCTGGTATCTACGGCTACCGCGGGTAAGTCATCATGTCTACCTTATGTTCCTGCACAACAAAAGAAAACGCCACACTATCAGATGCAGTCCTTTCGGCCCAATAAATACAAAAAAGGACGAGGGTCTTCCTTCCTTGCTACGAGGGGAATAGGAAGGGGGAAAAGGTCACAGGATGTGGCAAGTTCCCAAGAGCAGAAGTCCTCCCCGGCTTCTACCAAATCCACCGCATGACGCTGGGGCTCCACTGCGGGAGTCCGCACCGGTGGGGGCACGTCTCCAACTCTTCAGTCAGGTCTGGGTTCGCTCGGCCCTGGATCCTTGGGTATTAGAAATACTAGCCCAAGGGTACAAATTGAAGTTTCAAGACTTGCCCCCTCACCGATTTTTCAAATTGGCCTTGCCAGCTTCTCTTCCAGAAAGGGAGGTAGTATGCGCTGCGATACTAAAGCTGTGTCAAAATCATGTCATTGTCACAGTACCCCCGTCACAACAGGGGGAAGGCTTTTATTCGAGCCTGTTCGTGGTCCCGAAGCCAGATGGCTCGGTCAGACCAATTTTGAATTTAAAATCCCTCAATTTCTATCTAAAAAAATTCAAATTCAAGATGGAATCTCTCCGAGCAGTGATCTCCAGTCTGGAGGAGGGGGATTTTATGGTGTCGGTCGACATAAAGGATGCCTACTTACACGTTCCCATATATCCTCCACATCAGGCTTACCTGAGGTTTGCTGTTCAGGATTGTCATTACCAATTTCAGACGTTGCCGTTTGGTCTGTCCACGGCTCCGAGGATTTTCACCAAGGTTATGGCAGAAATGATGGTTCTCCTGCGCAAGCAGGGAATCACAATTATCCCGTACTTGGACGATCTCCTGATAAAGGCGAGATCCAAGGAGCAATTACTAAAAAACGTTACGCTCTCACTGACAATTCTGCAACAACATGGTTGGCTCCTAAACTTGCCAAAATCACAGTTGGTTCCGACAACACGGCTGTCGTTCCTGGGTATGATTCTGGACACATAATTACAGAGAGTCTTTCTTACAGAGGCAAAGGCTCTGGAAATACAGAACATGGTAAAACTGATTCTGAAACCGGCAAGAGTGTCGATTCTTCAATGCACTTGGTTGCTGGGGAAGATGGTGGCGGCCTACGAGGCCATTCAGTATGGCAGGTTCCATGCCAGGGTGTTTCAGTGGGACCTGTTGTAACAAGTGGTCCGGGTCTCACCTGGACATGCACCGGAAAATAGTCCTATCTTCCAGGACCAGGATCTCTCTCCTGTGGTGGCTGCACAGTTCTCACCTTCTGGAGGGACGCAGGCTCGGGATTCAGGATTGGATCCTGGTGACCACAGATGCAAGTCTCCGAGGCTGGGGAGCAGTCACACAGGGGAGAAATTTTCAGGGAAAATGTTTAAGCCAGGAAGCTTGTCTGCACATAAACATTCTGGAATTAAGGGCCATTTACAACGGCATTCTGCAAGCGGAACATCTTCTTTGCGGTCTGCCCGTCTTGATCCAGTCAGACAACATAACAGCAGTGGCGTACATAAACCGCCAGGAGCAGAGCGGCGATGGCCGAGGCCACGAGAGTTCTTCCCTGGGCGGAGAGACATGCAAGCGCTCTGTCAGCAGTCTCCATTCCAGGAGTGGACAACTGGGAAGCAGACTTCCTCAGCAGACACGATCTCCATCCAGGAGAGTGGGGTCTTCATCAAGAGGTCTTTGCAGAAGTGACAAGTCATTGGGGAGTTCCTCAAATAGACATGATGGCATCTCGCCTCAACAAGAAACTTCAGAGATATTGTTCCAGGTCGAGGGATCCTCAAGCAATAGCGGTGGATGCCCTAGTGACACCGTGGGTGTTTCCTTCGGTCTATGTGTTCCCTCCACTTCCACTCATTCCAAAGGTGATAAAGATCATAAGAACAAGGGTTCAGGCGATACTCATTGTTCCAGACTAGCCAAGGAGGGCCTGGTATCCAGATCTTCAGGAGTTGCTCATACAAGATCCCTGGCCTCTTCCTCTACGAGAGGACCTGTTACAACAAGGACCGTGCATGTATCAAGACTTACCGCGGCTGCGTTTGACTGTATGGCGGTTGAACGCCAAATCTTAGCTCGAAAGGGTATTCCCAGTGAAGTCATTCCCACACTTCTTCAGGCTAGAAAAGAAGTAACGGCAAAGCATTACCACCGTATTTGGAGAAAATATGTATCTTGGTGTGAATCCAAGAAGGCTCCTACGGAGGATTTTCAGCTGGGGCGTTTGCTCCATTTTTTGCAAGCAGGTGTGGATGCGGGCCTAAAGTTAGGCTCCATTAAAATACAAATTTCGGCCTTATCAATTTTCTTTCAGAAAGAATTGGCCTCCTTTCCAGAAGTTCAGACCTTCGTGAAAGGCGTACTGCACATCCCACCTCCCTTTGTGCCCCCAGTGGCACCATGGGATCTTAATGTGGTGTTGCAGTTCCTGCAATCTCATTGGTTTGAACCTTTACGTAAGGTGGAGTTAAAATTCCTTACTTGGAAGGTAGTCATGTTGTTGGCCTTGGCATCCGCAAGGCGGGTATCTGAATTGGCGGCTTTGTCTCACAAAAGCCCCTATTTAATCTTCCATGCTGATAGAGCGGAGTTGAGGACTAGTCAGCAATTCCTGCCAAAAGTGGTTTCATCGTTTCACGTAAACCAGCCTATTGTGGTGCCAGTGTCTACTGACGCCTTGGCAGATTCGAAGTCTCTCGATGTGGTCAGAGCTTTGAAAATCTATGTCGCCAGAACGGCTCAATTTAGGAAAACAGAGGCTCCTGCTTCCAAGCAGACTATTGCACGCTGGATCTGTAATATGATTCAGCAGGCTCATTCTACGGCAGGATTGCCGTTACCAAAATCGGTGAAGGCCCATTCTACCAGAAAGGTGGGCTCATCCTGGGCGGCTGCCGAGGGGTCTCGGCATTACAGCTTTGCCGAGCGGCTACTTGGTCAGGATCAAACACTTTTGCAAAGTTTTACAAGTTTGATACCCTGGCTGAGGAGGACCTCTTGTTTGGTCAATCGGTGCTGCAGAGTCATCCGGACTCTCCCGCCCGTTCTAGAGCTTTAGTATAAACCCCATGGTTCTTGAAGCATCCCCAGCATCCTCTAGGACGTATGAGAAAATAGGATTTTAATACCTACTGGTAAATCCTTTTCTCTTAGTCCGTAGAGGATGCTGGGCGCCCGTCCCAGTGCGGACACTATCTGCAGTACTTGTTTAATAGTTATTGCTTGTGTTACACAAAGGTTGTGTTTCAGTTATGGTCAGCCTGTTGCTGATTTTGTTCATGCCGTTGACTGGAATTCTGTTTAATGCCATGTTGTACTGCGTGTTTGTGGTGTGAGCTGGGTATGTATCTCACCCTTAGTTTAACAATAAATCCTTTTCCTCGAAATGTTTTCCTGGGCACAGTTCCTATAACTGGAGTCTGGAGGAGGGGCATAGAGGGAGGAGCCAGTTCACACCCATTCAAAGTCTTAAAGTGGCCATGTCTCCTGCGGATCCCGTCTATACCCCATGGTTCTTGAAGCATCCCCAGCATCCTCTACGGAATAAGAGAAAAGGATTTACTGGTAGGTATTAAAATCCTTTCTCTAACGTCCTAAGTGGATGCTGGGACTCCGTAAGGACCATGGGGAATAGCGGCTCCGCAGGAGACTGGGCACAAAAGTAAAAGCTTGAACTAGCTGGTGTGCACTGGCTCCTCCCCCTATGACCCTCCTCCAAGCCTCAGTTAGATTTTTGTGCCCGAAGGAGAAGGGTGCATGCTAGGTGGCTCTCCTGAGCTGCTTAGAGTAAAAGTTTATTTTAGGTTTTTTAATTTCAGTGAGTCCTGCTGGCAACAGGCTCACTGCATCGTGGGACTAAGGGGAGAAGAAGCGAACTCACCTGCGTGCAGAGTGGATTGGGTTTCTTAGGCTACTGGACATTAGCTCCAGAGGGACGATCACAGGTTCAGCCTGGATGGGTCCCGGAGCCGCGCCGCCAGCCCCCTTACAGAGCCAGAAGAACGAAGAGGTCCGGTGAAATCGGCGGCAGAAGACGTTCCTGTCTTCAACTAAGGTAGCGCACAGCACTGCAGCTGTGCGCCATTGCTCTCAGCACACTTCACACTCCGGTCACTGAGGGTGCAGGGCGCTGGGGGGGGAGCGCCCTGAGACGCAATAAAAACAGAAATACCTAGGATAGCAAAAGAAATACATCACATATAGCTCCTGGACTATATGGATGTATTTAACCCCTGCCAGTTTTCCAGAAAAAAGCGGGAGATAAGGCCGTCGTGAAGGGGCGGAGCCTATCTCCTCAGCACACAAGCGCCATTTTCCCTCACAGTTCCGCTGGAAGGACGGCTCCCTGACTCTCCCCTGCAGTCCCTACAGAATCAGGGTAAAAACGAGAGAGGGGGGGCACTATTGGCAGCTAAATTATAAACAGCAGCTATAAAAGGGAGTAACACTTATATAAGGTTATCCCTATATATATATATATAGCGCTCTGGTGTGTGCTGGCAAACTCTCCCTCTGTCTCCCCAAAGGGCTAGTGGGGTCCTGTCCTCTATCAGAGCATTCCCTGTGTGTGTGCTGGGTGTCGGTACGATTGTGTCGACATGTATGAGGAGGAAAATGATGTGGAAGCAGAGCAATTGCCTGTATTAGTGATGTCACCCCCTAGGGAGTCGACACCTGACTGGATGGTTGTATTTAAAGAACTACGTGACAATGTCAGCACTTTACAAAAAACTGTTGACGACATGAGACAGCCGACAAATCAATTAGTGCCTGTCCAGGCGTCTCAGACACCGTCAGGGGCGATAAAACGCCCGTTACCTCAGTGGGTCGACACAGACCCAGACACGGATACTGAGTCCAGTGTCGACGGTGAGGAGACAAACGTAATGTCCAGTAGGGCCACACGTTACATGATCACGGCAATGAAGGAGGCATTGAACATTTCTGACACTACAAGTACCACAAAGAAGGGTATTATGTGGGGAATGAAAAAACTACCAGTAGTTTTTCCTGAATCAGATGAATTAAATGAGGTGTGTGATGAAGCGTGGGTTTCCCCCGATAAAAAAGTGCTAATTTCTAATAAATTATTGGCACTATACCCTTTCCCGCCAGAGGTTAGGGCGCGTTGGGAAACACCCCCTAGAGTAGATAAAGCGCTCACACATTTATCTAAACAAGTAGCGTTACCGTCTCCTGATACGGCCGCCCTCAAAGAACCAGCGGATAGAAGGCTGGAAAATATCCTGAAGGGTATATACACACATACTGGTGTTATACTGCGACCAGCAATCGCATCAGCCTGGATGTGCAGTGCTGGAGTTGCGTGGTCGGATTCCCTGACTGAAAATATTGATACCCTGGATAGGGACAGTATATTACTAACTATAGAGCATTTGAAGGATGCATTACTATATATGCGTGATGCACAGAGGGATATTTGCACCCTGGCTTCAAGAGTGAGTGCTATGTCCATTTCTGCCAGAAGAGCGTTATGGACGCGACAGTGGTCAGGGGATGCGGATTCCAAACGACATATGGAAGTATTGCCGTTTAAAGGGGAGGAGTTATTTGGGGCCGGTCTATCGGACCTGGTGGCCACGGCAACGGCCGGAAAGTCCACCTTTTTACCCCAGGTCACCTCTCAGCAGAAAAACACACCGTCTTTTCAAACTCAGTCCTTTCGTTCCCATAAGTACAGGCGGGCAAAAGGCCACTCATTTCTGCCCCGGGGCAGAGGAAGAGGAAAAAGACTGCACCAGGCAGCCTCTTCCCAGGAGCAGAAGCCCTCCTCTGCTTCTGCCAAGTCTTCAGCATGACGCTGGGGCTTTACAAGCGGACTCGGACACGGTGGGGGCCCGTCTCAAAAATTTCAACGCGCAGTGGGCCCCTGGATTCTGCAGGTAGTATCACAGGGGTACAAACTGGAATTCGAGACGTCTCCCCCTCGCCGTTTCCTGAAGTCTGCTCTACCAAAGTCTCCCTCCGACAGGGAGGCAGTTTTGGAAGCCATTCACAAGCTGTATTCCCAGCAGGTGATAATCAAGGTACCTCTCCTACAACAGGGAAAGGGGTATTATTCCACGCTGTTTGTGGTACCGAAGCCGGACGGCTCGGTGAGACCAATTTTAAATCTAAAATCCTTGAACACTTACATAAAGAGGTTCAAATTCAAGATGGAGTCACTCAGAGCAGTGATAGCAAACCTGGAAGAAGGGGACTATATGGTGTCTCTGGACATCAAAGATGCTTATCTCCACGTCCCAATCTACCCTTCTCACCAAGGGTACCTAAGGTTTGTAGTACAAAACTGTCATTATCAGTTTCAGACGCTGCCGTTTGGATTGTCCACGGCACCTCGGGTCTTTACCAAGGTAATGGCCGAAATGATGATTCTTCTTCGAAGAAAAGGCGTTTTAATTATCCCTTACTTGGACGATCTCCTGATAAGGGCAAGGTCCAGGGAACAGTTAGAAGTCGGAGTAGCACTATCTCAGTTAGTGTTACGTCAGCACGAGTGGATTCTAAATATTCCAAAATCGCAGCTGATTCCAACGACACGTCTCCTGTTCCTAGGAATGATTCTGGACACAGTCCAGAAAAAGGTGTTTCTCCCAGAGGAGAAGGCCAGGGAGTTATCCGAGCTAGTCAGGAATCTCCTAAAACCAGGCCAGGTGTCAGTGCATCAGTGCACGAGGGTCCTGGGAAAAATGGTGGCTTCTTACGAAGCGATTCCATTCGGAAGATTCCATGCAAGAACGTTTCAGTGGGATCTTCTGGACAAATGGTCCGGATCGCATCTTCAGATGCATCAGCGGATAACCCTGTCGCCAAGGACAAGGGTGTCTCTTCTGTGGTGGCTGCAGAGTGCTCATCTACTAGAGGGCCGCAGATTCGGCATTCAGGATTGGATCCTGGTGACCACAGATGCCAGCCTGAGAGGCTGGGGAGCAGTCACACAGGGACAAAATTTCCAGGGCTTGTGGTCAAGCATGGAAACATCTCTTCATATAAACATTCTGGAACTAAGGGCCATTTACAATGCCCTAAGTCAAGCAAAACCCCTGCTTCAGGGTCAGGCGGTATTGATCCAATCGGACAACATCACGTCAGTCGCCCACGTAAACAGACAGGGCGGCACGAGAAGCAGGAGGGCGATGGCAGAAGCTGCAAGGATTCTTCGCTGGGCGGAGAATCATGTGATAGCACTGTCAGCAGTGTTCATTCCGGGAGTGGACAACTGGGAAGCGGACTTCCTCAGCAGACACGACCTTCACCCGGGGGAGTGGGGACTTCATCCAGAAGTCTTCCAAGAGATGGTAAACCGTTGGGAAAAACCAAAGGTGGACATGATGGCGTCCCGTCTCAACAAAAAACTAGACAGATATTGCGCCAGGTCAAGGGACCCTCAGGCAATAGCGGTGGACGCTCTGGTAACACCATGGGTGTACCAGTCAGTGTATGTGTTCCTTCCTCTGCCTCTCATACCAAAAGTACTGAGAATCATAAAAAGGAGAGGAGTAAGAACTATACTCGTGGTTCCGGATTGGCCAAGAAGGACTTGGTACCCGGAACTTCAAGAGATGCTCACGGAGGACCCGTGGCCTCTACCTCTAAGAAAGGACCTGCTCCAGCAGGGACCTTGTCTGTTCCAAGACTTACCGCGGCTGCGTTTGACAGCATGGCGGTTGAACGCCGGATCCTGAAGGAAAAAGGCATTCCAGAAGAAGTCATCCCTACCCTGATAAAGGCCAGGAAGGATGTAACCGCGAAACATTATCACCGCATTTGGCGAAAATATGTTGCGTGGTGTGAGGCCAAAGAGGCCCCTACAGAGGAATTTCAACTGGGTCGCTTCCTACATTTCCTACAAACAGGACTGTCTATGGGCCTAAAATTAGGGTCCATTAAGGTTCAAATTTCGGCCCTGTCGATTTTCTTCCAAAAAGAACTGGCTTCAGTGCCTGAAGTCCAGACGTTTGTCAAAGGGGTACTGCATATACAGCCTCCTTTTGTGCCCCCGGTGGCACCTTGGGATCTCAATGTGGTTTTGGGGTTCCTAAAATCACATTGGTTTGAACCACTCACCACTGTGGAATTAAAATATCTCACATGGAAGGTGGTAATGCTGTTAGCCCTGGCTTCAGCCAGGCGTGTCTCAGAATTGGCGGCTTTATCCTATAAAAGCCCTTACCTGATTTTTCACACGGATAGGGCAGAATTGAGGACTCGTCCTCAATTTCTCCCAAAGGTGGTTTCAGCGTTTCACGTGAACCAAAAATGTAGAAACTTTAACCGAAGTTAAAAAATCGGGCGCAGGTTGGGCTGGTGTTCTAATTGTAGCAGCTGCTATATAACAGGTATAGTCAATCCTATGAACACTATAGACAATAAACAACAAACAAAGATAGCAGCGCTATATGTTAAAAAGATTTCAGCAATTACATTCATTAATTGTGGTGGAGATAGGGACACGTGGAGCTGAATGGATTATGGTGAAAAAGAACAATGATTTATTAAAATACATAAAATGTATCAATAAAATTAACAACAAATGAGAATGATAAAATTACAGCAGAACGGAATCACCATGGAGCTACCTTAATTACACTTATCCGTATTTCTTAATTTGTGTGGACTAATTGTTGATAGTATTGGAATTGGGTAAACTTTTTAGTACAGTCCTGATGGCTGCAATGCCACAGTATAATTACCGCTGGAGGAGGGGGTTCTCTGGATAGCGTCCCTTTTAGTGGGTAGAACCAAATCACTCTTATATCCTCACCAGTGTGCGGAGTCCTCAATGCTGAGTAGTAGGGCTGTGTTACCAATTGGCAAGTTGTTCACCTATTCCTTTTGGCGCAGTTCGTATAAGTCCACTAAAGATCCGGATATGATAAGTGTAGCTCCCAGTTGATGAAGGTGATCCAGAAATCAAAACATCTGACGCGTTTCGCTGCAGAACCTGCAGCTTTCTCAAAGATGATCTAAACAGTGTAAGGGATTCTATTTTTATACCCTAAGATGGCTGCTGATTGGCTCCACCTGTTAATCCATTCAGCTCCAAAAAAATGGTCAATCTCCTCCACATAATACGTGCAGATAGTATATATAATTTAGTACAAGACAGACTCAATCAAACTTTATAGTTTAATTCATAATATATCTAAAACTGAGAAATAAAACAATTCCATTCATATCAATTATTTCCAGGTTAATCTATTTCTTTCCAATCACATACTTCCTGAGACTTCAAGGTCCTAAATCCCTTCCGGGTCAGACAATACTGTTGCTTAGCAACCTCCATTTTAGGGACCTTTCTGAAGATCTCATTAGCACAGAGATCTAGGATTCATTTAGCCATTGCTAGTTAATCAGTTATCTCCCGCCTGTTACGTACCCCCGGCTGTCATATATATAGTAAAGCCGATCATTTACGACGCGTCTGTGTCCGTGTCTAGTAAATAGACCTCGGGCACAGAGCACGTCACTTCCGCGTACGGACCAAATCCCCGGTCCGTTACCTGGCAACCTTGTAAACACGGCACATCCGTGTCTGTGACTAGTGAGGGCAGCCTGGCCGGACCTCGTCACTTCCGCACCTGGGACCAACTTCCCGATCTGTAACCCGGCAACCGTATAAACAGTTGGTCGCCTGGTATTTTGAACTATGATGAATTAACTCACAAAAAAAAAAAACCGGGGCATGAGATATTTACAAATATAATTTCACTGGACAACCTTTATCATTTTAAATGTCCAGAGTTTGTTCATTATGACTCTCACTGAGTACCATAATTCTTCGGTATCCTAAATTCGTTCAGATCCCAACAGTAGATAATAATAATACTATTAAATTTTGATATATTCTCCTAATGATTAAATACTTGACTCTCACTTTTTTATATCAATATTTTATTTTATTGATCTTTAGAGATCACATCTTTTGATTTTTATTCTTTATTATTTATTTTTTATTATTTTTTATTTTTTATTTTTTATGAATATATTAATGGTCTTTAAAGATCACACCCTTTGATTTTTCTACCCAGATATATATAATATCTATTATATAAGTAGATTTATGGGTGGTCTATTGTTTACAATATATATCATAATGATAGAGTCTTACTAGTATCCAGAGAACATGTAATGGTCCCCATGTGAATTATCTGACTTTGTCTCCTAAATATCATAATTATGACTAAAGAAAAGGGAGGAAGGGGGAGGGGGAGGGGAAGGAGTGGGAAAGGGGAGGGGGGGGGGAAAGGGGGGGGAGGGGGGGGGGAAGGGGAAGGAAGGTTAATGGAAGGAATTAAGGGGTAAAAGAAATTATTACTTTAGGTTACAAGGCTGACTTAGAGATTACAGAACCAGAAAAAATCCCGAGAAACCTCCTGATATTCTTTTTAGAGGAAGGATCTTCTATATTACCATATTAAGTTCCACTGATTCATTCAGCCCATCGGGAAATATGCTGTTCATTCTGAACATCCATAGGGTCTCTTGTTTACATAATTTTTTATATCTATCCCCTCCTCTTGATGTTTTTGGGATATGTTCTACCCCAATCAGTTTTAAGCAGGCTGGGTTCCCTTGATGGCAGTCACTGTAATGTTTGGATACACTATGAGTCTGAATTCTCTTTAAGATATTTCTGCGATGCTCCAGAAATCGAATTTTCAGAGAGCGGGTGGTCCGGCCTATATATTTTTTATCACAGCTACAGGTTAATAAGTAGATCACATATGAGGTATCGCAATTGATAAATTGATAGTTGGATTTTATGGATCTTATTCAGAATGAAATTGCAGGTAATACACCTGTTTTTTCCACACTTATAACAGCCCTTTGGTTTTTGTAACCAGGTAAGGCTCTCCATATCCCTGCTACTTGATTCTTTAATGGGTCTGAGGTGGCTTGGTGCCAAAAGATTCTTCAGGGATAAGTTCTTTTTAAAAATAAACCGTGGAACCTGTGGAAGGAAGGGAGAAAGGGAGGTATCCTGTCTAAGGATGTTGAAATTTTTCGAAACAATATTTCTAATTTCAGAGTGGCAATTATTGAAGGTGGAAATAAATGCCACCTCATCTTGGTTGGAATTAGTTTTTTTGGCCTTTTTACTGGAATCCAAAATCTGGTTCCTATCTAATTTTCTAACTTCAGCTAATGCGTTTTTTAGCAATGATTCGGGGTATCCTCTTGAGACAAATGAGTCGTACATTAACTTAGCTTGAGTCTCAAACAGGTTTTGTTCCAAACAGTTCCTTCGAATCCGTAGGAACTGACTTTTTGGGATACTTCTTTTCCAGGGCATAAAATGTGCACTTTGAAAATGTAGGTATGCGTCAGTACCCACTTCCTTTATGAAGTTTGTGGTACAAATTTTGGATTCCCTTATCTCCAGGGAGATATCAAGAAATGAAGTGGAGTGTGTGTTAAAAGTGTGAGTGAAAATCAAATTATAAGTGTTTGAATTTAATTGATCCACAAAAGCCTGTGCTGAAGTGATATCTCCATCCCAAATAATAAAAAGGTCATCTATATAACGGCCATAGAGAACCAGGTTCGCGCCAAAGCCACCACCCCACACGAGTTGGTCCTCGATCATTCTCATTTGTTGTTAATTTTATTGATACATTTTATGTATTTTAATAAATCATTGTTCTTTTTCACCATAATCCATTCAGCTCCACGTGTCCCTATCTCCACCACAATTAATGAATGTAATTGCTGAAATCTTTCACGTGAACCAGCCTATTGTGGTGCCTGCGGCTACTAGGGACTTGGAGGACTCCAAGTTACTGGACGTAGTCAGGGCCCTGAAAATATATATTTCCAGGACGGCTGGAGTCAGGAAATCTGACTCGCTGTTTATCCTGTATGCACCCAACAAGCTGGGTGCTCCTGCTTCAAAGCAGACGATTGCTAGTTGGATTTGTAGTACAATTCAGCTTGCACATTCTGTGACAGGCCTGCCACAGCCAAAATCTGTAAAAGCCCATTCCACAAGGAAGGTGGGCTCATCTTGGGCGGCTGCCCGAGGGGTCTCGGCTTTACAACTTTGCCGAGCAGCTACTTGGTCAGGGGCACACACGTTTGTAAAATTCTACAAATTTGATACCCTGGCTGAGGAGGACCTGGAGTTCTCTCATTCGGTGCTGCAGAGTCATCCGCACTCTCCCGCCCGTTTGGGAGCTTTGGTATAATCCCCATGGTCCTTACGGAGTCCCAGCATCCACTTAGGATGTTAGAGAAAATAAGAATTTACTTACCGATAATTCTATTTCTCATAGTCCGTAGTGGATGCTGGGCGCCCATCCCAAGTGCGGATTGTCTGCAATACTTGTACATAGTTATTGTTACAAAATTCGGGTTATTATTGTTGTGAGCCATCTTTTCAGAGGCTCCTTCGTTTATCATACTGTTAACTGGGTTCAGATCACAGGTTGTACGGTGTGATTGGTGTGGCTGGTATGAGTCTTACCCGGGATTCAATATCCTTCCTTATTATGTACGCTCGTCCGGGCATAGTATCCTAACTGAGGCTTGGAGGAGGGTCATGGGGGGAGGAGCCAGTGCACACCAGCTACTTCAAGCTTTTACTTTTGTGCCCAGTCTCCTGCGGAGCCGCTATTCCCCATGGTCCTTACGGAGTCCTAGCATCCACTACGGACTATGAGAAATAGAATTATCGGTAAGTAAATTCTTATTATTATCCTCCTCCTGTTGTACAATTGAGAGGGTTTTAGATATTGTTACTTCGGGAAACAAAAGCACGGTGTTACTGGAGGGACTGGGATGGGTGGCATTGCTGCTCTATCCTTCCAGGGTTTTATAAGATTTACATGGTAGATCTGCTCAGCCTTTCTATTCCCGGGCTGGTACACTGTATAATTAACCTCCCCCAGTTTTTCTAGGATTTCAAAGGGTCCTTGTCACTTAGCCAAAAGTTCACTTTCTACTGTGGCAACGAAAACAAGCACCCTGTCCCCAGGAGCAAGCAAATGGACATTGCGATTGTACACCCGCTGCTGTGCCTATTCCAGGTGCTGTCTCACTATCGGCACCACTGCAGCCATTCTCTGCTGCATCTGAGACCCGTGCTCAATAACAGGATTGGATTGCCCCTCTCGTGTCTCTTCTGCAGTGTCTAGCAACCCCCTTGGGTGTCTCCCGTACAACATATCAAAAGGCAAAGACCCTGGAGGATGGAGGAACCTCTCATATCCAGCGATGAATAAGGCAGTAAATAATCCCAATCTCTTCCATCTTTATCCAGCACTTTCTTTAGCAATTGTTTGTATATGTTTTGTTACACCTCCATTAACCCATCAGTCTGGGGGTGATACATGGAGGCTCCTGGGTCATGTTATACAGGCGGCATAATTCTTTCATGATTTGAGATAATTGGGGTACCCTGATCAGTCAGGATTTCCTCAGGTATTCCCAGTCTGCTAGAGGTGAGTACTAGCTCTCTAGTAATGACGTATTGTGCACTGGTATCACGTCCGGGTAGCTGGCAGCGTAATCCTTTATCACCAAACTGTATTGAAGGCCACGGGCACATTTTATTAGGGGTCCAACCACATCCTTAACTATTCTCTCAAACACAACCTCAATAATGGGTAACGGGACAAGTGGATGTGACGGACACTCAGGGCATGATGCACAATATCCAGATACCTCTTTATGGACCCCGGGTCAGAAAAAAACTCAGTAAAATTCTCTCTGGATTTTTCTACCACTAGGTGACCTGCAGTTATGTGCCCATGAACCAGGTCTAACACCGTTCTTCTGTATATGCCTTGGAGACTACCAATTGTTGCACAATATTGTCCCCTTTCTTGGTCACCTGATACAAAATTCCCTGACGTATTGTGCCATGTGAGGTTACGACAACCGACTGTCAGTGTCTACGGGATCTCCATCAATCACTTTTACATTCTCTTTAGCTATTACCAGAGTAGGGTCATTTTACTGCTCTGAGGCAAAGATCTCCCTCTGACCTCAAGGTCAGGCAGATGATCAACTGGTTCAACAACATTTCCTATGTAGGTAGGAGGTAGAACATTCTGTGCTCCATTACTGCCTCTCATCATTCTCTGCTCCCCCAACTCATGCATGAAATAGGTAACATGTCAGATTGGAAGACACTGCCTCTGTATCAGTAACATTCTCACACGAGTCTGGGTTAATAATAATAATAATATTTTTATTTATATAGCGCTCTTTCTCCAACAGGACTCAAGGCACTTAGACTTACCATGGTACATTACAGGAACAATGAAGAACGGAAAAGCTTTTCATAAAATACTGAGAGCATGGATATATTAAAGGGACATTATGGAAATGTTGAGTAAACAGGAAAGTCTTGATTCTACTTTTGAAGGATTCCATAGTTGGGGCCTCTCGCACCGTGCGGGGAAGCGAGTTCCATAGAGTTGGAGCCACTTCTGTAACAAATCGGCTTTCCTACAGCTTCCAGTATTGGGCAAAGTCTCTCCCCAATATCGCACAGGGCCGGATCCAGGGGGGGGGGCGAACGGGGCGAATGCCCCCCCTAACAGTCATAGCCACGCCCACTTACATGAGGTGGGGGCTGCTGCCAGGTGATGGTGTGTGGCTGCACCGACATCCCTCCCCATCCTCCGTGTCCTTGGGGCCCCTAGTCCCATCATCACATGCCATTACCCCCACCTTGGGCAGTGTGTGCCGCCCATCGGTGTGTTAGTAGTTACATGTGCCCGGTTGTGTGTGCTACATAAGAAGCACATGTGCATGCTGGAAATGCTTTATATGCTCTTTAGAGCATTAATGGACAGTTGGTATGGGAAGTGGAAGGAGTAATGAGTGTAGGGGAGCAGTCAGGAATAAATAAACCGCCCCCCCTAAAAGAAAAGTCTAGATCCGTCCCTGATATCGCATCATACGTCAATCCAGGAACCGAACCCACAGAGACTACAGCGGAACCGCACTGCGTTTCTATGTTCACCTCCGCAGTAATATAACACAGAGTATCCCCATGTCTGCCAGTCACACCAACAGTTTTCCCCTTGTGGTTTAAGGGTTTCACCAATTCGGCTTTGACTTGAGTAACCATGCCGCCAGTATCTAGCAGGGCCTCTATGCCAGGCATTCCCAACCACGGTTCTCAAGGCACACCAACAGTGCAGGTTTTAGTGATATCCAGGTTGCAGCACAGATGGTTAAATCAAAATAACTGAGCTACTAATTAAGTCACCTGTGCTGAAGCCTGGATATCACTAAAACCTGCACTGTGTGCCTTTAGGACCGTGGTTGGGAATGCCTGCTCTACCCATTTCCCTTCTATAGTAACTATATACATTTGCTTATCTGACTCAGCCTGTCTATGTACAGTGCCGGGTAGCTGAGCAGAGAAAGACACTCTGCGACTGACCTAAGCAGTATCGCATTGCTGAGGTTCAGAGGTAAGTGAACAATTAGCAATATGGCCCAAATCACCCCATCAAAAACATTGGATCATACTATTATTAAGTCTTTTACAGAATAGTAACCTTCCTGGCACTGCTGGCCTACTTCCAGGTTCCAAACCCACAGTCTTATGTTCATTTCACCGCCCAGCAACCCTTCTTCCCTGGAACAGTCTTACCAGTGGTCACTGGAGATCACTGTTGCAGGACTAGGGCTTGTCGAATACACTTAATAGTTCCTCAGCCGCCACCTACTTCTGCTCACATTCTCCACCAGTTCTAAGGAGATCAGGGAAGGGTTGCCCTCTTCTGGGGTAGGTGGGCAACTTCGAACACACAACTCCCAGGAAAACAGCACACCAGTCCAGGGTTTTTGGGCAATCTAGCCGTAGCTAAGTTTATTTTGCAGTACAGATATAACATAAAATAAGTCCTAGCACATCTGAGCACTAACACACAGGTTTTCTCTCTCAGAGTGGTAGGACCTAATGCTCCCCAAACAACAAAGCCATATGCACAGTACTCATGGTCAGTACATCAGTGTCTCTGAACAAGCCTGCCCCGTTCCCCCAGACAGTGAGAGACAGAGTAAAGCCCAAACACAGCTTAATTTGCCTCTACAGGTGCAAGCACTAATTAGCCTGATCTCAGGCTGAAGACCCAAAATGGGCCTAGTGGATTGAGGTCGCCCCCTCTCTCACCATCCACAACCCCAGGAACCCTTAACCTGCTTTTACATGAGCCCAAAATATTTAACCAGTCTGTTTGGCATTTGCAGACATTTCCCTTGTGATTCTAATCCTATAGGACAGAAAGCTGGAACAAAGATATCTCCTGTTTATAACTTTCCCAGTGCCTTCATCACAGCAGGAGTCAGAGTAACAGGAGGTTAGGTCAGCAGAGGTTGGGGCCAGATAGAGGAGATGGACATCCAGGGAACACACAGGAGGAACATCTTCACAACTCAGAAAGGTAGATATTTATGTATAAAATCCCTCACGTTCATTGACTATTGCAGAGGTTCCCAAACGCGGCCCTCAAGGCACCCCAACGGCCCAGGTTTTAGGTATATCCATGGCTCAGCACAGGTGGTTATATCAAATTGA